>NC_058404.1:20387458-20749592 GCF_002201575.2 Neomonachus schauinslandi
CTTCTTCTTCTTCTTTTTTTTTTTCTTAACATATATTGCATTATTTGTTTCAGAGGTACAGATCTGAGATTCAACAGTCTTGCACAATTCACAGCACTTACCAGAGCACATACCCTCCCCAGTGTCTATCACCCAGTCACCCCATCCTTCCCACCCCACCCCCCACTCCAGCAACCCTCAGTTTGTTTCCTGCGATTAAGAATTCCTCATATCAGTGAGATCATATGATACATGTCTTTCTCTGTTTGACTTATTTCACTCAACATAATACCCTCCAGTTCCATCCACGTCGTTGCAAATGGCAAGATCTCATTCCTTTTGATGGCTGCATAATATTCCATTGTATATATATACCACCTCTTCTTTATCCATTCATCTGTCGATGGACATCTTGGCTCTTTCCACAGTTTGGCTATTGTAGACATTGCTGCTATAAACATCGGGGAAGCACCAGACTCTTGATTTCCGCTCAGGTCATGATCTCAGGGTCCTGAGATTGAGACCTGTGTTTGGGAACATGTTTAAGATCCTCTCTCCCTCCCCTTGCTCTGAGCTGCTTCTCTGGTGCTACCCTGGGAACCTGATCCCTGAGGCCCTCCGGCTGCTGAGGTTTGGGGACACCCCCAACCCCACTACCCTGCAACCCAAGCTGGGGAGATAATGGAGCTCCGAGTGCTGGTGGGCAGTATTTCTGCCCACCTTCCTTCTTCCCCACAACAGAGAAGACCAGCATCCCCACTGAGGGACCAGCTGTCCTGAATACTCTCCAGACTAGGCCTCTGGGCCCCAGGACCTACCCTCAACAGAGGACACTGAATCCCACAGAGCCCTGGGGTGGAGGGGGCAGGAGGGACAGGAGCATGGGAAGGGAGGCATTCCCCCCAGAACTGAATAAAGATTGATGAGCAAAAAAAAAAGATCCCCTCTTCCTCTCTCCCTCTCTCTCTCTCTGCCCCTCCCCCCTCCTCCCTACCCCTGTGTAGGGACATCCATACACATACTTGCTCTCTCTCTCTCTCTCTCTAAAAAAGGGGGAAAAAAAAAGAGAAGAAAGGGAAATTAAATAACAAATGAGCAACATGCTCAAGTTTAACAAATGTGTGATTTATGATTCAAAGCAGGGAGTAGAGAAAATAAGGGAAGCCAAAGATTCCGAAGTAGAATAGAGGAAGGAAGGAAGGAAGGAAGAAAAGGAGGGAGGGAAGAAGGAAGAAAGTGAGCATATCTAGGCATGTAGTGAAACTGCAAAATACTGAAGAAAAGGAAAAATCTTAAAAATAGCCAGAGAAAAGTTTATCTACAATGGAATAACAGTTATATAGAAAACAGATTTTTTTCAAGAGCAGTAGTGGATCCAGAACACACTGGAACACTATCCTCAAATTGCTAAAAGCAGGGGCGCCTGGGTGGCTCAGTTGGTTAAGCAACTGCCTTCGGCTCAGGTCATGATCCTGGAGTCCCGGGATCGAGTCCCGCATCGGGCTCCCTGCTCGGCAGGAAGTCTGCTTCTCCCTCTGACCCTCCCCCCTCTCATGGGCTCTCTCTCATTCTCTCTCAAATAAATAAATAAAATCTTTAAAAAAAATAAATTGCTAAAAGCAAATAATGACCATCTCAAGTTGTTACTCAGCCAAATTATCATAAAATAATCAGGGCAAAACATATGCATTTTGGGCAAACAAAAATCTGTGTTTAACATAATCAAACCCTCACTAAAGGAATTGCTAAAGAAAATACATCTGTAAGAAGTAAAATAATTCCAGAGAAAAGGTCTGGGATGAAATAAGTGATGGTAAACAAAGAAACTGGTAAATATAAACAAATGTTGAATATATAAAATAACAATTATGTAAATATATGAAAAAAGATGGAATCTAAATAATGCCCAAAATTCTATATAAGACAGGAAGAGAATGATCAGAATTAGGATATTGCTAGGGAGAACAGAGATTAATTTGGGTTTTGTTAAGATTAAGAACAACCAGGCAATAAATAGAAGGGGTTTATAACTTCCAAATCAATTTAGGGGGAAAGAAACGTTTTAAATCAAAATTCAGTCAGAAAAAAAAGGAAAGATGGGGCACCTGGGTGGTTCAGTTGTTAAGCGTCTGCCTTCGGCTCAGGTCATGATCCCAGGGTCCTGGGATCAAGCCCCGCATCGGGCTCCCTGCTCAGCGGGGAGCCTGCTTCTCCCTCTCCCACTCCCCCTGCTTGTGTTCCCTCTCTCGCTGTCTCTCTCTGTTAAATAAATAAAATCTTTAAAAAAAAAAAAAAGGAAGGAAAGAAAAGAGGAAAACACAGTCAAAGTAGGAAAAATATAAAGCACAAAATCAGATAATAAAATAAATCCAGCAATAAAAGAAATCATATAAAATATAAACAGATTAAAATCACCAATTTAAGAACAAAATTTCAGATCAAATTTTTAATTCAGCTCTAAATTACTTACAAGAGACATATTTAAAACATACAAGTCCCTTCCCCCATCAAAAACACTAAATTAGATGGTAAAAAGCAAGAAAGGGAATGAGCCTTTGTCAAGTAACTACTGTAATAGAGTCTCACATAATTTTGTGTCAAAGTGAGAATTTATTATTTCCTTATTACAGAGTGGGGAACTAAGACACAGTGAAGTTAAGTGACATACTCAGAGTCATACTTGATACTTACTTGTGGAAAAAGAACTTTCAAACCCAGTTCTGTCTATTCGCAAAGACTTGGCTCTAGCTAACTTCAGTATACTGCCATATGAGACAAAAAGTTTTCCAACTTTCAGGTGGGGAAGGTGGTACTGGTCAAGTCCCCATGAAAATCAAGTAACAAGAAAAAAGAGAAAAAATCTCTACTGATTGTCCCATTAATTGACTGTCAGTATATCTGGTTTGATTTCTTTGGAGCTGTAAATCCATAGGCTACTGAATACAGAAATTTTTAAACTGTAAATTCCTTTGTTCTCCATGTATTTATTAATTATGAATTATTACACTTTACAATTTGAAGAGTCTCAGATGATATTTTTTTCATCCTTTTTTTAGAAAGATTTACATAAGGAGTTCAATGTGCATGGTAGGAAATGGTCTAGCCCACTGGCTGGTGGCTGAATATTAAAATTGTCCTGGAAAACTGAGAAGAAAGCAACTGATGCTTCTACAGAGAACTTATCACTAAGGAGGAAAGGACACTTTACATCTCCTCCTCCCCAATAAGCCATATTGTCTTCAATGGACAAGTATGTTAGCTATGTTTCTTCTAAAAGTCACACACATGTTGGGGCAGTAGGAACAAAGCAGGAGGGGAAAGAAACAGAATATAGCTTGATGCAGCTGGTATTCTCTTTTTTTAAAGATTTTATTTATTTATTTGATAGGGAGAGAGAAAGCATGGGGAGGGCAGAGGGAGAAGCAGACCCCCTGCTGAGCAGGGAGCCCAGTGCGGGGCTTGACCCTGGGACCCTGGGATCATGATTGAGCCGAAGGCAGTGTCTTAACCGACTGAGCCACCCAGGTGCCCCATTCTAATTGCCCTAGCAATATCCTAATGGTATTCTAATTCCATATTGCCCTAGCAATATCCTAATGGTATTCTAATTCCATAATGTAAAAAGCTACATTCATGTGATGTTTCTGTTTCATAGTTGACACCTTGCATCTTTAACAAGGTTTAATTTGGGGGGGAGGGAAACAAATTATTAAAGTAATATAAAATGTAATACTTCATAAAAAACCATTTATAGTTTATTGCTGAATTTATAAATTTTTTTTTAAAGATTTTATTTATTTTTTGACAGAGAGAGAGACAGCGAGAGAGGGAATACAAGCAGGGGGAGTGGGAGAGGGAGAAGCAGGCTCCCCGCTGAGCCGGGAGCCCGATGCGGGGCTCGATCCCAGGACCCTGAGATCATGACCTGAGCCGAAGGCAGACACTTAACGACTGAGCCACCCAGGTGCCCCTGAATTTATAAAATTTTATCTTTTGTCTAAATAGTTGGCTAGCTGTCCTTTGTCCTCTGTGTGTGTGTATGTGTATGTGTGTGTGTGTGTGTGTCTGTGAGTATGTATATGGACAGAGAGAGAGAGAGAGTGATTTGACATGATGTTCACCTTATGATTATTATTTGGAAGTAGTAGGATTTTAGGTGAAATTTGTTCTCTTCTTAACCTTTCTCTATTACCTGAAATTTTTAAAATGAGAATGTACCTTACTAAAATCTTTTAAAAGTAATTCATGGTTATTGTAGGACATTTGGAAAATATTAAAAAGTATGAAAGAGAAAAAGAAGTAGCACTCCTAATTCTATTTGTTAACATTTGGTGTGTTTCCATTGCGACTGATTTGAATATTCAATTTGAACTTCTGCTTCTCTACATAAAGTGTTTTCCTGTGTCATTAACTATTTTGGGGTATTGGGGAGGGGATTCTACTCCAGTAGTTCAGATAATACAGAGATGATGGTGATCCGGTCTGGGTGATGAGTTGGAACACAAATAAATGAAGAAATCCAAGAATTATTTAGAGATAAAACTGACAGAACAAAGTGATGGATTTGATGTGTGTTTCAAGCTATATGTTCTAGTTCCACATACATCAAGGTCTTGCATAATTTTAAAATAAATCAAGCAAAGAACACAAGAATAATAACAACTCATTGGAAGTACATGAAAATTCCTTACAAAGTCATAATTTGAAATGTTGAGTTCATGTGCCAGGATATTTACCTAACAAGTCAAAAGAGCAGGTTTATATGAAGTATATTTTCTAATAATTTTACCCAACGGTCTGGAAGTCTATGTTCCATTCTAAGCATCACTAGAAACAATAGGATCAAAATAATACAAGAGGAAAAGAGACTTCTATGGCGTATTTCTGTCTTCACTACATAACAGTGAAGTCTATTAAAAACCTAAAACTAAAGCAAACTCATCTCCTCATGCTGCTCTAATATGAAGGCCGTTGCTATGTACTTGAAGTGTACTGTATTTTCAAAGCTAACTGACTGATTTATGAAGAAACACACATGTGTTTTTTTTTTTTTTTGCTTCACAAAAGCAACCAAAAAGCACATTTGGATATTATTAAACTGAAAAGATAAAATATTGCACAGGTCTAAAGAATTAATTTTAAAATATTTCTTTAAGATAAACAGCATATCAACTATATCTTAAATGTCATCACTTTGGATGACTGACTACAAAGATTTACAGACAACTGTATGGCTGAAAAGGAATTATTTCAGTCTATCTGTCAAAAGCTATTATGTTCAAAGACATGAGCATCATATCCATCCACTCTGTAAACAGTGGAACCCCCACTGATAACAAGGGAGAGGTACTCTGTTCATGCAGAATTCTTTGACATATTTTCTCATCTTAAAATTGGTTCCAAAATGACCTGTTGCAGAGGAGAATAAAATCCTAGCAATCACAAGGAAGAAAGAAGGAACGACTGTCAGCATTCCACACTCCAGATTGTAATTCAGAGCTGTTATACAAGTCACATGCTGGTCTTACCAAAAATCTGTTCTTCACTTTTCTATACACATTCTAACATAGCTTCACATAGTTTGAGTTTTTTGTAATGATATAAGAACTCTAAAATATAATCATTGGTTGCTTGTAGATACGTTATTAACCAAGTCTATGGCATTCAAAAATTAAAGTATGTGGGCATGCATGTGATGAGTCTGAGAAAGGCTTCCACACCCTGCCCAGCACCCTGCCCAGCCAACCCTGTGGCACTCTGCTGACTGGCATTTCTCTGCAGGGTTGTTGCAAACACTCCAAGACATTCTGGATTCCCAACTACAGCTTCTTGAAGAATTGCAGAGTTTGGCACTCTAGGCCACAGAGTTCTGCTCCCTCAGGTACTGAGCCTGGAAAAAGGTGAGGTAAGCCGTTCTTCAAATGAGGGAATAGAAAGGCATCCGTGCAACTCATTGAATACCCTTTCTCCCCATGTAGAGGTCATTGGAGATCAAGCTCCAATAAACCCATATCCTACAGCTTTTTTTTTTTTTATTCTACAAATATTTACTGAGGTTCTATTATCTAACAAGCACTATTCTAGATATCAGGATAGAAGAGCAAACAAAAGAAGCAAAGATCTCTTTTTTCATGGAGACCTACATTCCACATCTTGGAAGTCCTCTACTCCCAGAAAGGAGTCGTTCCTTCTGCTTTAGCATCCAAAGAGACACGTGAACCCTTTACAAGACGTAGGCCCAGAAAGGAAAATCAGAGCTCCTGGTCATAAATGATAACCAATAACGAAAGCTAAAATAGCTGAAAAATTATATTCCTTCTCCAAAGCTAGATTTCTTCAGTTTTAGTACACGTACAGCTGCATTTTTCTTAGGAAAACAAAAAGTATATCAGAGGATGAATAATTTGAACCACTTGGAGTGAAGTGTAAACAGTCTGGTACTTATGCTTAACTCTTCTGTTTCTTAAGAGGAGTTACCTGTGTTCATTACTTTGGAAGGGAAAAAAAAAAAACGCTGTGTCACAGATGTTGGGAAAATAAGTATTATATTAGTAATAGAAAACCACAGTAACGTGAGGAATCATTCTCAGAAAGACTTTAAATCCTCTCTCACCTTCCAGCACATGGGAGGCCTACGGATCTTTAAAAATATCTGAGAGAAGGATGGATAATATCTCTTAGCACCTTCACTCTCCCACAAACTCAGGATAAAAGCTCAATGCTGGGGCTCCATCTTTCAGCAGTTTCTACTCATTTGTAAGAAAACAATGCTTTCTTTCTTATGTAAAGAATAAGCCTTGTATGCACTGTAAGTGAGTTAATCTTGACATCTGATGAGGAATGAAAGCTACAGAGGCAAATTTGAAAGAAAGAATATTTTATTTTATAAGCTTGATTTGAATCTAAGCCTTATATTCATGCTAACTAAATCCAAGAATAAGGTTATTCAACCAAAACATAGCAAGGGAGGATCAGTTTTGAGTTTTTTCCTAATTATAAGGCCCAGCAGAATAATAATAGGGGAAATTTTGTCATGGAACTGGATCTTACACAACCTAGAGATAAATATGAAAACTAAGAATTACAATTTACTCCAATTCTTTTTTTAATCCCCTTCTCTTTTTTAACACATCTAGCTGTCTATATTATATATTCTCTCTATATATGTGAGCCATCCTTTTGATATATGTAGCCCAAATATTTATGTTATTTTTTTTCTATACATGCAAAGTGTTATATAAATATAGTGCTTATTTTTGTGGTTAGTAGACCTCAATAGGTCATTAAATTAAATTTTTAGATGACTCATTTGAGATAGCAAAGAAGTCATTCTTCAACACAGAAGCAGATTAAGATCACTTTGCAAACCTGATCAAAGATATCAACATTCAGAAACATTCAGAAACAAGGCTGATTGGGGAAGCAACAGGGATATTTAGTAACTTGACTACAATTCAACCCACAATTTGTGGGAAGCAACAGGGATATTTAGTAACTTGACTACAATTCAACCCACAATTTGTGGGCCCAGAGCAGAGCCTTAAGGTAATTCACTGGGCCCTATGTAACTAGGATTTAATTCTTATTTGCTCAGAGCCTATCGGTTCATTCTTAAGAACAACACATAACACCCGAAAGAATTCCCTGATTTCTTGATCTTGGCATTGAACTGAAACAGTTTTGAAGAAAAACAGCATTTGCTTGAGCACCCTGAGAGGAAAAATAGGAGAGCATAGCTTTCCTCGTAAAGGACTCAAGAAGCACTTCTCAACTCTTCCTGTGAGCAAGGAAATCTCCCCAGAATGTCCAGAGCAAGAGTTCTCCCAAACTCTTTATCAGCTCATCCTAGGAGTTCACTGGATGCCTTCTGCTCAGTGTCATTAAGGTTTCCCCACACTTGGGGCGCCTGGGTGGCTCAGTTGGTTAAGCGACTGCCTTCGGCTCAGGTCATGATCCTGGAGTCCCAGGATCGAGTCCCACATCGGGCTCCCTGCTCGGCAGGGGGTCTGCTTCTCCCTCTGCCCTCTTCCCTCTCGTGCTCTCTGTCTTTCATTCTCTCTCTCTCAAATAAATAAATAAAATCTTTAAAAAAAAAAAAAAAAAAGGTTTCCCCACACTTGGTGGCTCTGGCCCACAAAGATCCAGTATCACATACAACTGCAAGACACTCCATTCTGGGTGCAATCACACCAATCTCTCAATACAATGGGTCAAGAGTAGCAGATCTGCCCATCAATTATTAAGTATAGGGAATAAATAAAATATATGGAATGGAATTGTCTCATTGTGTTGAAAATACATATAATGGTCTTTTTTAATCCCTTCATTATTTGGAATATAGGAGGTATTCAACAAATATGTTTTGTTAATTGGTGGATACCCAGTGTATCAGATCATATTATGCACAACTGACTTTATGACAAACATAACCAAGTAAATGGGTGCCATATATGCTTACCACTTTGAGTTCTAAACACTTCTTGCTTTTTTCAGAACCAATAAATGAACCACACAAGAAAAGTAAGTGTATCGCTTTACAGTAACCCTTTGTTTTTGACCCAACAGAATATGATTCAATCTCATCTACCATTTTACTTACCAGACTTAACTTGATAGGTTTTGATTATTTCACAAAAAACAAACACTTCCCTCCCTTAATGATATCCAAAATAATGTGCCGTAGAGTCCAAAGGCATTTTCAAAAGGAAAATTCAGAGAATGCTTTGAGCTAAGAAACAGTTGGAATAAGTATGTAGCTCTCCAAGGCCACACACACACACACACACACACACAAATACACCCACACACACACGCACGCAAATGGCAAACCATGACCGAGAATGCAACGCTTAGTGTTTTTACTACTTGACTTGTTACTTGATTTTATGTATTTAGGCTACATTCTGGATGTGTAGGGAAAGAACTCATCTTTTACAGATTTTAAAACATAATGAATACAGAGTCTGCTCTCTAAATAATCTTGTAACTTTATCATAGTGCCTATTTCACAGTTTTGATTTAAAGTTTCACATATGAGTATGCATATCCTTTAAAATTTTACTGAAAGTACATCCTTATGCATTATTTCCAAATGGCTTATATTACACTGAACCTTTTAAACTAAACTTCCTTCCAAGAAACTCTTTAGATTAAGATATCATTCTCCTAACAACCAATTTATTCAGCTAAAATTTCCAGAGATGTTTTTCCTTTGCAACTATATTCTTACAACCTAATTTTTAAAGTAATTTTCTCTAATTTATTTTTTCAAAAGCAAAAGTCATGATGACATAATATTGATACCAGACAGAGATTTCAAGTCTTTTTTAATTGAAATCTTTACTGAGATAATTATAGATTCACATGCAGTTGAAAGAAATAATAGAGAGTCTTTGTTTATTCCAATAGTAACATTTTACAAAACCATAACACAAAATCCTAACCAGTAAATTGACATTATATAATCCAGTCATTTCATCCAAATTTTCCCAGTTATACATGTACTCATTCTGTGTGTGTGTGTGTGTGTATTTATTGTTTGATACAATTCTATCACCTGAGTAGGTTTATGTACCCACCAGCACAGTCTAGAAACTGAATAATTAGTTCCGCCAATACAAAAATCCCTTATAATTTATTATTTTTCATTTAGCAGTCAGCTACACTGTGGTAAATGGAAGACACCAAAGTGTTGCCTGCTTTTTATGTGTTCAGTTATCACCCAAATGGGATTTTTCACAATAAGTGTCCATTTTCAAACCATTTTTCATAATCTTCCATCTCAGAAGGATCTAGATTACAACTGTAATTTTTTTAAATCAAGTCTTATTTTCAGCAGGCCATACTTGGCTGCACATCATCGTCAGAATGGAGAACAGGGACATTTTTAAGATAGCATAAACTATGAAGTCCCAACACTGACGAATGGTAGAGTCCCCAGCAAAGTGGATAACCATAATCCATATATTCCTTTGTTTTTGGCCCTGCTGCCATGTCTTCTTCTCTCTACTTCGATAATCTGTGTTATTCTATCCTCATCCTTACTTATTTTTAGGGAGATATTGACAAGTAAAAGAAGTCAAAATTGTTTATTTTGAGCTCCTAACATCAGAAAAATTTGAAGCCAAGGCCAGGAGTTGATACAGGGTAAAGGATACAGGTAATCAAAAAGAGTAGAAGGAAAGAAGGATGGTGGAAGGAGAATGTTATCAGCGACCATCCAAGTAATTCCACCTTCATGAAACAAGGAAGATTCTGGTATAGCAGTAGTTTTTAAGAGAGAGGATGGGGAAAACAGATCAGAACTGAGCATGTATATAAACTAAAACTTAAGAATATGAACAAAAATGTTTGTATGTTGAAGTTAAGCAATGAGCCTACATCGGAGCTCCTCAATCTAACACATTACAGACCACTCCACAGTCACAGGTACAGCTTATCCAGAGAGTGAACTGCACTGTCTCCACACCAAGGGCATTCCTACAAGGTTCAAGGCCAGGATAGTCAGGTCTGGACAGCTGGCTTATCTTAGCCAGTGTCCTTGGGAGGCAAAGCCATCTTTAAGTGATTCAGGATTGCATAACACACTTCATTCCTGGGATTTACCAAAAGCACCAACCTAAAGGGCACTTCTTAAAGTTCATTAGAGAGAGATACTCACTTCCCAGCAAGGGAAGGGGCTGGACAGTCCCACCATACATTCTCTGACTTAGACCTCACAAGAGATGCAATCCGGGGACAGATATCTCCTCTCTCTCAGTCATTAAAAATAAACCAAATGAAGTTTACCCTCTGAAATATACATGTTTAATTGCAATTTCCACTACTGATACTCTTTTGTATCTCCTTAATTCTGTTCACCGACTAGATAAATTTCTACCAAGTACCTACGGTTGTGTAGTAAAGAGAAATCAGTGAATAATATTCAATAGCATTCTTTCTACAGCTTCATGTTGCATTGTATTTATATATGTTTTTTTAATTTTATTATGTTATGTTAATCACCATATATTACATCATTAGTTTTGGGGGGGGGTTTTTTGTGGTTTTTTGCATCTTTTTATTGTCATGTTAATCCCCATACATTACATCATTAGTTTTAGATGTAGTGTTCCATGATTCATTGTTTGCGTATAACACCCAGTGCTCCATTCAGTACTTCTTATCACATTTTTATGTGAATTATATAGTGTACCATGTGTTTTCAACACCCATGCTAAAAACTCCCCATGCTTCTTCCTCCTTTGCCTTACAAATTATTCTTTATGCTAACAAATACAACTAAAGTATTAGTCTATGCTATAACCCAAGTAAATTAACATTCGATGTTGATTTACCCAACTTTTTTATTCCATTCCAGTCCCATAGGAACTGCTACCTGTTGCAAACAAGATGTGTTCATTATCTAAGGAAGACAGATTGTCCCCCAATGGGTTCCTATCACACTTTGAGCCTCCCAAATAATAGCACTGATCATCCTGTACTGAAATCGTCTTTCCACTTGTCAGCTAATTCCAGTATAACATGTCTGCAGAGTAAGAAATGTGTCTATTTTATGCATCATTGCCATCCCACTGCCTGGAGTAAATACTCAGAGGTTCAATGAGTGACCACAGGCCCTGTTTGTTCTTCATGCATGTCATCTGGTTCAGACTGATGACCAGCACACAAAATTATCCCTCACCACTCTGTTGCAGAGAAGCTCAACCATGCCTTACCACTCTTTGACCCCTTTCAATATCCTTTCCCAACTGCAGTTTTCTACTCCTTGAAAGCATAACGAATCACAGGACCTCTCTTTTTCAGTGAATTCTAAAAAATAATCACCTTACAAGTGCCAGGTGAACCTCATTAAGTTCTTCTGATGCAGTTAATACCAATTCATAAAAGAAAATGTCCTCAGTCTTGACTTTAACAATGACGAAAGATCAGGGACTTGTCTAATTCAAATCACAAAATCAGACCCCATCTCTTTTGCCATGAGCATAATGAAAGGGATTCAACTGGCTAAATGAAGGAAAACAAAAGGAAAGTTTAAGTAATGGCATATTAAATTTGTTTGGGGGTGGGGAGACTTTCTAATGCTATAATACAGGGATTACTTTTGAACTGGCTTTTCCCATCCTTATTAATGACTTTGGGGAGGAGAAACAAATAGCATCTTAATAACCTCTGCAGGCAAATGACAACATCCATCTGTGCAGTGTTGTTAACATTCAGAGCTGAGAAATGAAACCAAATAATACAGTCAGATTAGAAATGGAAGCAGGCAATAAAAATAAGATCCAGCCTAGTAAGCTAATATCTCTGTAGGGAATGTTATAAAACACCTTTCTGTAATGGAAGGAAGGTCCTTGTGAAGGTAGAATAGTAAAAGAGACATAGAACTGTTATAAGAAACTAAAACAAGATTTACAATGAGTAACGACAGATTAAAAAAAAAAAAGCCAATCAATGACTGAAGTGTGGGTGGTATAAATACAAGCATCTATTCCCACTTAGAAGTGGCATGGTCATCTCAGAAAGGACCCAGTGAATCAGCATCACTGAGTTATGTATGCTTAGTTCTCAGGACTCCTGGTGAGAAAAAGACAGACAAACAAAGTAAATTTAAGAGGCAGAAAATAATGATAAAAAAAAACCTCAAGGAATAATTTATATGGAAAGATTTGAAAGATCAGATCTGTGTCGTTTGCCTAAATAATGTCTTTGGAGAGATAGAACGATCTCCAGATGTCTATAGAGTATACATATTTAAGAAAACATAAAAATTCTTTACAATGCTATAGAAAGCATATGAAAATAGAGAAATAGAATGAAACTGAGGGGAAAAATTTATGTCTTTATTTGGATTTGGTAATAGTCTTTAAACAGACATGAAGCAAATTCCACCAGGGGCTAACTCTAAAGTCTTGCATTCCATGAGATTTAGGGGTATTTTGTGGCACAAAAGAAAATTAAGGATTCTTCCTTTTTCATAAATAACTAAGGGTACATTTCCCCACCCTTTCTTTTGGTACTAAACACCTGCATTACCTAACCTGTGTTGAAAATGTGTGGAAAATATTTAAACCTCCATCCACACTCTTTTTTAAAAGATTTTATTTATTTATTTGAGAGAGAAAAAGTGAGCCAGAGAAGAGAGAAAGCACAAGCCAGAGTCGGGGGTGGAGAGGTAGAGGGAGAAGCAGACTCCCCGCCAAGCAGGATATCCGACGCAGGGCTCCATCCCAGGACCCCAGGATCATGACCTGAGCTGAAGGCAGCTGCTAACCAACTGAGCCACCCAGGCACCCCTCCATTCACACTCTTAAAATGGAACATATAACACTTCTGTCTAAATATTTGTCAGTTGGGACCCCTTCAAGTCTTGATACTAAGGTTGGCATTGATGTTAATACATCCAATTTCCAACAAGCCAGGGGGTTACTAAGTCAGATAGAGAATTTACTGTATAGAACAAATAAAACTCAGACTAGGAGGCAAAGAGTACAGGTGAAAATTTCCAGGTTTCTTCATTAAATTCTGCTTTACCCTAACTTTTTGACCCAAAGCCATGCAATGTGCAATATGGCCCTAATCTTTAATCACTTGTATGCACTGAAGACATAACTAAAATAGATTCTAATAAAAGCAGGTTTAATTTATGTGTCAAAATCTTATTTTTATACCTCCTACAAGTATAGGACCCAGTCCCTATTGTGAAGACATTTATAGTCTTCTCACCTCTAATGATAGGGTAATATTAAGCAGAATCTTGGAAAAAGAGTGGAAGTGAGCAATGGTGATATCTGGTGGAAGAGCATTCCAGGCAAAGGGCACCACAAGTGCAAAGACCCTGAGGCAGACACACATCTTTGGTATCTTTGAGGACTGCAATGAGAGAGGGGGACATGATTGAATGAGATCAGGAAAGTGTCAGGGAACAAGATGATTTAAGGCTCTGTCAGCTGTGGCAAGATATTGGCTTTTACTTTGATCTAGAAAACCACTGGAAGGTTTTAAATAGATGAAAAACATGATCTGTCTTATGTTTTAAAAGTCTTTCTCTAGCTGCTCAGTGAAGAATAAAATGCAGGGGGCAAGAGTGAATAAATGAGAAACCAGTTAAGAAGCTGCTATAAAGGGGCGCCTGGGTGTCTCAGTCGGTTAAGCACCCAACTCTTGATTTCAGCTCAGGTCATAATCTCAGGGTCCTGGGATGGTGCCCTGCATCAGGCTCCATGCTCTAGGTGGGGAGTCTGCCTGAGATTCTCTTTCCTCTGCCCCTCCCCCAGCTCACACACATGCTCTCTCTCTCTCTCTCAAATAAATAAATCTAAAAACAAGAAGCTGCTACAATAATGCGGGAAAACAATGATGTAAAATGCAGTACAGTGAACTTAATGTATGTGGTGAGAACATTCTGAATGTAGTTCGACAGTGTTTGTTGACTGGAGTGTAAGAAACAAAGAGGACTCAGGGTGAGTTTTCTGGCCTGGCAACTGGTATCCTGGAGCTGACATTTGCTGAGATGGGGTAAGTGAAGGGCAGCACAGGCGTGAAGCCTAGTTTAGGAGTGGGGGACCAAGAATTCTCTCATGGAAGTATAATGTTTGAGTTGTCTATTAGTCTTCCAAGTGGTTATAAATAGTAGACAGTTGGAGATATGAGTGTGGCGTTCAAGGGAGCAGTCAGAGCTAGACATCTCCATTTGTGAACCTCCAGTACATAGATGATATTTAATGCCATCAGGCTCACCATGGTGGCTGAGGGCTGAGACCTATGATACTCCCATTAAAAGATGAATGAATTTGAATCTATAGAAATGATGATAAAATAGTCAAACACTGAAACTCTGCTCAGTTCACAGTAAAACAAAATTCCTATTTTATCAGGTCACTGAATGGCATTTAAAGTTCGGAATTTTAGCAAGGATCACAAATATCCTAAGAAAGGTTAAAGCCTAAGCTCAGATTGCTGGCCAGGACACTGCCTTTTATAATTTTTTATAATTTTTTATAATTATAAAATATTATAGCAAAAATATTTATGGATCCCTAAGTAATATTGCAACACACTCAATGTAGAGCCATTTTGTCTACTGGACCACTGTCATGGACCTATAGCAACAAAATAGATTAGAAATACAATCTGGGGAGACTGAAAAATAATTGAGAGGATAAGTAGATATGAAGCTTATAAGTAACACCGTCAACCAGAATCTGGCAGATAAGCCTGAGGCAGTCCCAATGGCAGAACAAGGCAGGTAGGCAAAACAAAAATCAGGAATGTACAAATACCAGAAAACACAATAGGTTGGGGTTCCAAAGTTCAATAAAACAGCCAGGTACCAGTCAATCAACTGAAATTTAAACAAGGAGGAGTTGGCCAAAGGGTAGAGAGAAAGGCATGGAGGTCTGCAACAGGAAACAGGCTGGTGCAAGTTATTTGATTAGTTTGGAGAGTAAGGTGCTTTTCTGAGGCGAAGAAAATAATTGGGGGCCAGAACATGGAGGACTATCTATACCATATTAAAGAGTTAGCACTTGATTCTGTATGTGCTGAGGACCTGTGCAAGTTTCTTAGCAAGTGAGTGGCATCATCAGGTCGCATCACATTTCAGAAAAAATAAATATAAATTGGTGAGAGACAGAGGCAAGGAGACCAGATGGAATTCCTTACAAGAAATAATAAGGTTCTAAATTACACAGTGGCCATGGATATGGAAAGAGAGTAGACTTAAAAAGGCAGAACAAACAGAAACTAGAAGGGAGAGATACAGGAGGGGAGATGGAAGGTAGGAGACTCACAGCTTTCTGACCTGAACATCAAGGTAGAAATAATAGGGGCTATAAGAATAAAAGAAATAGTCCCAGGGATGAGGGGTAGGATGAATTGAGTTCCATTTTGCACAGAAGGAGGGGGAGAAAATTGTGGTAATTCATTTTGATCGTTTAAGCAAAAAAAGAAAGTAAAGAAAAAAATGAAGCTGAACATTATTGAAGTGACAAGAGTATTTTACAATGTTGAGGTATAGAAAACAGGCCCAAGAAAGCAAAACATTTCATGTTTCTCTTCTGGTTAACAAAAAAGAAATTTTCTTTTCTGTTAAAGTTTGTGGTAAACTATTGTTTCAATTAATAAAGGTAGGCAGGATAAGTATGGATTTTAAAATACAAATAAAATTAGTTGCCTCTTTGGAAAAGATGCATCAATATTTCCTATGGTCTTAAATCATCCCTCAAAATGATGGGCTCTGAGACAAATGCAACCCTATTTATTTATGTAGCCTTTTCCTTGATAGAGTAAAAATTTACACAAAATCTTACATCACAAAGACACTAATACACTCTATTGCTAATCTGCAGTACACTAAACATACAAATCAAGGGAATTTTAAAACTAGGCATGCTGTTATAATGGGAAAGATTATTCCAAAATTCTTCTGCATGCTTTAGAAAAATTTCACAATTAAAATCCCTGTACTTTCTAAAATCATCTTCTAATATTTAATAAAGCATATCTATAATACTAACAATTACCTAACAGTTTATAAAGTTTATAACAGTTTATAACACGCTTTCATTACTGCACCACATTTAAGAGAAGTCTGTATAGTCACTATATCCATACATGTGAGAAAACAATAGCTTTGTAGGACTGCATTTGTTAGTGCAAATCACAAAGCTTAGACTATTTCTGACCCCTGCTATAGGTTTAAGCCTGGGAGTTGTTATTTGTTATCATTTTGTCCATAAATAAATCACAGAAGGAAAACCATCCCCCCTGGAAGTTTTGGGGTAGCGTAAGGTTCCAGTGCCAAAGGCGAAGGGTTGTAATTTAGTTCAATCATGCATTTGTTATGAGAACTCTGACAAGCTTCAGCTCTACAAGTAAACTTGGCAACACAGAGAAATTCTGTGAAAAAAAATACTGCACACAAAAGATCACTCCTCTCTTCTCATTCTGAGATAGAAAATGTGAGTTTCCCAAGAGCTGATCTCTGAAGAGCAAATGAAATAGAAATTCCAAACGAGTACCTAGGAAGAACGTGTAACTAACAAAATGCCTCTTCTGTTGGCCTCATAAAATCAAGGTCTTTAGAGTTTCATAAAATCCAACTCGTTCTTTAGGCAAACTCAAACAGCACCGCCTCCATGACACCTTCCCTGTTCCTCCCACCAGATACACTTGCTGACCACATCCCCTCTCCAGAACACATTGTACTTTCTACACTTAGACAGTAACTGAATGCCTATGGTCAGGGATTCTCCCATTTTGTGACGCCCACTACAATTTTCCTGCACCAGGCACACAGTAGATGCTCATAAACGTTGGTGGAACACTTTGAAACCCTGGAAAGCTAAGTAGTCATTCCATCATGGCTAATGATTTTTCAAACATTTTGGAAGTTCTTTTGGAACTGATTTTTCAGATTTTTAAAATATTTCCAGTGATAGCAGGTCTTGCCCTTCAAGTTAGATCTTACTTTATTTTAGAAACTGTCAAAAGTCATGCAAAATCATGTCCACAATAGGCAAACTGTGGAAAGAGCCAAGATGTCCATCCACAGATGAATGGATAAAGAAGAGGTGGTATATATATACAATGGAATATTATGCAGCCATCAAAAGGAATGAGATCTTGCCATTTGCAACGACATGGATGGAACTGGAGGGTATTATGCTGAGCGAAATAAGTCAAACAGAGAAAGACATGTATCATATGACCTCACTGATATGAGGAATTCTTAATCTCAGGAAACAAACTGAGGGTTGCTGGAGTGGGGGGTGGGGTGGGAGGGATGGGGTGACTGGGTGATGGACACTGGGGAGGGTATGTGCTCTGGTAAGTGCTGTGAATTGTGCAAGACTGTTGAATTGCAGATCTGTACCTCTGAAACAAATAATGCAAAATATGTTAAGAAAAAAAAAAAAGAAGGTAGCGGGAGGGGAAGAATGAAGCGGGGGAAATCGGAGGGGGAGATGAACCATGAGAGACGATGGACTCTGAAAAACAAACTGAGGGTTCTAGAGGGGAGGGCGGTGGGAGGATGGGTTAGCCTGGTGATGGGTATTAGGGAGGGCACGTTCTGCATGGAGCACTGGGTGTTATGCACAAACAATGAACCATGGAACACTACATCTAAAACTAATGATGTATAGTGATTAACATAACAATAAAAAAATTTTTTTTTAAAGTCATGCAAAATCAAGCCTGTAGCTCTGTACATTCTTCTTTCCGCCTTGACACTAAAGAATAGTCCCTTTCTCTGCCCAGGGCAACCATTCCACAAACAAATGTGTTGAATGAATGAAAAAGTGAGTAAGTGAAGTAAGTGGGAGATCAAATTGTATAAGGGTATATTTATCCAAAAATAAGAGATGTGATTATCAAACTGCTATAATCAGGCTCTATCCTAACCTTGGCAACCCATGGCTTTGACAATGAAGAGGAAAACGGACCAAGTCCCTACCTGCCCCTGGTACTCTAAAACTTTCCCATTTGCCCAAAGAAGATGCCCTTGTAGATGAGAAATTATGGTGCAGAGACCTGATCAGAAATATGGGAAGATGGGGTGCCTGGGTGGCTCAGGTGGTTGAGCATCCAACTCTTGGTTTCAGCTCAGGTCATGATCTCTTGGGTCATGGGATAGAGCCCCACATCAGGCTCTGTGCTCAGTGAGGAGTCTGCCTGGATTTTCTCCCTCTGCCCACCCCCACTCTCTCTCTCTAAAATAAATTTAAAAATCTTTAAAAAGAAAAAAAGTATGGGGAGAATTTGAATTGCCCATGAATTTGACTGGGACAGAAGAAATTAATCTAGGCTTAACAGGAAACAGAAGTTACTGGACTCTTGACAAGGCACTAACTGCCATCCATCTTTTATATCTGCTATTTCCTCAGGCTCCAAATAACTCAGCACTAGAAACAGAAATACCTTGACCAGAGACCTCAGTCTAATACCTAAGTGGCTTTCAAAATCATCACTTCCCATCTTCTGATCTACCTCACTTTCCTCCTAGGCCTTACAGGGACCTCCAGCATCATAGTTACCATTCCCTGGTTCCCTAACACCCAAGCCTAGCTCCTCATTTTCTAGTAAACATCAAGCTTGACTGTGTCTAACCTCTGAGAGGTCAGACCTCATAGTAAGCCTTGATGAGAAACCAGGGGCAGGGAAGAGGGAAGGAGGGAAAGAATACACTGTACCGGATTCATATACATGACCACATTTCATCCACACAACAACCCTATAAAGTATGTGTTGTTGTACCAGAAAACTGAGGCTCAAGAAGCTTAAAATAACTCTTCTAAAATCTTATATCTGCACTGAGAGGAGAGCCTGAATTCTAGACAGTTATGAGACCCTGAAATCCATGTTAGTCCCACGATATGTGACCCTAAAATGCAAACCAGTAAGATCAACTTCATCATTGGACTTATCACTAGCTTTGAAGACCAATTCAATAGAAGAATCATCAAAATGCTTTTTGAGCAATTATAGTATCATCAGAATAAGTTGATAAATTTCCAGGGTAACTATTTGAAAGTCATTTGAGTTTTTTCTCTATATATGGAATCTGAGTAAGAAAAAAGGGATCTAGGGGCACCTGGGTGGCTCAGTTGGTTAAGCGACTGCCTTCGGCTCAGGTCATGATCCTGGAGTCCCTGGATCGAGTCCCGCATCGGGCTCCCTGCTCAGCGGGGAGTCTGCTTCTCCCTCTGACCCTCCTCCCTCTCATGCTCTCTGTCTCTCATTCTCTCTCTCTCAAATAAATAAATAAAAATCTTTAAAAAATAATAAAAAAAAAAAAGAAAAAAGGGATCTAAAAGGATGGGGGCATGGGGCTCTAACAGGGCTGAGCCTTACACATGTTGACCAGAGCAGATAATGTTAGAATTTTCTCTCTCTTTTTCCAGACAAACCCAATAAAGATGTCTGTATCTGTTATCTAAAATCAACTTGGAAAGTTTGCCCCCTCCCACCTTAAGTGACTTTGAATAGAGAACATAATTCAACTTTAGTACTGACAGCAAAGTCATTTCTTTCAATGTTTTTATAATATCATTCAAAGCAAGTTTTTTTTTTTATTTTATCCTTGGCAACTATAAGCAGAATGTCAACAATGTTCAACATATTAGCTATATTAGAGAGAAAGCACAATGAAACTCTAAAGACCTTGATTATTGGGGCAATGAAAAATTCATGCTCTGCTCTAGTGGAGCAAAGCTTTGGCAGGGTTAGTGAGACGCCTTCAAAGTATACCAATGAATTTTCCAACCTGCTGTTTCAGATAAATGGTTTTCATTTTTCTGTTTGCTTGTGTTTGATAAGGTTACTGGATTGATTCAAGTTGTTTGCAACGCCTTGAAGGCAAAGGATGTTACAGCATCCAGTGTCCTCGTGATTCACTATTGCTTTTCTTTCTTTTTTTTTTTTTGCCTTTATTTCTGTTTTATTTTTGCATTTGGCAAATATATCCTATATAGGTCAAATTTCTACATTTCTGCATCCTGGCTGCCTTAAGGCACATATTGAGATATCAGAAGAAGAAAGGAATGTATAACAACATGGAATCATGAAATGTTAGAGCTTAAAGGTCACTATGTTCAGCCCTGTCACTTTACTACATCTAAGAGACAAGAAATGACTTGCCTAAGGTCACACAGTGAAATAGTAATTCTTTTATGTCATTATTCTTCCTCAGAAACATTTTGATGTCTTCAGTATTATTGACATTTCCTTGGAAAGAGAATAATTTTTTTAAATGAAATCTTTTCTCCCAAGAGCCAGTGCCATATATCCTAGGCTTCCTGATGGAGATGGTAGAAATGACGCAGTGGAGGGAAACCAGAAAAGGAGTGTGGGCTCACCATGTGTGTGTGTGCGTCAGCACACTACAGATGTGCCAATCAATTAACTAATCCCATAACAGCAAAGATGTACCTAACCAGGTCAGTTTCTTCAAATTAAATATTGAGTCACTGTCTTCAAATAATTATTTCTTGAGCATCTACTTCATGCCAACAGTGTGCTAGGCTCTGTAAAGAAATAAATTTTTTTAAAAGATGTGTTTATTTATTTTACAGAGAGAGAAGGACAGGGGGAGGGACAGAGGGGAGAGGAAGAGAGAGTCTTCTGCAGGCTCCACATGGAGCACAGAGTCCGATGCAGGGCTCGATCTCACGACCCTGAGATCACTATTGCTTTTTCAAGGAAGGTTCTGGTCATAATACCTGAGATAGCAACAGAAAGTATTCCACTTTTTATCCTATATTAATTTTGCTCTGGAATAAGTAAATATAATTACCAAAAATGACCAGTGAGGATTCCATGTTGGTGCTTATGTGTGTTCTTTAACCTGTAAGTAGACCGCAGGAAGATCCCCTTTAATCCATGATTCCAAGGCTCAGGCCACAGCAGGACATGTATCAAAATACTGATTCTCAACTTGGAGCTGAGAATTCTAATAAGAATTCTATTTCCTCCATAATCATAAAATAGTATTATCATGGTCTGAGTTTTACATCCCTCCCCCAAATTTATAAGTTGAAAACCTAATCCCTAATGTGATGGTACTTTGAGGTGGGGCCTTTTGGAGGTGATTAGAACATGAAGGTGGAGACTTCATGAATGGGATTCATGCCGTTATAAAAGAGACCCCAGAGAGCTCAGTTACCCCTTTCACTATGTGAGGACACAGTGAGAATGCAGGCCTTCACCGGACTCTGAATCTACTGGCACCAGATTCAGAGTTTCCAGCCTCCAGAACTGTTAGAAATAAATATTTATTGTTTATAAACCACCCAGTTTATGGTATTTTTATTACAGCAGCTCAAACAAATTAAGACAAGTACCAAGGAAAATGTTTTGACCTCTTAAAATATAGATCTTTGGAAAGTAAATCCTTCTACTCTTCACATAAAGAAATTGAACATTTTGAAGTAAAATTTATCCCTGGAACCTTCACTCTACCTTTATCCAGAGTTGACAGAATGGTGCATGAAGTTTTGTGGCTTTGACGGGTTTAGATACAGACATCTAAACCCATTGTTTCACGCTAATCAGAATACCAGCCATAGAAATCTCAAATGGGAAGACCATTTCTGAAGATATCTGGTCTTCTTCTGGATTGCAAATTTCAACTTTCTCATCACTGTGCCCAAGCTAGGAAAGCTATACTTCTCACACAAAGATGTTTTCTTCTGAATAATGACCTCACTGCTACCCTCCAAAAACAAAACAAAACAAAACAAATGAAAACAAAAAACCAACAGAAAATTGAGAGCATTGCTCCCTTCCTCTCTTTAGGCTGATTTCTGAAAAATGAAAGGTAAGAAATCAGAAAAGGAAATACTTGGCACCTGCATATTCAATATCTAACACTATGCAAACAGAGTAGAAGAGTTACAGAACAATGAAGGGTAAAATGGTTCCCTTGCCTCAGGAGTTTAAAAACCAAAGTCAGAAACTAATATAAAAATTTTGAATATATTCCAAATAAAGGGCAAAAACAAACTTGAGGGAAAAGATGAGAAATCAGAACTTGGACAAGTATTTCAGTGTGTACAAAGTAGTTCTACTGTGAGAGATCTCTGGAGCTTTTCAGTGTCCTAACAGGCTCTACTACGTGGCCTTTTCCCCTCACTGGAGAACCCTCCATGCCATGTCAGTTTCTTTTCCCAAACTCTTCCACCTAATTCATTCAAACAGAATATATAGAATGCTTAGTAGGAGCATTGTTTTAAGCAATGAAAATGCAGCAATGATATAAAACAAAATATTTAAAAATATATACAACAAAAGTATTTACCCTCATTCAGATTACATTTTAGTAGGTGAAGACAGACCATCAATAAAATAAATATGTAAAATATATAATATTCTAGAAGGTGATAAGGGGTACAGAGAAAAATTAAGCCAGGAAAAGGGATAAGGAATGCTGGGAATGAATAGGTACAAAGACAAATAGGATGGTCAAGGAAGGTAGAATAGGCAGAATAATGGCCCTCAAATATGTCTACATCCCGTATGACAAAAGCGAATTTGCAAGTGTGATTAAGTTAAGGATCATGAGATAGAGAGATTATCAGGGATTCTGGGTGGGTTCAGTGTAATCACAAGGGTCCTTATAAGGGAAAAATGTGTAGCAGATTCAGAGACAGGAGATATGACAGTAGAGGTTGGAGTGACAATGAGCCATGGAATGTGAGCATCCTCTAGAAGCTGGAAAAGATAAGGAAATGGATTTTTACCAAGAGAAAATGTGTATTCTTTTAAGTCACTGAATTTTTGCTAATTGGTTACAGCAGTAATAAGAAACTAAAATATAATGTCACTGAGAAGATTACATTTGAGCAGACTCGAAGGTGGTGAGGGAACCACTCTGCTGATATCTGGGGGAAGGGTGCAAACAGCAGAAGAATGCCCTCAGCAGAAGCATGCCTAGCCATATGCATGAAACACAGCAACAACAGGAGTGGGGTGAACAGGAGGAGGCAGAAAGGGTAGGTTGGGTCAGCTCATTTGGGGCCTTATCGGCCACTGTAAGCACTTTGGCCTATTCTGAGTGAGACAGGGAGTTTAGGAGGGCCTATGAATATTTATAGGAATTCTGAATGCTTACAATTAGAATAAAAGTGATGTGCTATTAAACCAATGGGGGCAGGAGGGTGGATGGATTCGTAGCATTTGCTGATTTCTCTGATGTAAACATTCTCACCATGCTTGACTTCAAACTACCAATAGTTTAACAACGAACTCACGAAATTCCTAAGTATTTAATTATCAGATTCAGTATGACATTGCTCATATGATCCCCACTTGTCAATTCCACACTATATTCCATCTGGGCCAAGCAATTTAGGAGTCAACTGGTGACAAAATATATAAGAAAGGACTCAATAAAAATCAGTGAGAAGATACCTGAGTTTGACAGATGCCAGATTCTAGAATCTAATTTCTCCTTATCTGCTCTGCTTGGTGATTAAATGTTGATTTAAAAAGAAGCACTTCTACTCCCATATCAGAATGTTGCCACCAAATAAATAGAAGACAAACTTTAACTATATTCAGTCTTGTCTATTTTTCATTATGATCAACAGAAACATTATCAGAGACTAGCTTCATGAAAGGAGATATTGGGTAAAAAAAATGTTAATATATATTGGATCAATCAAAGGGGAAAAAGTAGATGGATAGGAAAGAAGGCAGGCTTGATGAAACCAGTGAAGAAGCTAAACTTAGGAAGCCCTAGAGATAAAGGAGCTCTGACATAAAAGTATACAATCTTAGAGTTTCAAGAGAGTGCCTAGTCTATCACTATATTTTACACTGTATTTTATATACACTGAAAGGTATGTCAAATGCAGACATCATATGTAGATTATGTCCTAGGAAAACATGATCAAGATGGCTCATAGCGACATTTCTGTTACAGGGACAGTCATTACCATTCTTTCTCTGGCATTGGAAGCCAATATG
Organism: Neomonachus schauinslandi; assembly: GCF_002201575.2. NCBI lineage: Eukaryota > Metazoa > Chordata > Mammalia > Carnivora > Phocidae > Neomonachus > Neomonachus schauinslandi. The sequence goes on from NC_058404.1 coordinate 20,411,906, forward strand.
GAGCTAATCACAATTCCTGAATTAATGTAACTTAATACAGCCCAGCACCCTCACTTAAAACTTGCTTCTTCATTCAAGGGATAGATATACTAACCAAAGCAATCTACATATTCAATGCAATCTCCATCAAAACACCAACAGCATTTTTCACAGAACTAGAACAAACAATATTAAAATTTGTATGGAGCCACAAAAGACCCCAAATAGCCAAAGCAATCTTAAAAAAGAAAAGCAAAGCTGGAGGCATCACAATTCTGGCCTTCAAGTTATATTACAAAGCTGTAGTGATCCAAACAGTATGGTACTGGCACAAAAATAGACACAGAGATCAATAGAACAGAATAGAAAACCCAGAAATGAACCCACAGCTGTATGGTCAATTAATCTCCAACAAAGCAAGAAATAATATTCAATGGGAAAAAGTCTCCTCAACAAATGATGTTGGGAAAACTTGTTAGCTACATGCAAAAGAATGAAACTGGACCACTTTCTCACACCATACACAAAGATAAATTCAAAATGGATTAAAGAACTAAATGTGAGACATGAAACCCTAAAAATCCTAGAAGAGAGCACAGGCAGTAACTTCTTTGACATTGGCAGTAGCAACTTCTTTCTAGATATGTCTCCTGAGGCAGGGGAAACAAAAAGCAAAATAAACTACTGGGAATTCATTAAAATAAAAAGCTTTTGCACAGCAAAGGAAACAACAAAACTGAAAGGCAACCTACAGAATGAGAGTAGTTATTTGCAAATGACGTATCCGATAAAGGGTTAGTATCCAAAATATATAAAGAACTTATAAAACTCAACACCCAAAAAACAAATAATCCAGTTAAGAAATCGACAGAAGACATGAATAGACGTTTTTCCAAAGAAGACATACAGATAACCAACAGACACATGAAAAGACGTTCAACATCACTCATCATCAGGAGAATGCAAATTAAAACTACAGTGAGGTATCACCTCAAACCTGTCAGAATGGCCAGAATCAACAACACAAGGAACAACAGATGTTGGCAAGGATGTGGAGAAAGGGGAACCCTCCTGCACTGTTGGTAGGAATGCAAACTGGTGCAGCCACTCTGGAGAACAGTATGGAGTTTCCTCAAAAAGTTAAAAATAGAACTACCCCACAATCCAGCAATTGCACTAAGTATTTGCCCAAAGAATATAAAAATACTAATTCAAAGGGATACATGCACCTCAGTGTTTATAGCAGCATTATCTACAATAGCCAATCTATGGAAATAGCCTAAGTGTCCATTGACTAATGAATGGATAAAAAAAGAGATGATATATATATGATAGAATATTAGCCATAAAAAAGAATGAAATCTTGCCATTTGCAAAAACATAGATGGAGCTAGAGAGTATTATACTAAGTGAAATAAGTCAAAGAAAGACAAATACCATATGATTTCAGTCATATGTGGAATTTAAGAAACAAAACAAGTGAGCAAAAGGAAAAAGAGAGAGAGAGAGAGGCAAACCAAGAAACATACTCTTAACTATAGAGAACAAACTGATGGTTACCAGTAGGGAGGTGGGTAGGGGATGGATGAAATAGGTGATAGGGATTAAGGAGCACACCTGTGATGAGCACCAGGTGTTGTATGGAAGTGTTGGATCACTATATTGTACAGCTGGAACTAATATAACCCCACATGTTAACTAATTGGAATTTAAATAAAAAGTTTTCATTCTTTTTTATGGCTGAATAATATTCCATTGTGTATATATACCACCTGTTGTTTATTCATTTATCCATCAACGGACATTTGGGTTATTTCTACATTTCGCTTATTGTGAATAATGCTGCTATGAACATGGGTGTACAATATCTATTTGAATCCCTGCTTTCAGTTCCTTTACATATCTATCCATCTCTGAGTGGAATTGGTGAATCATATGGTAATTCTATACTTTACTTTTTCAGGAACCAGCATACTATTTTCCACAGCAGCTCCATCATTTTACATTCTCACCAGCCAAGCACAAGGGTTCCAATTTCTCCACATCCTTGCTAACATTTGTTGTTTTCTGTTGCTTTTTTTTTAAATAATAGCCATCCTAATGAGTATAAAATGTGTTTTATTTTAATGTCCCTCCTGTGATTCTAATGTGTAACCAGGAAAAAAAAAAAAAAGCATGGGTCTGAGGCTCAATTTTTCATCTGGGTAAAATGAAAAATAAAACCTATCTTGAAGGGTTGATGTGATGATTAAATGCCCAATAAAAAACAATCAATAAATGTTGGTCCCTCTCTCATCCCCTCAGATCTCTACTAAACTTCCTCCCTCAATGTCCAGGAAAACGCTGTGAAGTTTTAAACTATGTAGATTTGACATAGGGCTGATTTTAACTTCTGTTTTGCTTTACCTATAGATCTTGTAACAGATGTCAAATGTGTCCTCGATTACATCTAAATAGCACTACACCTGCACCCAGCTTTCCTTTCAAATTAAGTACTCATCAGTTCTATTATTAAACAAACAAGGAGCAGTTGTAATGCTCAGGGAACCAGTGGGATTACACTTTAAAATTATAGCTCTGCCAAGAGTTTTAGTTTATTGAATAACTCCAAGTTCTCCAGTTAAATTAATAGAATACGGGCGCCTGGGTGGCTCAGTTGGTTAAGCGACTGCCTTCGGCTCAGGTCATGATCCTGGAGTCCCTGGATCGAGTCCCGCATCGGGCTCCCTGCTCGGCAGGGAGCCTGCTTCTGCCTCTGACCCTCCCCCCTCTCATGTGTTCTCTCTCTCTCATTCTCTCTGTCTCAAATAAATAAATAAAAAATAAAAAATCTTAAAAAAAAAAAAAAAACTTTAAATTAATAGAATACTCTGGTACCATAAAATCCTGAAATACTTGGAAAATAGAGGCAACAAAATATTTTGTAAGTAAAGCATCCATGTATGACACCTTAGAAATACTTTCAGAAATAAGCAATGAAGTTGTTTATTTTTAATTAGTGTGTTTTCTTTCATCTCTCAGTCATAACCATGGCTTACTTCATTGGTTGAACACTCATTGCACATCCTTTGTGAAATGCTGAAGATCTGCAATAATCTTATCACTGGGCATCTGACAGAAAGCCCCAAGAACCATAAACCAATCAGTCAACTATTTAATATCTAAGGTGTCTGCAACAAAACACTGAATAATTGACTTGCAACAAAGCTAAAATCAAACTACATTAAAGAATGGGTGTTCAAGCTGGACCTTCTACAATGTGCTCCACAACCATGGATCAGTGAAATATTGGAAAACCCAAACCAGTTGTGGCTCACTGCTACGTGTTTATCCTATGGTGTCACAAGGTGGCCAATCAAAACAAAACAACCATATAAAGTGGTTTTCAGAGTGAAGTCAAAAATTTGTTAAAACAAAGAAAACTTTTGGCAATTTTCAGTTTGCTCAAATTAAACAATTCACAGATTTCACATGTTCCTCTCTATAAACCAAAACTTTTTAAAGGTCAGCCTTCGGTAAAATTCAAAAGTAAACAGCTTCTGATTGCCAGGCTTCACCTCTCCATTCGCTTTCTTTCCCTTCTGGGTGCTACAGATGCTGTCAGTGAATCCATTAGGTGACTTAATGTATACTGGCCAGATGGGGAAGTTCTCTCTACAGAAGTAACACTTAGGCTGAGATCTAAAGCACAGATTCTCAAATTTTCCTATGTACATGACTCACCTGAAGGCTTTGTTTTAGTGCAGACTCTGATTCATTAGGGCTAGAGTGGAACCTGAGTCCAAACAAGCATCCCCAAATGCCCATGTTGCTGGGTTGAGACACCATTTAGAGTAGCAAGGATACGAGTGAATACTAGCCAACAAGGGAGAGTGAGTGTATCACAGCTCAAGCAGCCCCGACTAGGCCAGCTCACAGATCTGAGAAAAGAGCAATGTGATTGAGATAGATGAGTGCTGGTGTGAGAGATGAGGCTGAAAAGGTAGATAGAAGCTGGTCAATGTGTTAAGTGCCTACTAGATACTAGGCACCAGGCTAGGCTCTGGGTAAACAGCAATAAATAAGGCAAACCTAGTCCCTTTATCCTTAGAGCTTGCAATCTAGCAGAATTACCTTGTAGGTGGGAAACCACTAAAGATTTTTAAACAGAGAAGAGACATGATCTAATTGAAATCTTTAAAGTATCTCTCTGAATGGTCTGTAGAGAAGGTAGTGGAAGGGCACAAAGTTGGAAAGAGGAGTTTATGTTTGCAGACCAAGTGGGAGATGTCAACGGGGATGGCAGGAGAAGATTATTGTAGGACATGTTTTTGAGGTAGAACAGCAGAGCTGGATTGCAAACAGTTATGGTAGAGGGTGGCAGGAACAAGGAAGCATCAAGGATTATTACTCCTTATTTCTGGCAGAAGCAAGTAGGTAAAAGAAGGTAATTTCTATGGAGCACAATAAAATTGGAGAAGAAATAAACTAACAAGAAGGAATAGATATACGAAGAGGCATAAGTTTGAACTCAAGAGTTTTGAGTTCTGGTTTAGGGATGCCTATGAAAATCCAAGGAGAGGGCACCTGGGTGGCTCAGATGGTTAAGCATCTGACTTCAGCTCAGGTCATGATCCCAGGGTCCTGGGATGGAATTCCGCATCGGGCTACCTGCTCAACAGGGAGGCTGCTTCTCCCTCTCCCATTCCCCCTGTGTGTGTGCTCTCTCTCTCTCTCTCTGTCTCTTTGTCAAATAAATAAATAAATATAATCTTTAAAAAAAAAAGAAAGAAAGAAAATCCAAGGGGAAATTTTAAGAAAGGATTTGGACATAATGTTTCAGCACTTAGCAGGAGAGGTCTATAAGACAGGTTAATACTTGCGAGTCATGAGAATTCAAATTATATTTAAAGCCATAGGAATTAATAGGACCTTATTTCAAGCCTGAATAGATCGAGAAGAGGATGTAGAAACAAGCCCTGACGAGCTTCAACATTTACACTTTGGAGGCACAGAAGGAGGAGATGGGGGGAAAGTCTGAGTTAGCCAAAGAAAAGGAGCCAAGTATAGAGTCAAAAAAGTCCCCCCCCAAAAGAGGATTTAAGCTAAAGGAAGAGGTCTACTCTACTGAATGTTCCTAAGATCCCATTGGACTTAAAAACAGTAAAGCTATTGGTGACTTTATGCACTCACTTGTGTTCCCCCAAAATTCACATATTGAAGTTCTAACCCCAGTACCAAAGAATGTGACTAATGTGGAGATAGAGTCTTTACAGAGGTAATTAAGGCTAAATGAGGTCATGTAGGTATGCCCTAATCAATATGACTGCTGTCCTTATAAGAAGAGGAGATTAGGACACAGAGGGATGACAATGTGAGGACACAGTGAGAAGTAGCCATCTATGCCAAGGAGAGAGGCCTCAGAGGAAACCAAACCTGCAGATACCTTGATCTTGAACTTCCAGCCTCCAGAACTGTGAGAAAATTAATTTCTGTTTAAGCCACCCTGTCTGTGGTATTTTGTTACGGCAGCCCTAGCAAACTAATATAGTGACCTTAGCAAAAGTAGTGCAATGGACTCAGTGAAAGTGAAAGCCAAGTTGGCCTGGATAAAAGAGTGAAAGGAAAATGAGGAAGGGGAGATGGTAAAAGTGAAATATTTTTGAGGAAAATTTGTCATGAAGAGGATAGATGGCTTGGTAGCTAGAAAGTCATGCAGAGTCAACGGAAGGGTCTCTCCAAGATGGAAGAGAACATTTTTTAAATGAAAGATTTATATTTGCAGGCTGACAGAAAACATCAAGAAGGTGAGAGATTGAGATGTGGATGAGAAATGGAAAAACAATTAACAGAATCCCTGAAAAGCCAGGAAAAGAACAAACCCAGAGATCCCAGAGGGATCTTTTACCAGAAAAAGGACACTTCTTCCATGGCCCCAGGATTGCAGAAGCTTACAAATGTGAGGTAATATTACACCTAATTACGGAGCTTTATGCTTTTCAATAAATTTGGTTGTACATTATCTAAGACAGTCACTCTATGAATTAAGTGGGGCAGACAAAGCTATCTACATTTTGCATATGAAGAAATAAGGAACAGAAAGTTGAAATGGTTTGCTTGAGGTCATAAAGCGGGTCAGTCACCCTGTCAGCTTTAGATCACAGGGCTCCTGACATTATTTCACACCAGAAATGTAGACTGAATTAGATACAATGTCAGTTATTATATTTTTAAATCTTAAAAATTAGAAAATTCTTAGTAAGATTTTTACTTATTAACAAAGTATACATCAGAGGGTCAGCCCCTCAAAATGTTTTCTTACCCAAATAACAAAACACAAGGAGAGGTTCCCTTTTCTGCTTATTTGCATGAGTTAAATAAGCTCTAGGTCAAACAGAGGAAATTCAAGTAGAAGAAAATTATTGTGGAGTGATGAAATTAAAGCTAGCACAATAGGTGAACGGAGTTCTAATTAAGTGAAAAATGATGAAGTTCAAAATGAAAGGATTTCACTTTCAGGAATCTGAGTTGGGGGGGCATGAAAATGACACAAAATCGGAAGCAGGGGCAGAGAATAGAAAAACCATCAATTAGAAAAGCTCTTCAAATTCAAATGGACTATTAGAAGTATGGAATCCCTAAGACTAAAAACTCCAACTGGGAAAAACTCTGAAGAAAATGATCTCCCACTCCCATGAGATAGCAAACATGATTTAGGTAAAAAGCTTTTAGTTTTATGGCTGGGGAGGTAGCAATAAAAAAAATGAACTTCCTGCCAGGGATCTTTTTCAAGCCCTGCCAATTCCTGTGTCTGGGGAAACTATAAAGAATATCCAGCCTCATGTTAAAAAGAATTGCCACAGATCTCCAGCTTACCTGCATTTAAGCATCTGAACATCCATAAGCCTATTCCTAGCCCAGCCTGGAAGTGACAGGGCCAGGAGACCCTTTGCTGTTCTTCAGCTTCAGCTCCATTGTCTATGTGTCAGCAAACCAGGGCCATTGACAGTAGGTGCTAGAGAGACACAGATTGCTGAAGCAAACAGCTGATGAAAAGCAGAATCCTTTCTCTTTGGCAGCAATACCAATTCCATGAAGCATGTTTCTTTTGGAGCTTTCCAAATCACTTCAAAAGCAAGTTTTGTGGTATGGATCAAGAAAGCTAGGCAAATTGTCCCCAAGCACATAGCCACCAGCCAAGATATTGATGAGGGAAGGCAGCTGGTGACCAATGCTCAGGCCACAGTGTGGTCCTTCTCAGAGCTGTTCAACTCCAACAGGCATGGAAAGCATTTGAAGAAAGCAGAGTTGATTTTTGTGATCTTGGTCTAATCCAAATGTGGCCAGTTCCCTAGAATCCTGGCACCACCCTCCCCCAGCCCCAGCCTGCTTTATGATGGCCTGCCCAGGCTCACTATCCCCAGACTTGTCTTTTGTCCCTGTCAAAACTGAGCAGTGCTGTGTCTGTTTCCCTTTGGACTATACAAATAACTCACTGATTCGGTTAATCTGTTAAGTGAACTTTTGTTAGCTAGGATGCAACAAGAAGTTACTCAAATAAGAGGACTGAAAGCTATCAGAAGAAGGGAGAAAGGGAAAGGACAAAAGCTGGGAAGGAATGTGTTTTCTTTAGCAGAACCAACAGTTCCAGTCAAGAAAATGCCCAGCTGGGTGTTTCACCTGATAGCCCCTAGCTAGGTGTGTCTCCCCTGACAGCCCCTATATGAGCCAGTTTGAGCTGGATTAGAACTGACTACCTGCACATTAGCCCCCCTGAATTGTCCCAAAGTTACATTTAGCTCATTATAATACAAAGATCTCCTGTGGGCGGGGTTTTCCACCATTTTTTGAGCATAGGATGTATGCTCCGGCACGTTGACACACTAAGTGTGCACAGTTGAACCGGAGGTGCCTAAGTAAGTTCCTTAATGTGTATGCAAGCTCCCTGCCTCCACCCCCTAAGACACTGAATGAAAGCTTCTTGTACTAACCCTATGGGCAGACAGTGCTTTGGGAGCTATCTCCCTGTCTCCTAACTTACAACAAGTAATAAAAATTCCTTCCTTTCCAGCACTTCCTTGGGTTGTGTTCAGTTTGATGCACTCCAAGCAGTGAACCCCTTGAGTTTGGTTACACTTCTACTCATCGTTTCATGAACACTGCCTACTGACAGGTTTGCTAACAATTACCAAACTCAGTTCTGCCTTCTTCAAATTGAACCAAGGTCCACTTAGGTTGAACAAACCTCTGAGACCTAAATGTAAGATCTGAGGTGGCTTTTTTTTCATCTCTCTCTTAGTTCATTCTTTTTTTTTTTAACTTGTCATAGAAATTCTTTAATTTAACCCAAAAGGGAAATTTGTATGACACTTGAACGAATATGGAAAGTCAACAAGACAAAAAATTTGGAGACAGTCTTTCAGAACCCCACAGATTACATGAAGTTTATCAATGAAACCCTCCCCCTTGCCTCTCTCAAGCTCCAAACCTCTACTTTCAGCTGCAAATTTTAAAGTGGTAGTTTTCCTCCTTGTGAAATCTATAGTCGAAGATTAATTCCTGAAAACTAAGGACTTTGAAGAATCAAAGAAAGAACTCTCTGGTAAAGAGATGTCATAAATGTGGTGGTCTGGAGTTAGACAGAAGTGCTGCAAACCTCAGCACCATCTTTTCCTAGGTGCAGTTCTTAATCTCTCTGAACCTAGGCTTTGTCATCTCTAAAATGGGACTAGTAACATGTACCTCAGAGTATTATTATGAGGGTTGAATGTGAAGATACTCAAAATTATTTAATGGGCCAGTACTTAATATTGAAAAAATATTAATAGCCTTCCAAGCTCCCATCTCCAAATAGTGAGATTTCTGACAGACAAGAGAGGGTTCCCAGTGGTCCAATAGGTGGTGGTCTAATTTACCACAAACCAATCAGGAAGTCTGCCGTAGACCAAAATATCACCTTTCTGAAAGTCTAGAACTTGAAGAACAAGGGTGGGGGGAGGAATAATCAATGTCCTTACAAGAAGATGATAAAGGATCTACTTCATAACATAATTCTTTCACCATACTTTTTTCTCAAAACTCCATTTAGATTTCAGTTCCACAAAGGAAATAAAATTTGTTATAATGGAAGTGATTAAGATGTTATTCAGCAGGGGACAAATTTCCCCATGATGTCCCTAAGAAGGATATATAAATAACACTTTATTACTACCCAGAGATTTTCCCCAAACACAGAGAGCGGTCTAATGAGCTGAGCTTAATGCTGGAAGGATTTTGTTACTAACGTGGTCTACTGCCAAAGCAGGCCAGAGACCTCCTCCATCTACTTCTCCCCAAACCCAAACCCAGTCTTAGATCTGGCCACTCTGGTATGAGAGGGCTGAAACACCTGTCAGAGAGAAGGACAAGGAAGACAGCCAGCCAGAGACTGGCCTCAGTGATGCCAGGGGAACTTGCCTAAGCTTTGGAGTTTTTTTGTTTGTTTGTTTGTTTTTTTCCTACTTTTGATTGTATGTTTGGTAAAAGAGGAAGCCTTCAAATGATGCTTACACACTGACAATACCACAGAACTGGTTCTTATCTCACCATGAATATTAAAGATTTCAAAGAATTTCTCATCTGCATTATGGTGCCCTTTTCACAGATTAATAAGGCTGTTACCCAAAAAGTGAAATTTGAAATGAAAAGATGTAAGCACTCCCAGGGACTTAAAAAGTATTGTAGGAGAATGGTAAATAGGTCCTGGAATCACATAGACTTGATTCAAATCCCAGCTATACCACTTATTAACTGTGCAACCTCAGGCAACTCTCTTAAATTTAGTTCCTCTGCAAAACTGGAACAGTAAGAGTGGCCAACAATAGGGTTTCATGTGGATTAAATTAAATAATGTATATAAAGCACTTAGCATTGGCTTTGTTCATAAATTCTACTGTATGATTTCAAAGCACATGCTTTTATCAACAGTGTTATAAAGCCTCCTGTAATACATTAAACTATTAGGAGTCTTGTGGGTGTCATTCTGTAAAAATTCTTTGAATATAATAGGGTAAAAATAAATAAATCTTCAGGGGAAATAATCAAGTCTGCTTTGTTTTATACAAGTCCAAACAGACAGTTGAGCAAGAATCAAGGCATAATTTTAAGTCTTTTTCTAGGAGCTAGATTTTTATCCAGGGGGCACTGGTTGTTACCAGATAAATGTGCTGTGAACTGCATGTTTGTGTCCTTCCAAAATTCATAGTGTGAAGCCCTAACCTACAATGGATGGTATTAGGAAGTTGGGCTTCGGGGAGGTAATTAGGCTTAGATGAGGTCCTGAGGTAGGGAATGCACAATGGGATTAATGTTCTCAAAAGAAGAGAAAGAGACTAGAGCCCTCTCAGCCATGCGAGGACACAACAGGACAGCCACCAGCAAACCTAGAAGCAGGTCTCACCAGGCACTGGATCTGCCTTGATCTTGGACTTCCCAGCCTCCAGAAATGAGAGAAATAAATGTTTATTGTTTAAGACACTCAGTCTGTGAGAATGTGTTATAGCAGCCCAAGCAGACTAAGATCTAAGGATTCTCTGTTTTTAGAAATCCTATTTAGTTACAGTCACCTATCATCCTGAGATGTCGTTTCCTCCTTCTTCCCAAGCTCTTGCTCCATGGAGCCAACCCTTGAGCCCACATCTGAAGAGTTCGTCTCCGCTCCGGTGGGGTGCTTCTGTCTAACTTAGACGGTCAAAGAAATTAAACACCTGAGAGTGAGGTCACAGATCCAGCCAGAAAGCCCAGATTCTGTTGTCAGCGTTGTCCTCGGGATGCACATTAACACCGTGTTTAGCACTGAGCACTGAACATTTAGCCATAACCTCTGGCCAGTGGCCCGTCTGTCTGTTCCAATGCTAGTCAGCCTACCTCCCAGTTGGCCTTGGTCTTCGCTGAGTGCCAGGCCTGCTTCAGCCACCAGTGACTCCGTCAAAGTCAGAACATGATCTCCTGGCTCCCAGTGCAGGGCTTCCCTCAACTGCATCAGTACATATATTCAACAACTAGCCTTGCTTCATTTTCGTTTTCTCGACTTTGCTACTTCTTAGAACTCCACATGTCGAGAATCCTGACCTCCCCAACCTTCCGTAATCCTATGGAAAGTGACACAACAAATAGGCTTCGTGCACAGTGCAAACAGAAGCTGATTTCTTTTGTCCATCATCTAAAAAGCACATAAGGTAATTTCTAAACCAGCAGTAAAATCTATTTATAAAGAAAGCTGATTTGTTTTCTGCCCTTTCTAGCACACAGGTTCAATTTATTTCCTTACCATAAAAAGAGCCACTACTTTTTTTAAACAATCATAGTGCATTTTAGAAATGTTTTAATTTCAAAAAAAAAAATCAACTTACAAATTATAGTGTAAACAGCTTTCTTAAAATGGCCCCACTTTAGACCCAGTTTGCTGATTGATGATTTTGCTGTGCTTCAAGGCAGATGATTTCACAGTCATTGGGTATATAATATAATGATGTTTTTATAAGGCTGTTAGCATCCCTAAAAACATAATTATTATAAATGAAATTATAAGGGAAAAAGGGAAATCTATACTCTGACAATGCTCAATTGTGACCTAACTTATTGCTAAGCATTGTGTTTCTACAAGGAAAAACCCTGCGCATTCCTTCTATGGGACAAACCTAATAGCACCCTAAGAACTAAATAATTATAGAAGAGAAACTACAGTAATTTTTTCGCTTTGTGTTCTTGGGAATCCACCACCTTGTGTTACTAGAAAGGGAAACAGCAGCACCTTGTGGACAATAAGAAAGTGGATACATTTTGCTCAAGTAGTATCCGTTTGTATTAAAAATACATTTTTTAGGTTTGTACAGCCCTTTCTCCAAAAGAAGTACTGTCACATTTATATTAAAAGGACAGCATAGCATTGCTTATAGAGAGTTATAGATGGTCCCCAAAATGCATTCAGGGGGACATGGACTTTCTAAATTCCAAATTTGGGTGGGGAAAAAATGATACAGATTTCTTTGAATGTACCCAAACTCAGAAGACAGACAAAAAAGCTCTAATCAGGCAGGTATCAGTGATGCCACGTCACGCAATTCCTAACTTATGGTAATATTGTCATCTAAAAAGCAAATTCCAGCAACAACGGCACAAAAGGAAAGGGAAGGAAATGAGAGCTCAAACTCCACCTCCACACTCCTGAACTCCTCCTCCTGTCCACCAGTCAACAAAGCCCCCAACCTCTGCTTTACCCTCTCAGCTCCGCTGCCCTCCCTGCACCTGCAGTCCAGGGAACACTGACTGACTCCTCAGAACATTTGGAAGTCGTTTTCTAACCAAGGCATGAAGGAACGCTGGTTCTCCAGCCCCGGGTCAAAGCTTACAGTCGAGGGCACCTCTCTCTGTCCTTGCTGCTCTACCCCTCTGTGCCACGTTCATGTAGCAGAAAAGCAAAACACCAAAGTGTATACCCTGACCTTTTATCTGTCCACCCTTTACTATCTGTTTGACCAAGTCCCAGGAGGGGCTGGAACTGGGCACCTCATCCAAGATCCAGGCAGTCCACTCTTATGGTCACATGCCCTCAGAACTTCCCACTTCTTCCACAGTGGAAGCTTTTGCTCCTCCTCCTGTCCAGTGGGAACTGCCCCATATATCATACCTTTAACCAAGACATTCCCCTCAGCCTGACTAAACTTTAGACAGACTTCTTCCTGACACCAGGCCCCTGACCTCCCTTTTCTTAGAACATTTACTTTAGAAAACTTGTAACTATAAATTCTTTCTATCCTTTTGAGACATAAATCATTTTTAAAGCCTCCTGCCAGTTTTACAACCCAGGAATGTCTTTCTCAAAGGATCTGGGAGCCAGGCCTTTGAAATGCAATCCTCATGAGAGACAGCATCCCTATCTCCCAGTCTCTGTGGGAGGGCGGGGACCTAACTTTGGTGGATGCCTTACTCCAAGTTATAAAACTACCTCCTGTTACGGAGATACAAGAAAGCTTATTTTTCCTTTGGTTCAACCCAATTAGCAAACACAGATGGCCCATGATCTCCCTTGTGCCCTACCTCTTAAAATCCCCATGACCCTTTGTTTCAGTGAAGTTGAATTCAGACTGGATCCTCAGCTCTCTCCCCTACTGCAATAGCCTTGCATAAAGTCTCCCTTACTGGTTTACCTTTGTCGGGTGCAATTTTTTTCTTTGACACTTCCACCCTCTCTAACTAAAATCTACAGTCAAATCCTGATAGAAGGCTATGCAGCCAAACTTGACTCTTGAATATGCAAACAGAGTCCTTTAGGATTTTAAAACCCATATCAACCTCAATAAATTGTTTCTCAGAATTTTTGTCTTGTTACAGGTTTCAAGTTCTTATTTTGGAATTGATAAGAAGAATACTTAATTTTAATAAGTTCCTACCTGCTTTTAATTTCTACTATCACAATCCTAATGTTTTCCATGGCAATGGATGCCTCTGGTGGAGCAAAGGAAATGTCAGAACAGAGCAAAGAAAAATCTCAGCAATCTATTTCAAAAAGTTACCTTCATTTAACACGGGTAGCTTAACTTAACATTCCTATGAGGTAGATGCTATTATTATCTCCATTTTATGGGAAATTAAGATTTATAGTTTGTAACTAGCCAGCTTAAGTCACATAGCGTGGTAGATATGGCAGGCACACAAAGAAGCAATGGCACTAGAAGTGGAGGAAGGAGAAGGGTTGGAGGGATGTATCTAGGTTTGTTAGGGAAGGGAAAAAAAAAAACTAGGACGAGCCAAATTCTTGTTAGAAAAACGAATGGTCAGGATACTGGGGACTCAGTAAGACAAAAGAGAAGGTGAATTGGCAGTAAGAAAAGTGAGAGTCAAAAAGAACAGGGACATTAGAGACCACAACACTGAGAGTAGTCTATAGCTTACTACAGAGTTAAGTTTATAGCCATGGGAGTGTGTAGCTCAATTGAAGTGAAAGTAAAAGTCAATGGAGGATTAAATTATAAAGCATAATACATTGCTTGACATATGGTAGATTCTCCAGAAATATTAATAACCTCAAGAAAATCAGGAACTTCAAGGCTACTTACAGATCGTAAGCTATTTTCATCATATTCACATACGTGGACATGTTAGTATTCTCTCTCATGGGGGAAATAATTCAACAGCCTTGGTTACAGGCTATTAAAAGGATACCTCAGATCATGATCCACTAACCACAAGGTATTAGAATTAGCAAAGCAAAGTATCTAGGGAAAAATTGTGAAAGATTTTCAGACGGACCAGAGAGATTACCAGGTATCGGCAATGGAAAATCCTACCTTGTCTAGCACAACCTTTGGGGTTATCTGATTCTATGAGGTCCCTGGGTCTTTCTTGTGTTTGAGCTATTTGTAATTCTGTAAATTGCAGATCACTGATAGCAATACAAATGATTCTTGTCTATAGACATGCAAATGACTGACTTCTGATGAAAGTAGAATTAATATTCTTCCTCCCTCCACCTCACATCAAGAAGTTAGTTTTGAATCTATGGAAGCAAATCTATTTCAGTGTTCCTTACTGCCTAGATATATGTGGACCTTTCAATTCTCCATAGAACTCATTGTAGCATTTTATTAGATTGTTCATTAATTACTGAGCTAAATAAAAATCTTTGATAAGTGTTATTATATATTTGTAAGTAAATCATGATTACCCTCTTAAACAATTTTCCTTTAACATTGCTAAAAATGTAATTCCTGTTCCCCACTAAACCTACTGACTGAATTGAAATCTCAGCCTTAAAGCCCAAGAATCTTCATTGTCTGGGTGCCTGGTTGGCTCAGTCAGTTAAGCATATGACTTGATTTCAGCTCAGGTCATGATCTCAGGGTCGTGAGATTGAGCCTTGCCACAGGCTCCACACTGAGCTTAAGATGCTCTCTCTCCCTTTCCCTATGCCCTATCCCATTTCTGCTCAATCTCTCTTGGAAAAAAAAAAAATCCTGCATTGTTACTAAGCTCTTCAAGTGATTTTTAGGCATACTAGAGTTCATTAATTGCTGAGGTCTATTAATATAATTCCTTAGGTTCAAATAAATTATTATATTTATAATTCTATCCTCACCAAGGTAACTTTTTGGCTAACAAAAATGGAAGAGACAATTTTTTCAATAGGAGTGCGACCGGTAATGGATAGATCAATCATACATTTCAGTTAAGAGGAGGAATCCTAAAAAATTATTACATGTATACCTATAAAACTTTTTAAACTTAAAAGCTACATGTGTAAATAAATTTGCCAATATTTTGATACCGGGTCAAAGCCTTATAAAGATTCACTGGAGTTTCTTGCAGAAACCATGCCAATGATGTCTTGTTCCTGATTTCTAGCTTCACATTCTATAAGTGAAAACTGGGACAAAGCAATCCAAGAACTGAGTCACAGATTTGACAGTTTTTCCCATTTGTTTCCAGTTGTCTTGCCTACAATTTATTGTTTCATCTTTCCAATGCATTCAGCTTATTTTTCAGAGAAACAATACTCCTATTATATTCATTTTCTCAGTTTACATAATATTTGATTAGATGATATAACAGCAGGAACAAATGACATAAACACATTTGGAAGCAAACACAAATGTGTTTTAGAAAATGTAAAAGTATATGATGGGAGCAGAAATATATGGGCATTAAGAGTAGATTTAAAAAAAAAGAGTAGCTCAACAGTTTTCAGCTTACAGTGGACATTGGTTAGTAGGTTTTACAGGAATATCAGAGAATGTTGGTTTATTGGGAAAATCAGTTAGTGGATATCAACTAAGGGAGCATCTAATATGTCTTAATTGCACCTACTGTGTCATAATTTGTGAAAGAGATACTCCAGGACAGGGTAAACCTTCCCTGAAAAGGGCCAGAGGATAAATATTTTAGGCTTTGCAGGTCACAAAATCTCTGTAGCAACAATGGAACTCTGCCATTTTATCAGGAAAGCAGCCATAGCACATGGCTATATTCCAATAAAACTTTATTTAAAGACAGGGGAACATTGCCTGATGGCCATGTATAGATTTTGCTCTTTTTGTACAATTTTCTAAATCAGCAGCTCCTAACCTTTTGCCACCAAGAATCATTTTTAATTCACCTCTTCTCCATTCCGTGTTTGAAAACCCTTTTTTAAAGAAAGTATATTTATTTCTTTTGTTTCCTACTTTATTTTTAATTGATCAAAGACATATAGGGTTATGCATTAGAGATTCTAGTCAATATGAGATAACCAACATTACTATACTCTGTTGACTGAATACTGAATAGAAATAAAGACATTCAGCCATAGTCTTTTAAATCTGTGTAGCTTTATCTAGTATGAATGTACACTTTGTTGACATTTTTTAAATATTAAATACAATTTTTGGTTATCGCCACACCTGACTTCCCGTTCTTACATTCAAAGATTCCTTAGGAGCTTGGGAAATCATGCAGACAAATAATAAATATGGACACAATGGACTTGAAATACACTTTAGACCTAATAGACATATACAGAACATTCATTCCAACAGCAGAATTTGTATTCTTCTCAAGCACACAAAACATTCTCTGGGAAAGAGCAAATGATAGCTCACAAAACAAGACTTAGAAAATTTAAAAAAATTAAAATCAACTACCTTTTCTGACCACAATGGTATGACCACTAGAAATAAATACAGGAGGAAATGAGCAAAATTCACTAATTTATGGAAATTAAATAACATACTCTTAAATAACCAATTTAAGAGTTAAAGCAGAAATAAAAAAGAGAAATTGAAAATATCTTGAAGCAAACAAAAATGGAAACACAACATACTAAAACCTATGGGAGGCAGCAAAAGCAGTTCTAAGAAGAAAGTTTATAGTGATAAATGCCTACATTAAGAAAAAAAGAAAGATCCTAATTTTACACTTTAAGAAACTAGAAAAGAAGAACAAAGTAAGCCCAAAGTTTTCTGAGGGAAGAAAATCACAAAGACCAGACCAGAAATAAATGAAATAGAGACCAGAGAAACATTAGAGAAGATCGATGAAACTAAGATCTAGTTTCTTGAAAAGATAAATAAAATTGACAAACCTTTAGCTAGACTAATTTAAAAAAGGGAAGATTAAAATAAAATCATAAATGAAAGAGGAGACATTACATCTGATACCACAGAAATAAAAAGGATCCTAAGAATTACTGTAAATAATTATATGCCAATAAATTGGATGACCTGGAAGAAATGGCCAAATTCCCAGAAACATACAACTAACCAAGACTAAATCATGAAAAAAATAGAAAACCTGAATAGTCTAATAATGAGTAAGATTAAATGAGTAATCAAAAATCTCCCAGCAAAGAAAATTCCAAGGCCAGATGGTTTCCCTGGTGAATACTACCAGAAATTTAAATAATTAACACCAATCTTTGTCAAACTCTTAAAAAATTAAAGAGGAGGGAACTCATTTTGTGAGGCCACCACTACCCTGATACCAAAGCCAGATAAGGATACTACAAGAAAAGAAAACTACAGGCCAATATCCCCGATTAATGCAAATGCAAAATTCTCAACAAAATATTAGCAAACTGAATTCAACAACACATTAAAAGAATCATATGCCATGATCAAGTGGGATTTATCTCTGGGATGCAAGAATGTGTCAACATATACAAATCAATAAGTGTGATATACTACCTTAATAGAATGAAAAATAAAAATCATATAATCTTGTTAATAAGATGAAGAAAAAGCATTTGACAAAATACAACATCCTTTCACTACAAAAACTCTTAACAAATTGGGTATAGAAGGGACGTACCTCAAATAATGAAGGCATATATGACAAGCCCAAAGTGAACATTCTACACAATGGTGACGTTTGAAAGTTTTCCTCTAAGATCAGAACAAGACAAGGGCCCCCACTCTTACCACTGCTATTAAGCATAGTACTTGAAATCCTCACCAGAGCAATTAGGAAAGAAAAAGAAATAAAAAGCATCCAAATGAGAAAGGAAGAATCAAAATTTTCTTTGTTTGCAAATGACATGGTCTCATATATAAAAAATAAAGACTTCAGGAAAAAACAGGTTAGAATTAACCAATGAACTCAGTAAAGTTGCAGAATGTAAAATCAACATACATAAATCAGTTGCATTTCTATACACTAAAAACAAAATATCTGAAAAAGAAAATTTTAAAAATCCCATTCACAATACCATCAAAAACAATAAAATACTTGAAATAAATTTAACCAAGAAGGTGAAAGAGCTGTAAAATGAAAATGACAAGACTTGGACGAAAGACATTGAAGAAGACACAAACAAATGGAAAGATATCCTGTGTTCATGGATCAGAAGAATTAATACTGTTAAATGTCTAAACTACTCCAAAGCCATCTATAGATTCAGTGCAGTCCCTGTGAAAATTCCAGTGGCATTTTTCACAGAAATAAAAAAAAAATCCTAAAAATTCATATGGGACAACAAAATACCCTGAAGAGCAAAAGCATTCCTGAGAAAGGAATAAAGCTGGAGATATCATACCTCCTCATTTCAAACTATATTATAAGCTACAGTAATCAAAACAATATGGTACTGGCATAAAAATAGATATGTAGACCAATGGCATATAATTGAGAGCTCAGAAATAAACCTTTGCATAAATGGTAAACCAGTATTTCATAAGTGAGCCAAAAATACTTGATGATAAAAGGATATTCTCTTCAATAAACGATGCTGGGAAAACTGGATAATCACATGCAGAGAAATTAAATCAGACCCCTATCTTATGTGATTCACAAAAATTAACTTGGAAGAAATTAAAAACTTAAACATAAGACCTGAAACCATAAAACTTAGGGAAAATCTCCTCAACATTGGGCTTTGCAGTGACTTTTTGGGTATAACACCAAAAGCACAAGCAACAAAAGCAAAACAAACAGGTGAGACTACATCAAACTAAAAAGCTTCTGCATAGCAAAAGAAATAATCAACAAAATGAAAAGGCAATCTACAGAGTGGAAGAAAAAGATTTGTAAATCATATATCTCATAAAGGGGTAATATCCAAAATATATAAGGAACTCATAAATCTCAATAACAAATAAAAAATAAATAAAATCCTATTAAAATGGACAGAGAAACTAAATAGACATTTTTCCAAAGAAAATATACAAATGGCCAACAGGTACATTAAAAGATGCCCAACATCACTAGTCATCAGGGAAATGTAAATTGAAACCACAATGAGATATCATTTCACACCTGTTAAAATGGCTATTATCAAAAAGACAAAAAATAGCAAGTGTTGGCAAGGAAGTGGAGAAAAGGAAATCCTGTGCCCTGTTGGTGGGAATGTTTTCCACTATGGAAAACAGTATGGAGATTCTTGAAAAAGTTAAAAGTAGAACTACCATATGATCCAGCAATCCTGCTTCTGGGTCTATATTCAAAGGAAAGGAAATTAGTATCTTAAAGAGACATCTGCACTCCCGTGTTCATTGCAGCATTATTCACAATAGCTAAGATATGGAAATAACTTAAGTGTCCATCTACGGATGAATGGATAAATAAGATGTGATATATACACACATACAAAATGGAATATTTATACACTGCAATGGAATATTATTCAAGCCATTAGAAAGAAAGAAATCTTCCATTTGCAATAACATGGATGTGTCTAAGGGCATTATGCTTAAGTGAAATAAGTCAGACAGAGAAAATAAATATTGTATGATCCCACTTACTTGTGGAATTTTTAAAAAAGCAAACTCATAGCAACAACAAATGGTGGTTATCAGGAGCTGGGAAGGTGAGGAAAATGGAGGGATGCTGGTCAAAGCAAACAAACTTCCAATTATAAGATAAATAAGTTCAGGGGATCCAATGTACAGCATGGTGATTATGGTTAATAATACTGTATTAACTCCTTGCAAGTTACTAAGAGAGTATATCTTAAATGATCTCACTGTGAAAAAAAAGTAAATTATGTGAGGTGTTAAAGGTTTTATCTAAAGATATTGTGGTAATTTCTCAATATATAAGCATGTCAGACTAACACCATAAACCTAAACAATGTTTATCCATCCAGATTTATTGAGATGTCATTGACATACAACATTGAGGGAGAGAGAAAATCTCAAGCAGATGGATAAACAAACAAATAAATAAATAAATATTGATGTTGCTGTGATGCTTTAATGAGAAACTAAAATAACTTTGAGAGTAGATTAACACCAACAAAAAAATCTTTAGGAGCCTCAGGATCTTAGGTTGGAAACCATTGCTCCATTAGCAGACTAATGGCTTTTGACATAGTTGTCTACTAATGCCTATCAATTACCATAATCGAAGCTCTGTTTCCTCCATTCTTCCTTCTGCATCATAAATATTTGTTGATTTTTTTTTGTATCATATCTAAATGTTTCTCCTGTGTTTATTTTCATCCAAAAAACAGAACAGGATTTTAGTAAAGTTAGTGCACTTGGTCTGAACCCAATGTAGACCTCGCTGCGCTCATGCTGAAATCACTATCAAATGTAATCTTTTGCTCCCAGAAAACGAAGAAAGTACCGTCTGCCCTTGTCAAAATAAATTGTTTTACTTTGCTTTTAAAAAATCAATGAAGTAGTATATTCCTTCCAGCAAAATCAAGAAATAAAAATTTGGAAATGTAAAACATGCTGTTGAGTCTCTGCATAAGGATGCTAATAGAGCATAAATAACAACTTAAATTTTCATTTCAAATGAAAGACAGTTTTTAAGAGGGGAAGGGTTAGTAATTTGTTAAAAGCCTTCAATTTAAATTGCTGCAACCACATGTAAGGATTTTCTTTCATTTAAATCCTTTTACAAGAATACTTTAAAGCATAATTGGTTTCTCCCCTAAATCTAGTCCAAAGTCACCGTTTACAACTGAACATCAAAGATTTCAGGCATGATTTTGAAGCTCTTGCACTTTACAAAATGCTGTTTGCAACATTAGATTTCTAACATTTTAACTTTCTTTTTATTTGTAGCAATAAGCTGCATTCATCTCTACCCCTACACACTCCTTTCATTTAATATACAATTTTTCTGAGTATTCTTACCCATCTTTAATTATAAATATAACAGAAGTATATAATACAGTACAATACATATAGTATGTGTATAAATATTTTATCTAGTCATACAATTTTCCTTTAAAAAATATTTTATTTTTAGAAATTTGAGAACAGCCTTCTTCAGCTACTAGCAATGAAAACATAAAAGCTAGGTCAATGTTTTCCAAATTTGCCTGGCTGTAAGAATCACTTCTGACAGTTGTCAAAAATACCTATTCCTGGGTCTCATCAATGATCTTCTGAATAAGAATCACTATGTGGGGGACCTGCGAATCAGTATCTTAAACAAATATCTGCTGCGGTTCTTATCAGTAAAGCTTGGAAAATCACACAAGGATCCCTGTCATTGAATAACCTTGAAAACTTGGAACGGTTACTAAAAAAACACATGAACAGAATTTCAAAATCCTCCCTTTGCTGAAAACAGTGTTTGTTCACACCTCCTCATCCTCCTCAACTCATCAAGAACCTAGAGGACTTACATAACTCCTGAAAACCACTGACACCTGGGAGGATCTGGAAATGAAACTAATGAAGAGGAAAATCAGTTGTTTAACTTAAAAACGGAGGGTGGGAATAGAAGGGAGAGTCATGAATTTATCTTAATTTCAGCATAAGGTATTGATTTGGTTCTACAAATGAAATTGGTCTCATTTTTATTTTCTATAACTTTGTGCTACAACTCTGTGTATATACAGTGGCTGAGCAAGAAGGAACGAAATCCAGAAATGCAGAATGTACCATCCCTTATTTGCTTCCCATGCAGCCAAACAGTCAATAGCAAGCTGCTCTTACCTCTTCTCCACCTACTCTTTACGTCAAGCCAACTTCCCGCCACACTGCTCTGCTGAAAATGCTTCCCCACACGTCACCTGTAGGTTAACTCAATGGCCTTCCTTCCATTCTGTTCTTCTGAACATCTTCAATATTAAATAATATTGCTCTTTCTGGAGTTTCTACTTAGACTTGATTTCTGTAATTTTACTGTAACCCTGTTATTGACTTCCTCTTTTATCTTCGTGTCTTCACTTTTTCTTTCTACCCCCTTACTATATGGTTCTATGGTTTAGTTCCTGCTCTTCTGGTCTCTCGACATTCATTCCCTCAGAGCACGCATCCATTCTCTTGCTTTCAACATTCCTGCCAATGTGATGATAACCTATAATAATAACAAGGTTGGTGATAGTCACAACTGATACCTACTGAGCACTTACTTGTGGATCGCAACCACTCTACATGAATTACACCATTAATCCTCATAACTCTCAGAGATACTATTACTAACCCTATTTTAAGAGATGAGGAAATTGAGTTTTTGCCAAATGTCACTTACAAAAGCCAACATGGGCACCCTCTCATCCTATCTCTTTTGTTCATGGCTCTGGGAATTTTTTCTCAACATGGACCCAGATTGTTATGGTATAAGAAAAAGGGAAGTAGTGTGAAAATATGGGAAAAGATGTGATGCTAGTATACAAGGATACTAACCCACCAGATTATTTGCTATGGTTTTGTTTTCTGAGTCAGTTTTGAGACGGGCCCATCCTGATTCTATGGTGCCACCAGGAATCAGGAGTTTAAAAATGTCTCCTAAGATTCCCGAAGCCAACTGGTCTCCACGTTTTCTACATTATGTAAAGAGTTGCGGCTTGAATAAGAGGGTTTTGGTATCACTTACACAACTCACCACACTGTTTTGTGCCAGTTTAGCATACTGATACCCAGTGTTGTGTTTGGAGTGGCCATTGTGCTTCCTATTATGATTGCAAGATGCCCTTCAACAACAACAATGGGAAACTTTGAAAAAAATGGAGGTATAAGACCTGGAAAATACACAGCACAGCTGGGGCCACACAGCGAGGTTATATGGGGCAGAAGGACAGTGTGTACAGGCTGGGGGTTCTGCTTTTATTGGAGCCAGGGGTGAGGGCCTAGGGTTTCATAGGCTCACTCTTAGAGAATTTAAAACATAAGAGTGCGAATTTGAAGCTCAGGAAGAGAAAAGACAAGTGGCCCAAATGGTCAGGTATTGAAATCAACCAAGATCACAAAGGAGCCTCAGTGGGGTGGGAGGTGGCCTGGCTCTTTATCTAGTCTTGTGTTTGGCAATGTGTTTATTTGAGATAACCATCTTTTGCCAGTTATTTGCATTACAAAAAGAAAAGCCAAGGCTCAGGGCTTACACGACAAACACGGGTACTGCAGAATAACCATCCTGGAGTACCGCTCTGTTCATTTCACCCCCTGAAATTTAATCCCTCGCAACTGGTTCCTGATTTCATGCCAATTTTTCAGCTACAAAATGGCCCCACTTTGCTTTCTCAATCCTGGTTCCCACCACTGTACTCTACATGCCCTGCGCTCCAACCAACCGAGCCATTCACTGCTCCTTTCCCAGGCCCAGCACTCATCTAGCTCCTTGACTTTGTCCATACTACTGCCACCATCTTATCACCAAGCACACAGTGTCTTTGCAGAGATGGTTAACAAATAAATAAGGAATGGATCTCCAGTGGCCTCCATGATATGCTACACCCCTCCAATTTTCTTCCTCCGATTTTTCTACCAAAACCCTCCTATCTAATCAAGCCACACTCCTAAATGCTCCACTGTCTTTGTTATCCCAGAGCTACACTTCGGGCTTTAGAATCTTAACATGTTAACAAACATTTATGCAGGATCTACTTTGAGGCAGGTACAGCATGGGGTGTACATGAAACAAAGATGAATAAGCTATTTATGTTTCTGCCCTGAAAAAGCAAACAATTAGCTACAGAATGAGAAATGCAGGATGCTTGGGGATGGTGTTTTGGAGTGTTAACCCGGAAAAATAAAGCTTTCAGTTATTTTACTAGCAAAATGGGTTTATTAGGGAATAACAGAATTGCAATTCAGGACATGCAAGCTATGGCAAAACCATGGGCAAGTCTAACAAACAAAGAAGAGGAACATTATTTTGCGCGGAAGGAGGAGGAAACTGGGAGAGATTATTCTGAACAAAAGTCCATTGGGGGAAAAAAGTCCAGCTGATGATGGTTTCTAAGGGCTGAGCTGCAGGGGTAGAAGATCTTGCAGGAGTATCTTGTAGGAGATACAATATACATCTTTCCCTTGCAGGGGCCTGTAATTAATGATTCTTTCCTACTGATGATTCTTCTGTTGGGGTCTGTAATTGACAATTCTTCCTGTAATTGAAGTTGAGTGGTAAGGCTTCACCTCCTAACTTCCTCTTCTCTCCTCCTTTCTCGTTTTAGTGAGGTTTCCCTTTATTAATATTCACAGAAGCAAATAATGCCCCAGTTTGTCTTAAAGGTTGAAAAACCGTGCCAAGTGAAGAGCGTGGGAAAGAGGAAAGGGCAGCATTCCAGGCAGCAGAAGCAAACAGAGACCATTCAAACATTCCCAGCCACTTAGTGTGACTGGAACTAAGGTGGCAGGGGTTAAGGGTGGGAAAAGAGGCCAGACTGTCAAGAGTTTATTAAGTGATGCCAGGATTTTCCCTCCCGAAAGTAATAGGATGTGTTTAATAGATTTTAGATAGGGGAATAATCGGCTATTTCTCTAGAAAGATCCGTCGGGTAGCATTATCAGAGATGGTTTGGAAGAGGGAGAAAATGGCATCAGGGAAGTGAACTATGAAACTGTTGAAGAGATTGGAGCAGGCAGGAGAAATACTCAGTGACTGAGACTGAAAGCCTCTGTAAAGACCCATCGTACACAGACTTCTCTGCTTACATTAGTTGTCAACGTCAACCTCCCACCCCACCTCCACCCAAATTCCTACAGCGCTTGTGAAATCTGTGGCCCAAATTTCTGCACTTAATTATATTTTCTTTTACTCCCTCGTTGTTTCCTGTACGTTACTCAAGTCTCTCTAGTTAATACAATAGGCGTTTATGGAATTGCAAGGCCTTGTAAATCGTCCGAGGTCCGATAATACACTCGGTCGCGCAGGGTAGTCAGGCCCAGCTCACAGCTACTAGAACGGGGAGGGCTGATTAAATCGTCGCCCTTCTCCTGAGACCTAGCAGGAGATACCTCAAGAATGGCTCCACAGCTATTAGGCCGTCTGCGTCCACCAGAGGGCGCGTCTCCCCAGGTTTCCTCATTTAGGGAAGCCCGAACGTTCAGTTCTCAAGAGCAAATGAACCCTGACGTATTGCGGCCCTCTGCAGTTGCCGTAGCCCCAGACGGTACACAGGAAGTAGAATTCAAGAGTCGGGTGAAAAAACACTAGGGACGCAGTAGGGGCAAGCCCACTCCCGCGGTTACGTACGCTTTCCGGGAGTCTGCAGTGTGAATATTTTGGGGCCTCCCTCGCCAGTTCCTTCTCCAGTAGAGGTATTTTGCCCTTAGCCAGCTCTCATCTCTTTATACAGAGTGTCCCCGGAACTATGGCCGAATACTCGTATGTGAAGTCCACCAAACTCGTGCTCAAGGGAACCAAGGCTAAGAGGTAAGGCCAAAGTTTGTGCTGGAGACTGGCGCTTTTCTGACAGCACTGCGTCTTCGCCTCCCCTCCCGGGTAGAGAGTCTCAGGGAAGCCTTAGAGAGCTGTTATTCAGGCTCCCGGCCCTTGGGCCTGGCTGCGCCTCACTTCCGGGCACCTGTAAGAGCTGGAGAGACAGGCGGCCGGAGACGCGCCTGACTGTCGCGCCTTCAAAAGGGAGGAGACAGGAGAGCGACACCAGTAGCCCAGGAGCCACAAGTTTGGGTCCCTTCATAAGGCCCCCCTCCAGAGCCCCGCAGGGTGCGCCCGCCTTAGTCTGATGATGCCATGGGTCATAACAATAACTTCCTTTATTAGGGATACTTACTTTCACCATTGTTTCCCTCCCCCGTAAAAAAAAAAAAAAATCCTTAATTTTTTAATACAATATGCAGATGTGGGTTTTGATAGGGATACGGGCTCAAATCTGGATTCCCACCAGTTACTTGTTTTGCGGTTTGTGGCAAGTTCGTTAATATCCTTGAGCTTCCACTTAATCATTCATGAAGGATTAATGGTACTATAAAAAGATTATGAGGATTAAATGAGATAACATGTACAGTAAGAAGAGCCAGAGGCAAGGAGAAGGCTGTAGTGGTGATTTATGATTACTAGGTTTTTAGGAAACGGTATCTGCGCACTCATATCTCCATCTCTCTTTTAACTGATAGATTTGCTCAGAGTTGATGATTCATACAAATGTTAAGCATTTCGGCCTGCCTCAGTGATAGCTTTTGGTACTTTTAGGTAAGATGAAAGAAAGTGTTAAGGAGCAAGCTGAAGCCGCTGCCCTTGAGAACTCTGCCTACGGGTCTGAATCACAAAGACATTATCCTGAATAAATCTGAAACTTGTCTGAATTTTTTATTACTGAAATATAATACGTATATCATAAAATTTACCCTATAAAGTACAATTTTGTGGGTTTTAGTGTGTTCACAGAGTTCACCACTATCAAGCTGCCAAACATTTTCATCATCTCAGAAGGAAACCCCATAATCAGTAGCAGTCACTCTCCATTCCACTCTTCCCCTAGTCCCTGGCAACCACTAATATGCTTTCTGTCTATAGCAGTTTGCCTATTCTGAATACTTCATATAAATGGAGTCATACAGTATGTGGTCTTTTGTTTCTGGCTTCATCCATGTTGTAGCATGTATCAATACTCTTATTTTTATGGCTAAATAATGTTTCATTGTATAGATACACCACATTTTGTTTTTCCATTCATCAGTTGATGGACATTTGGGTTGTTTCCACTTTTTGGTTATTATGGGTAATGCTGCTTTGAATATTCTAATAAAATTTTTGTGTGGATGTGTGTTTTCATTTCTCTTGGATATATACCTAGGAGTAAATTGTTAGGTCATATGGTAACCCTGTGTTTAGCTTTTTGAAGAACCCCAAACTACTTTCTAAAATGGCTCTGCCATTTTACATTTTCACCAGCAACACATGAAGGTACATGTCATCTCTTAATCCTCACAGTAACCTTAAGAGCATAGTTAAATGATTATCCTCATTTTACAGGTGAGAAACTGACAGAGATTAAGTAAATTTTCCAAAAGTCACAGATAGCAAAATTAAAAAAGCAGTCTGGCCCCAGAACCTGTTCTCTTAACTGTAACACAATACATACAGGATCAGAAGTGACTTCTCAATATTAGAAGAGAGTATATCAGTGTAGAAAACTGTAAATCAATAATTCATAAATCTGTGTACAGCTTAAAAGATTCTTCTAAGATTGCATCTTGTGATACTTAACATCAAATCAATATTTATAAACTCATCTATATAAATTATCTCCTGCAGTAAGAAAAAAAAGAGCAAAGAGAAGAAGAGAAAAAGAGAAGAAGATGAAGAAACTCAACTTGATATTGTTGGTAAGATTTCTATACTTTATTCTGAGAAAAGTTAACATTGGTTGAGCTGCCTTTAAAAATATTTTCCTAGTTAGGGATAAGTAGTTCAAAGAAAGTCAAAAGAACTTGTGATCTATACATAGTTTTCTTAAAGTGTTCAATATTATTTAAAGTTATGGATTCTTTTTATTGTCTGGCACAGTAGATGTCACTGATGCCTTTTTTTTCATCATCAGAACAAGGCACGGAGAGAAATATAGCTCTCTGATTTAATAGATACTATCATTAGACTACTTAATATCCCAGAGATTCTGAACATAATTTTAAAGGCCTGATAGAGATAAATATTATTTAATTAAATATTTTTCACTAATTATTTTCTTTGAACATGTATGCATTTTTTAAAAGATTTTATTTATTTGAGAGAGAGGGAGAGAGCACTAGCAGGCGAAAGGGCAGAGGGAGAAGCAGACTCATACAGGGCTCGATCCCAGGACCCTTGGATCATGACCTGAGCCACCCAGACACCCCTGACCATGTATGCATTTTAATTGTACAAGCCAGTGATATGTATTGGTCTAAAGGAACAGTAAAAATAATTCACAGTAAAAATGATCATTTTGTGTACTATGAAATGAATGAAAACCTTTTTTTTTTTTTTAAAGATTTTATTTATTTGACAGAGTGATATAGCGAGATAGGGAACACAAGCAGGGGGAGTGGGAGAGGGAGAAGCAGGCTCCCCGCTGAGCAGGGAGCCTGATGCGGGGCTCAATCCCAAGACTCCGGGATCACGACCTGAGCTGAAGGCAGATGCTTAACTGACTGAGCCACCCAGGTACCCCAAAATGAATGAAAATCTTAATGAAACGGAATAGAGCATTAAGATAGCCTGTAAATCGTACCAGAGATAAACTGACCCAAACACATTTAGCCAGCCTGCTCTCTGATCCTTTCCACATCTATACTTTAAAGCAATTTTTTTCTCTTTTAAAACTTGACCAGTTGCATTTTGAAATTTCATAAATTTTGGCTCCTTTATATTTTATATGAAATGGTATAAAGAATATTCTAGAAAATTTCACTTTTTTTTTTAAATAGCAAATCAACAATTCTAAATATTTTGGATAGATAGGTAGAGATGGAATTGCTGTGTCAAAGAATAGGTGGATATTTAACTGTATAAGTAACCACCAAGAATTTTCTAAAGTGGTTGCACCATTTTATACTCCCACCAAGAAGTAATACAGTTCTGTTATCAGTCTTCCCTCCCACTCTGTGGTTTGATTTTTAATTTGCTTAAATGGTATTTTTCTGAAAGCAAAAGTTAGAATTTTTTTTCAATTATAATAAAATTCACATATAGTATTAGTTTTAGGTGTACAGCAGAACGATTTGATATATGTATATAGAAGGTTTTAGTTTTTATAAAACCCTATTTATTACTTTTTTTCTGTTAAGGCTGCCTTTTATCTTCAGTCTAAGAAATTGTTGCTTAACCCCAAGGTCATAAAGAAATTTTTCCACATTTTCTTTAAGAAGCTTCAGTTTTAGTATTTACATTAGATCTATGGTTGATCTGAAATTAATTTTTGGTCTGGTGTGAATTAGGGGTCAAGGTTCTTTTTTTTCATATTGATATGCACTTGTTCCAGCACTACTGTTGAAGAGACTTTCCTTTCTCCATTAAACTGCCTTGATATCTTTGTCAAAAATCAATTGACTTTATATGGGTTGGTATAATTTTGGACTCGGTTCCATTGATTTGTCTGTTGTTCTGCTGATATATTTGTCTTGATTACTGTCACTTCATAATGTTTTGAAATCAGGTGAGGTCTTCAAGGTTCATCCATGTTGTAGCATGTGTCAGAATTTCCTTCATTTTAAGACTGAATAATAATCCATTGTGTGTATATACTGCATTTTGTTTATCCATTCATCTTTCAAAGAACACATGGGTTACTTCCACTTTTTGCCTATTGTGAATGTTCTGCTAGGAATATGGGTGTACAGATATCTCTTCAAGACTTTGCTCTCAATTCTTTTGGGCATATACCTGGAAGTGGAATTGCTGGATCATATGGTAATTCCATTTTTAATTTTATGAGAACTGTTTTGCATAGTTGCTGTACCATTTTACATTCCCACGAAGAGTGCACAAGGGTTTTGATTTCTCCATATCCTCACCAACATTTGTTATTTCTGGTTCTGTGATAGTAGCCATCCTAGTGGGTATGAAATGGTATCTCATAATGGTTTCAGTTTGCATTTCCTCAATGAATTGAAATATTGAGCAATTTTCATGTGCTCATTGGCCATTTGTGTATCTTCTTTGGAGAAATATCTATTCAAGTCCTTTGCCCATTTTGTGAAATGGGTTGTTTTGTTGTTGTTGTTGTTGTTGAGTTTTAAGAGTTCTTTATATATTCTGGATCTTAATCCCTTATCAGATATGTGATATACAAATATTTCCTGCCATTCTTTGTGTTGTCTTTTTACTCTCTTTATAGTGTCCTGTGATGCACAAAAGTTTGTTTGTTTTGGTTTTTTTTTAGAGAGGGAGACAGAGGCTGGGGAGGGGCAAAGGGAGAGAGAATCTTCAACAGGCTCCACGGCCTACCATGGAGCCTGACTCAGGGCTACATCTCACAACCCTGAGATCATTACCTGAGCCGAAATCAAGAGTAAGATGTATAACCGACTGAACCCCAGGTGGCCCAAAAGTTTTTCATTTTGATGAGTCCAATTTGTTTGATTTTTCTTTTGTTGTTTGTGCCTTTGGTGTCATATCCAAGAAATGATTGCCAAATACAATATTGTGAGGCTTCTACCATATGTTTTCTTCTAAGTTTTATAGTTTTAGCTCTTAAAATCTAGGTGTTTGATCCATTTTGAGTTAATTTGTATATATGAAATTAGGTAAAAGTCCAACTTCATGTAAGTGAAAATTTTACTAAATTTTTACTGGGT
Organism: Neomonachus schauinslandi; assembly: GCF_002201575.2. Lineage (NCBI taxonomy): Eukaryota > Metazoa > Chordata > Mammalia > Carnivora > Phocidae > Neomonachus > Neomonachus schauinslandi. The sequence continues at coordinate 20,442,292 of NC_058404.1, forward strand.
ATAAAAAGCCTTTTTTTTTTTTTTTAAGATTTTATTTATTTATTTGACAGAGAAAGACACAGTGAGAGAGGGAACACAAGCAGGGGGAGTGGGAGAGGGAGAAGCAGGCTTTCCGCAGAGCAGGGAGCCCGATGCGGGGCTCGATCCCAGGACCCTGGGATCATGACCTGAGCCGAAGGCAGACGCTTAATGACTGAGCCACCCAGGCGCCCCAAAAGCCTTCCTTATTTAGATGAATAGGAAATCTTATGCAGTGTGATAGACTCAATTTTTAAAAACTTTGTTTTATGGAAATTGTCAAACTAATTCATAAGTAGAGAGGAGAATATAATGAATTTCCCATGTGCCCATACCCCCAGCATTAGTAATGATCGTTACTTTGCCAATCTTGTTTCACTTACATACTTTCTTACTCTGAGATAATATCCTATGCACAATTTTTTCTGGAGAATTTTAAGATTTATTTTATTTTAGAGAGAGATTGCGTGGGCAGGAGGAGGGGTGGAGGGAGAGGGAGAAGCAGATCCCCGCTGAGCAGGGAGCCTGATGTGGGGCTACATCCCAGGACCCTGGGATCATGACCTGAGCTGAAGGCAGACGCTTAACTTACTGAGCCACCCAGGTGCCCTGCTCGCTCTTTTAATACATAAGAGTATATCATTATCAGACCTAACAAAATTAACAAGAATTCCTTAATGTCATCTAATATCTTATTAATGACTGATACATTTCTCCTTTAGTTAACATATAATTTAGTTTCATAATCAACAGTGAAAATCTGAAAGTTTTTCCTCTAAGATCAGGAATAAGACAAGGATACCTACTCTTGCTACTTTTATTCAACATAGTATTGGCAGCCCTAGCCAAAGCACTTAGGCAAATACAGAAAGAAAGAAAGAAAAGGCATCCAAATCAGGAAGAAATGAAACTGTCACTATTGGCAGATGACATGATCTTATATATAGAAAACCCTAAAGACTCCACCAAAAAAACTGTTAGAATAAATGAATTCAGTAAAGTTTCAGGATATAAAATCAACATACAGAAATCTGTTCTGTTTCTGTATGTTAATATTGAAGTATCAAAAAGAGAAATTAAGAAAAATAATCCCATTTACAGTTGTACCAAAGAGAATAAAATACCTAGGATTAAATTTAACCAAGGATGTGAAAGACCTGTACATTGAAAAGTATGACACTGATAAAAGAATTTGAAGAAGACACATATAAATGGAAAGATATTCCATGTTCATGGATCAGAAGAATTAAATTGTTAAAATACGCATACTACCTCGAAGCAATCTACAGATTCAGTGCAGTTTCTATCAAAATTCCAGTGGCATTTTTCACAAATAACAAACAGTCCTAAAATTTGTAAGGAACCACAAAAAAGCCCAGATAGCTAGCAGTCTTTTTTTTTTTTTTTTAAAGATTTTATTTATTTATTTGAGAGAGAGAGACTGAGAGAGAGAGAGCATGAGAGGGGGGAGGGTCGGGAGGGTCATAGGGAGAAGCAGACTCCCTGCTGAGCAAGGAGCCCGATGCGGGACTCGATCCCGGGACTCCAGGATCATGACCTGAGCCGAAGGCAGTCGCTCAACCAACTGAGCCACCCAGGCGCCCAGCTAGCAGTCTTAAAAAGGAAGAACTAGGCTGGAGGTACCACACTTCCTGATTTCAAACGATATTACAAAGATAGACTAATCAAAAGTTTGGTATTAGCATAAAAACAATACAAAGATCAATAGAACAGAACAAAAAGCCCAGCAATAAACTGATGCAGTAAACATAGTTTGCAGTTTAAACATAGAATGTGCATCTATCTATTCAAATTAGTGTTTTCATTTTCTTTGGGTAAATACCCAGTAGTGGAATTACTGGATCTTGTGGTAATTCTGTGTTTAATTTTGTGAGAAAACGCCATACTGTTTTCCAGTGTCTGCACCAATTTGCATTCCTACCAGCAGGGCACAAGGATTCCTTTTTCTCTACATCTTCTCCATCACTTGTTATTTCTTGTCTTTTTTTTTTATTTTAGCCATTCTAACAGGTGTAAGGAAATATCTCATTGTGGTTTTAATTTGCATTTCCCTGATGATTAATAATGTTAAACATTTTATGTGTCTGTTGGCCATCTGTATGTCTTATGTGGAAAAATTTCTATTCAGTTCCTCGATCCATTTTTTAATTGGATTTTTGGGGGGTTTTTTGGTGTTGAGTTGTATAAGTTCTTTATATAGTTTGGATATTAACCCCTTATTGGATATATCATTTGCAACCAGCTTCTTCCATTCAGTAGGTTGTCTTTTTGTTTTGTTGATGGTTTCCTTCACTGCACAAAAGCTTTTTATTTTGGTATAGTCTCAAATAGTTTAATTTTGCTTTTGTTTCCTTTGCCAGAGGAGACATATCTAAGAAAAATGTTTCTTCGGCTGATGTCAAAGAATCAGGAGGGATACTGGCTATGTTTTCTTGTAGAAATCTTATGGGTTCAGTTCTCACATTTAGGTCTTTAATCTATTTTGAGTTTATTTTTGTATATGGTATAAGAAAGTGGTCCATTTTTCCCAGCACCATTTGTTGAAGATTGTCTTTTCCTCATTTTATATTCTTGCCTTCTTTGTCATAAATTAATTTACCATAAAAGTGTGGGTTTATTTCTAGACACTCTATTCTGTTCCATGTCTGTATTTATGCCAGTACCGTTATGTTTTTATTACTACAGCTTTGTACTATATCTTGAAATCTGGGATTGTGATACCTCCGGCTTTATTCTTTTTCAAGATTGCTTTGGCTATTTGGGATCTTTTGTGGTTCCATACGAATTTTAGGGTTATTCTAGTTCTGTGAAAAATTATTGATATTTTGATAGAGCTTGTATTGAATGTGCATCATGAGTAGGCGGATAGGTGAATTGGGTGAAGGGGAATTAAGAGTACACTTACCTTGATGAGCACTGAGAAATGTATAGAATTCCTGAGTCATTATATTGTATATATGAAACTAATATAACACTGTTAATTATACTTGAATTAAATGAATAAAAGAAACCCATTTCTGTTCATGTAAATAGAGTACATAGTTTCTGCTCATTTTGTTTCTAATTTAAATTATGGTTAAGAATACTGTGCTAGGGGTGCCTGGGTGGCTCAGTCGGTTAAGTGTCTGCCTTCAGCTCAGGTCATGATCCCAGGGTCCTGGGGTCGAGCCCCGCATCGGGCTCCCTGCTCGGTGGGAAGCCTGCTTCTCCCTCTCCCACTCCCCCTGCTTGTGTTCCCTCTCTCGCTGTGCCTCTCTCTGTCAAATAAATAAATAAAATCTTAAAAAAAAAAAAAGAATACTGTGCTAGACCATAAAAAAGAATGAAATCTTGCCATTTGCAATGTGATGGAGCTAGAGAGCATTATGCTAAGTGAAATAAGTTAGAGAAAAACAAATATATGATTTTACTCATGTGGAATTCAGGAAACAAAACAGATGGACATAGGGAAAAAGAGAGAGACACACCAGAAAACAGACTCTTAACTATAGAGAACAAACAGGGTTGCTGGATGGGAGATGGGCAGGGAGATGGGTTAAAAGGGTGAAAGGTATTGAGGACGGCACTTGTGATGAGCAGAGTGTTGTATGTAAGTAATGAATCACTAAATTCTATACCTGAAACTAGTATTACACTGTATGTTAACTAACTGGAATTTAAATAAAAACTTGAAAAGGAAAAAAAAAGAATACTGTGCTAGAAAGTCTTTCTGAAGGGATTCGTAAGAAACGGTATAATAGTCATTGCCTCTGGTAAGCAGTCATGGATGGCTGGGGAGGGAATGAAAGAGACTGTTCTCCATCATTTTGTGCCTTCACATCCACTGCTATTTTATATTTTGAAAAGAATGTAATCTTGATTGTGGGTGGTGGTCACCTACATCTATACACATACATACAAACATACAAATGAGTTTATGTAAAACTGATGAAATCTAAATAAGGCTCATAGTTTGTATAAAGGGTAGTTTCCTGATTTTGACATTGTACTATAATTATGTAAGATGTTACCACTGGGAGAGGTGAGTAAAGGATATAGGCGATCTTTCTGTATTATTTCTTATAACTGCAAAATAAAAAGTTTTAAAAAATAAGTTATAACAACAAGAACAACAAATAAGAACCTTGTGTCAAATCTAAAATAAAAATTTAAAATATTGATTTTATTTTTCAGGAATCTGGTGGACAGTAACAAACTTTGGTGAAATATCAGGAACCATAGCAATTGAAATGGATAAAGGAACCTACATACATGCACTTGACAATGGACTTTTTACACTGGGAGCTCCACATAAAGAAGGTCTGTGTCTAGTAGAAGCAATGGAAGGGAAAAGCCCATTTAAAGTATATATTTTATGACATTCATTCACTTAGGCCAAATTCTAACTAATCTCAAGTATATGCCAAAGGAATAAATCCATTGCATTTGGCTCTTCCTCTTTTTTCCTTCCTTAATGTTTACCAATTATTGGCAAATCCCTCTTTCCAATGTAAGCATGTGAAAACATTCTTTATAGTTCCAGAAGAGTATCAATTGAAATCAAAAGCAACATGAATAATTGAAATTGAAAGGGAATCCTAGTTGAGTCAGAGATTTGATTGCTTTATTCTTTAGACCTATTGCCAAAACTAACCTGGAGCATTATTAACAATTTGAGGTTTTGTTATTCCTTCTAGCCCATCAGAATAAGTACTAATGAGATATGAAGCAATCAGAAAATAAAAAGCAGTATCTTTTAGTATGACTGTCCATCCCTTGAATAAGTTAAAGCATTTAGTTTTTTAAGTATTAAATGCTTATTTGTCTATCTACTGAGTGCATTTTAAAACACAAAAAGAAAGTATCTTATAAGTGAGTAAGCATCATGCTGACTTACCTATTAAGTATGTAAAACTAACACTGTAGTTATAAGAAGATAAAGTAGATCTTGATGTTCTAATCTGAATAATTATGATTATATCAAAATATCACAATATTCTTACATTTAATTTTAAAAGAAAACTTCAATTTTATTTTATGTTAATCACCATACATTACATCGTTAGTTTTTGATGTAGTGTTCCATGATTCATTGTTTGCGTATAACACCCAGTGCTCCATTAATACGTGCCCTCCTTAATACCCATCACCAGGCTAACCCATCCCCCCTCCCCTCGAGAACCCTCAATGAGATACCACCTCACACCTGTCAGAATGGCTAAAATTAACAAGTCAGGAAACGACAGATGTTGGCAAGGATGCGGAGAAAAGGGAACCCTCCTACACTGTTGGTGGGAATGCAAGCTGGTGCAGCCACTCTGGAAAACAGTATGGAGGTTCCTCAAAAAGTTGAAGATAGAGCTACCCAGCAATTGCACTAAAAGAAAACTTTTTTTAAAGCTGAAGAATATCTTTATGTGTATATTTGTAACAAATGTCAAATTTATTTCAAAATGTTTTTTCTCCTATAGTTGATGAGGGCCCTAGTCCTCCAGAGCAGTTTACAGCTGTCAAATTGTCTGATTCCAGGTAAGTAAGTTGAACTATAATTAATCACCTTTTATTTTTTTAATTTAATTTTATTCACTGGAGCCCCTGAGTGGCTCAGTCGTCAAGCGTCTGCCTTCGGCTCAGGTCATGGTCCCAGGGTCCTGGGATCGAGGCCCGCATCAGGCTCCCTGCTCCACGGGAAGCCTGCTTCTCCCTCTCCCACTCCCCCTGCTTGTGTTCCCTCTGTCACTGCATCTCTCTCTGTCAAATAAATAAATAAAATCTTTAAAAAAAAAAAATTTAAACTTATTCACTGAAAAATTTATACAGGTAATTAATTAAGCTAACTTAATTCCACAGACCAATTTTGATGTAAAAAGCAAAACAATCTTTTTGAAAGTATATTTTGTGACATTTTAAAAATATAACATATATACTGTATTTAGGTATTCTTAAATTTCATTTGCAGCAACTGTGTCTTTGAGAGAGAATTAAAGCTCCAAATAAAAACATACACTATGATTCCTAGCAATATATAATACTAGGCTAGAAAAAAATGAATATTAATAATGTCACAGACCAAATAAGAAGGAAGATCATGTAAAGAAAACAGACATAAGACAAAACCTGGTCTGATGTTGCTGTGATATGTTAACTCGTCAGAAGTCAAGATATAAACAAGATATCTTGATGAAGTCCCAAAAGTTCATTTTTGCTTTTGTTTCACTAGCTTTTGGAGATGTATCTTGAAAGAAGTTGCTGTGGCCAGTGTCAAAGAGGTTATTGCCTATGTTCTCCTCTAGGATTTTGATGGATTCCTGTCTCACATTGAGGTCTTTCATCCATTTTGAGTTTATCTTTGTGTATGGTGTTAGAGAATGGTCGAGTTTCGTTCTTCTGCATGTGGCTGTCCAATTTTCCTAGCACCATTTATTGAAGAGACTTTTTTCCATTGCATATTTTTTCCTGCTTTGTCGAAGATTATTTGACCATAGAGTTGAGGGTCCATATCTGGGTTCTCTATTCTGTTCCATTGGTCTGTATGTCTGTTTTTGTGCCAGTACCATGGTGTCTTGGTGATCACGGCTTTGTAATATAGCTTGAAATCAGGCAACGTGATGCCCCCGGCTTTGTTTTTCTTTTTCAACATTTCCTTGGCGATTCCGGGTCTTTTCTGATTCCATACAAATTTTAGGATTGTTTGTTCCAGCACTTCGAAAAATGTCATTGGAATTTTGATCGGGATTGCATTGAAGGTATGGATTGCTCTGGGTAGCATAGACATTTTAACAATGTTTATTCTTCTAATCCATGAGCAGCAAATATCATCCTCAATGGGGAAAAGCTGAGAGCCTTTCCCTTAAGATCAGGAACACGTCAAGGATGCCCACTCTCATCACTATTGTTCAACATAGTACTAGAAGTCCTAGCAACAGCAATCAGACAACAAAAAGAAATAAAAGGTATTCAAATTGGCAAAGAAGTCAAACTCTCTTTTCACAGATGACATAATACTTTACGTGGAAAACCCAAGAGACTCCACCCCCAAATTACTAGAACACATACAGCAATTCAGTAATGTGGCAGGATACAAAATCAACGCACAGAAATCAGTTGCTTTTTTTTTTTTTAATTCTTATGTTAATCCCCATACATTACATCATTAGTTTTAGATGAAGTGTTCCATGATTCATTGTTTGTGCATAACACCCAGTGCTCCATGCAGAATGTGCCCTCCTCAATACCCACCACCAGGCTAACCCATCCTCCCACCCCCCTCCCCTCTAGAACCCTGTTTGTTTTTCAGAGTCCATCGTCTCTCATGGTTCGTCTACCCCTCCAATTTCCCCCGCTTCATTCTTCCCCTCCCGCTACCTTCTTCTTCTTTTTTTTTTTTTCTTAACATTATTGCATTATTTGTTTCAGAGGTACAGATCTGAGTTTCAACAGTCTTGCACAATTCACAGCGCTTACCAGAGCACATACCCTCCCCAGTGTCTATCACCCAGTCACCCCATCCCTCCCACCCCACCCCCCACTCCAGCAACCCTCAGTTTGTTTCCTCCTACACTGTTGGTGGGAATGCAAGCTGGTGCAGCCACTCTGGAAAACTGTATGGAGGTTCCTCAAAAAGTTGAAAATAGAGCTACCATATGATCCAGCAATTGCACTACTGGGTATTTACCCCAAAGATACAAAAGTAGGGATCCGAAGGGGCACGTGCACCCCGATGTTTATAGCATCAATGTCCACAATAGCCAAACTGTGGAAAGAGCCAAGATGTCCATCGACAGATGAACGGATAAAGAAGATGTGGTATATATATACAATGGAATATTATGCAGCCATCAAAAGGAATGAGATCTTGCCATTTGCAACGACGTGGATGGAACTGGAGGGTATTATGTTGAGTGAAATAAGTCAAACAGAGAAAGACATATATCATATGATCTCACTGATATGAGGAATTCTTAATTGTAGTTGCTTTTATACACTAACAATGCAACTGTAGAAAGAGAAATTAGAGAAACAATTCCATTTACAATAGCACCAAAACCATAAGATACCTCGGAATAAACCTAACCAAAGAGGTAAAGGATCTACACTCTAGGAACTACAGAACCCTCATGAAAAAAATTGAAGAAGACACACTAAGATGGAAGAGATAAGACAGGAATATTATTAAAATTATTAAAATCAATAGAGAATGTTACATAGCCATGAAGACCAAAAGAATATTTTACTCACTATTTTTACAATCATTTTATAAGCTGACCTTTTTTATTCTCACAGTGCAAAAGTACAGAATGATACTTTGGGTTGTGCACACAGAAATTGAATTTCAGTATGCTGATAATTGGCTGCATCAACATGATAATGATTTATATTATACTATCATTAACCTATAAATTAATATAAAATCAGTCCCTTGGCACAAGGGATTGGTAAGCTAAGTTAAGAAATCATATTTTTTTCTTTAAAAAAAATCACATTAAGATTAAGATTATCATTCCTATGCTTTATTTGAGTGGCCAATAAGTATAGTGAAAGACTTATTTTTACAAGATTTATTTATTTACTTTGGAGGGAGGGAGTGAGCACTGGGGAGGGAGCAAGGGAGAGGGAGAAGCAGACTCCTTGCTGAGCGAGGAGCACAGAGCCTGACTGTGGAGCTTGTGGGGCTCCATCCCAGGATCACAAGATCATAACTTGAGCTGAAGTCAGACACTTAACCGACTGAGCCACCCAGGCGCCCCGAGAGACTTTTAAAGAATAAAAGCAGCAGAAGAAAAATCAATAAATGCAAACTTCTTTACAGTTGAAAACAAAAAATATAAGCAAATGAAGAAAGTATTTGCAACAACGTTAACAGGCAGTGAATTTTTATTCTTTGTATGTACGGGATTCATAACACTAAGGAAAGCAGTAAGATACCAATAGAAAAATGGACAAAAAGATAACTTAAAAACTAAAAAGGGAAGTACAAATGTCACTTACAATGGTAAAAAATCAATTAGATACTATTTTTCCTGTATCTGATATTCTAATTTTTTCTAAAAAAGGCATAATGTTAATAGATCTATGGTGAAATGATACTCTCCTGATTTGAGGTGAGAATGTTAAGTTGATACAGATTTTTTCTGGAAAGCAATTTGATAGAATGTAATAGCCTTATAACTACAATATAAAATTACATATATAGAACTACACTGTCCGATATGGTAGTCACTAACCACATGTGGCTTTTGAAAATTTGGACTATGGCTAGCCTGGATTTCTATACACACACAAACATTATTTTTATGTTCCATATTCAATTTTCTTTCTCTCAGTTTTTAACATTTCCTTTTTGTTATCTAAAGAATTGCCCTGAAATCTGGTTATGGAAAATACCTTGGTATTAATTCAGATGGACTTGTTGTGGGGCGTTCAGATGCAATTGGACCAAGAGAACAATGGGAACCAGTCTTTCAAGATGTAAGTGCTATTATTGTTCATAAAAGCTTCTTGTCAATGTAAGATACAGTCTTTAACAGTCAATGAGAATATATATTCCAAAAGAAAACCCCAAAAATACAGAGTGCAGTAATATAACCCATTAAATTGAAGAAAACCAATACGAACTCGTAACTAAAAAGGTATTGAAAAACAGTGCAACACAGCAAAAGAAATAATCAACAAAGTGAAAAGACAACCTACAGGATGAGAAAAAATATTTGCAAACCATATTTCTGATAAAGGGCTAATATCCAAATATATAAAGAGCTGATACAACTCAATAGCAAAGAAACAAATAACCCAATTGAAAAATGGGCAAAAGACCTGACTAGACATTTTTTCCCAGAGAAGATATATGAAAGGCCAACAGGTACATGAGAAGATGCTCAACATCACTAGTCATTAGGGAAATGCAAATCAAAAGCACAATAAGGTATCACTTCCTGCCTGTTAGAATGGCCATCTTCAAAAAGAGATAAATGGTGGGAGGATGTGCAGAAAAGGGACCCTTCATGCACTGCTGGTGGAAATGCAAACTGATGCAGCCACTGTGGAAAACAGTATGCAGGTTCCTCAAAAAATTAAAAACAGAATTATTATAAGATCCAACAATCCCACTTGTGGGAATATATCCAGAGGACACCAAAAAACTAACTTGAAAAGATATCTGCACCCCCATGTTCATAGTGGTATTACTTATAAGAGCCAAGATATGGAAACAACCTAAATGTCCATTGATAGATAAATGGATAAAGAAGTTGTGGTATACACATATACAATGGAATATTATTCAGCCATAAAAGATGAGTAAACCTTGCCATTTGTAACAACATGGATGGACCTTGCTAAGTGAAATAAGTCAGAGAAAGACAACTGTATGATCTCATTTATATATGGAATCTTAAAAACAAACAAATAAAACTCAGAAAAAGACATCAGACTTGTGGTTGGTTACCAGAGTGGTAGGTTTTGGGATTAGGAATTAGAGGAAGAAGGTGGTCAAAAGGTACAAACTTCCAACTACAAGATAAATAAGTGCCAGGGGTATAATGTATAGCATGATTACTATAGCTACGCTGCTGTATGATATATAGGAAAGTTGTTAAGAGAGTAAACCGAGTTCTCATCATAAGGAAAAAAATTGTTTTATTTTTATGCTTTCTTTTTATTGTTAACTGCATGAGATGATGGATACTAACTAAAACTTATTAAGATAATCATTTCACAATAAGTGTTAAGCCAAACTATTATGCTGTACACCTTAAACTTATGCGGTGATTGTCAATTATATCTCAGTAAAGCTGTGGGAGGAAATAGTGCAACAAAAATAGCAGTAGTACCTCTGCCCACCATAGTTTCTGTCCACATAAAAACATCCCTCTGACATTGATTCTTAAAGTTCTGAGCAGTAAATTCAAAAGCACCAAAAGCTAGCTCTTGTATATTTTTGTATTTTCTAATTATGAAGAAATTTTTACTTAAAACACTATTATTTGAATAAATTACTATGCATTATATAATTTTTTATTGTCTTAAAAGCTTATTATTTTTTAACAGAACTAAATCAGTTATAGCCTCAATATTTCTTTAAGGCCAAAGGAAACAATTCTATTTGATCTAGTTAGAATTCAGTCCTGCTAATAGAATATACTAAAAATAGTTATGAAGTTATTTTTGAGTAGTAAGATTATAGGTGATTTTGGTTTTCTTTTCTGTATGTTTTTTTTATCTTCTATGTTTTCTCCAAATTCTTTTTACTGATTACTTTTACAGTTGGGGCTAAGGGGCAAAATTAATTTCATTCTCAAGACTTAATTCTTTTGCAGTAGTCTTGTAACTTTTATATTATTTTGTTTGATATAGGGAAAAATGGCTTTATTGGCTTCAAATAGCTGCTTTATTAGATGCAATGAAGCAGGTGATATAGAAGCAAAAAGTAAAACAGCAGGAGAAGAAGAAATGATAAAGGTAATCATGACATTTTTCTTTCTTTTAATTTTTTTCTTTTTCATTTTTCTATAGACTAATACATGTCACATATATGATGTGACTATATCTCTTAAAAATGTTGAATAATCATTTACTATCACTTTAAAGATGTAATGCATAGTGTTTTATATTATGCTCTGAATAAGCTTTATTATAAAAAGCTTAATTATAAATCCTATAACTGACGGCTTGTTTGTACCATGTGGTAGCGAAATTATTATATCTTACCTCCATGTATTAGTATCTTTTTCTGAGTAGTTCCACATGCTTTTTAGGACTCTGTTTCCTTTTTTTTTCTTGCTTGCTTTTTAAAATTTAATTTTTTAAATAGATATGTTCACATGGTGCAAAATTTTAAAAATACAAGCATATAAATTCATGACTCCCATCTTTCTGTAGCCCACCAGAGTTTCTTAATAAATATGTTTATAATTTTCTACTTTTTTACAATAAAGTTAGCCTCCTGCATGTCCTCCTTTAGACCTTGATTTTTTTTTTCCTTAATATTTTTATCTTGGAGATTGTCCCTTATCACTCTGTAGAAAATTTTCTCTTTTTTAACAGCTACGTAATACTCCATTTTAGGGATAAGCCATAATTTATTTAATCAGTTCCTCATAAATGCAAATTTAGGTGACTTCCTGTCTTTTGCCCTTAGAAACAGTGCTGTAACACCTAACTTTGAATATGCATCATTCTGTAGGTGTGCTGGTATATCCGAGGATAAATTCCCAAAAATAGAATTACAAGGTATATGATAAATGTTAGTCATAACATTTTTCAATTACATTAAAAAAAAAAACCCACAAACTGAAACAGAAGCCAGTAGCTACAGGCACTCTGCTGAATATGATACAAGCACTGTCTTCTTGAATCTTCATAAAGTTCCTGTGAAGTATCTATTATCTTCACTTTACCGATGAGGAGAGAGCCTCTGAGCCTCCTTACATCCTCACCTGTTGTGATCAGTCATGAACTCACAGCTAGATATGATAGAGACAGGATGTACACCCAGGCCCAACTGACTGGAAACTACCATACTGCCTCTCAGGAAACAGGTCATTAGAAAAATGCTGGTGGATTACTCACTTACCTAAAAGTATGGTTTTTGAAGACAATGCAAATAAAGTGCAGTACTTTGCACTTTCATGGGAAAAATACAAAACAAAAACACTGCTGTATTTAATGACAACTGTTTTTTTTTTTTAAATTTTATTTATTTATTTATTTATTTGAGACAGACAGAAAGAGAGAGAGCACATGAGAGGGGGGAGGGTCAGAGGCAGAAGCAGGCTCCCTGCCGAGCAGGGAGCCCGATGCGGGACTCGATCCAGGGACTCCAGGATCATGACCTGAGCCGAAGGCAGTCGCTTAACCAACTGAGCCACCCAGGCGCCCTTAATGACAACTGTTTTTATATGAAGTGTCTGTTACATTTCCCTGCGTCTGTTTGGTTAGTCAAGTACCTGGAAGCTCTGAGCAGTGAATGCAGAACTCCTTCCATCTTGCATTTTACTTCATAGGCTCTGCTAGTCTGTGTCAGCTGTCCACCTTTATAGCCTATCAGGACACATTCCGTCCTGTCAAAAGTAGTACTGTCACAGGCCCTGGCCAGTAATCTTCCCAGGTCTGCTAGGACCCCCTCAACCAAACCTGCCACACAAGTAGCGTTGGCACATGCCTTATTGGTCACCACTTTCTAAGCAGCCTTGGAATTGGACTCTGAGCCACAAAGATCACTTTGGAGATGTAAATCCTGTCCTCTGGGTTGCAAATTGCCAGTTCTTGGGGCCTGAATTCTGTCCCCTTCTTGCCCCACTCAGTGGATCCTAATTACTATATCAATTTATAGCATTGTGATAGTAAATATCTGTCACAATTTATGAGGATATAAGGAAGATTTAGAAGGAGTGGATTCCAATTAAGTAAATAAGTGAGCTGTGTCACGTTAAAAGTTTTAATGGATTTGGGAATAGCTGTGCAAATTAAAATAGCTACTATCTTAAACTTCCAGTGTTACAAAATAAACACCATCTATAGGGATAATTTGAATATTTACTTTGAGGCCAAAATTAATTAAATTATTGCCTAATTGCTCAGCAGGATCTGATCTATAAAATGTTTTTCAAATAATTTTGTCTTTTGTGTCTGATGCAAAGGCTCTAGAGAAACATAATTGCTATTTGTATAAATTATGCATATATAAATAAAAACATATCTAGAGGGGCGCCTCGTTGTCTCAGTCAGTTAAGCGTCTGCCTTCTGCACAGGGTCATGATCCCAGGGTACTGGGATCGAGCCCCATGTCTGGCTCCCTGCTCAACGGGGAGCCTGCTTCTCCCTCTCCTCTGCCCCTCCCTTCCCTCCCCTCGTGCTCTCTCTCAAATAAAATCTTAAAAAAAAAAAATATCTAGAACCTTTTTCTGAATCTGATTGCTAAGTTGACTGTCTTCTTCATTTGCATAAGAAATTACCTAGAGGGTTCTTAGCAAATAAGTAAAGTGGGGAAGGGGAAGATATATGTATAACCTATTGGGTTTTCATCTCCATTGTCCAGATTAGATCCTGTGCTGAAAGAGAAACTAAGAAAAAAGATGATATTCCAGAAGAAGACAAAGGAAATGTTAAACAGTGTGAAATCAATTACGTGTACGTATTCTTTCCGTTTTAGACCTTACATATTTGGCAATGAAGTACTTCTCAAGACACATAAAATAAAATACCCAAAGGACGAGAGGCAGCATAAAATGGACTCTAGGACAAAGAACTAAGCTGAATGCTTTTCTTTTCTCAGAGCTTCAGTTTTCCTAATTATCCTGCTAGCTTTCAAAGCTAAAGTCACTTGGATTAGTCTTTTCTCCGTATTCATTAATAGAATGACTATAGCTTATCGGTACATAATACCAACCAAATGTTGTTCCATAGCCAGGATTCAGGACTCCAGCCAACACGCCTTAGTGGCAGTGGGGCTTCGTAGTCCTGCCCTTTGTAGTCCTCTTCATGGAGGAGGACTAAGGTCATCTTCACAGTTGAAAAGTTGTATGTTTCAAAAGAAAGACAATTAGTTTTTTTTAAATAAATGAAAAACTTTTAAAATATTGTAAGTTCATGAGTAAACATGTATAATCAAAGTTTGAGATGATTTTCAAGAAAGACATTTTCGTAACAGAAAGAAATTTCAGAGCTTCCAAGACCACAAACTTAAAATAAGTAAAGAAGACAGTAAAATTCTCAAAAAGGCCCGGAAAGATGGATTTTTGCATGAAACACTTCTGGACAGGTAGGTATATTTTTACTTATTTCCAACTATTTTCGTATCCAATAGAAATGGCATATATATAACCAGTGTTCTTTTTCAATTATTACAGTTCTTAAATTTTTGTCTTGTAATTTGTGAACACAGTAATGTTACCTAAAAAGGACATAAGTCTGGGAAAAGATCACCCAGGAAACAATATCTAAAAATAGATTCCAAAAACTTACAAATTTTTTTATAAGACATTCAGGTTTGACTGAAACCCCTTCATAAATTTAACATCATCTTTCTATAATTATTAGAACAGGGCTAGAAAGAAGTAGTTTAATTTCAAAATACAGTGGGTTCTAGTAGAATAGCAGGTTCCTAAAATGAGATAAAAACAGATCAGTTTAAAAATTACTAAGTATAAAATGAAATAAAATTGAAACACTTTTATTAAGTTGAATCTAGAAGTGTGCAGGATTTTATCATAGCACATTATTAATATTTATCTAAAACTGTTCTTATTTAGGCAAGTAATGTGCTAGATCTATAACATAAAAAAGTAGGTAGAGAGGATTAGCTGTAAGTTTATAACCATAAATCAAGTAAGTGCCAGATTGAAAGAGAATTTGGTAATCTGCCACTCCTTCAAAGTCCTGTGTTGCAAAATTAGTCTTAAAACATTTCTTCATACTGCTTGATAAAGATAATGCTTCATCATGTATATCCTGTTAACTAGTTGATCGAGTTGTTACCAGAAGTTAGTAAATGATTTAAGAATTTTTCCTGCTGAACAAAGCATGTATTTAGTTTTAAGAAATTAAGAATAGGATGTAAAAAAAAAAAAAAAAAAAAGATATATGGATGCAAAAGAAATAAGGCTTAGGTCTTGTTAACTTTTATCACTCATGAAAATAGAACATTGCCACCCTGTTAAATAGAAGTTTAGGGCATGCTTAAATTCAGAGGCAATTAAAATTGCTATTGTGGATTAAAAAAGCTCTTAGGCAACATTTCTTAAAGATTATGAAAGACTTTCATAAGAATAGAATGCATTTAATATGAAACAACATTGAAAAGTTAAATTTTAGTTAAAATATTTTAATATAAGTAGTATGGCAATATAGTAATCAAAATGGAGAACACAATTTCTCAGTGTGAGTATATATTTAGTAGTTGATATATATGGAATGTTTTACATAATTTTTATCATTTGTCTTTTAAACAGGAGAGCCAAATTGAAAGCTGATAGATACTGCAAATGACCAGAATTGTGTTTCTTTCTTCTATTTGTTTTTTTCTGAATAAAATAATCAGTGGAAGTGTTTTTACAGAGCTCTTGGGCTGTTATGGAATTATTGCTGAACTAGTAGCTAGTTTAAATAAGATTAATCAAGTTTAACCGAGATTCCCCATGGGTGTACTTTTTAGTTAACTGCAGTGTTTCACATGGAATTGAAACAAAGTACACAGTGAACATGCCATAGAATTTTTTTCTCTTTTCTAGATTTTCTGTCATAAAGTATGAGATGCTACTCTGTGAACCTTGTGTTTCTTATGCAGTTTATGGAATCTCTTATTGCTTTACAGTTTTACTTTATATTAACTTATACCATTGATTCTTATTGGGACCTTTAAAAGGAAGTTAGAAGCTCCCACTCCAGTCAACAAGGCTTTGATTCTGCCTCCTAAATATTGCCCAAATCACACAAGCCAAACAGATATCAGACAAAGTGGGTGGGAAAAGAGAAAGAAATCAGGTTTTGGCAGTGGGATGGGAACAGGAGAAATTACAAAAGAGCAGGTAGGCTCAGAACAGAGAATAAGAGTTAAAATTGGGAAAATTCTCTACTTAGAGCAGTTTAGCCACAATGTATCTGTATGTAATGTTTTTGTCCTCACCTGTAGAGAAGGACAGGATAGGATGAGAACAGAACTATTAAAGAGGTTCAGATACTACCCATTGCTGAGGTCTGCTATTCTGAGACACCTTTATTCCTAGCCTATGTCTCTCTGAATTCCTAAACACAGTATTCCAGATGTTGTCTAACCCAGTGAGTGTTCCAGAATCCAGGTCGTGTATCAGATGCCTGGGCTTCATCACTGGAAATTCTGCTTCAGAAGGACTGAGTCTGGCTGACGCATCTCTATATTTTTACGATTCCCCATGGGTGATGCACAGCCAGGGTTGAGACCTGACCTAAGGTGCCAGACCTGTTTAGTTCTCAGCCTTTGTATTCCAGAGCTACACGGCCCCTCTACAGCAAGGAAGCTAAGCTACCAATAGCAACCTTATAAAGGAGCTCTTGCTGTAAATCTAGTCCTAGCTTGACATTCCAGTTCCAGTAGCTGGATATCTCCCCATATTGTGTTCTTCTTCCTCTGATCCTTAGGCTAGGCACAGGCTTACTACTCGGATCCCCCAAAGCAGTGGTTCTCAACCAGGGACTAATGTACCTCTTAGGGGACATTGTGCAATGTCTGGTTGTGACAGCTGGGAGAGGGGGTGCTACTGGCATTTACAGGGTTACAGACTAGGAATGCTGCTAAACATTCCACAAGGCACAGGACAGCAGCGCCCCCACAACAAAGAATTTTCCAGCTCAAGATGCTAACTGCCAAGTTTCTGACACCTGCCCTAGGACTTAGTCTGTTCCTTGCTTTTGCCAGCTCCCAGCCCCTAAAAATAAACAGTTCAAATTCATATATATAAGAATCATCTAAGGTACCTGTAGATTTTCAAGACCCACCCTTAAAGATGCCAGCTTAGCAAGTCTAGGATTGTTTCCTAGAATTGACATTTTAACTAGCACTCCAGGTAATTCTGAAACAAGTGATCTGAACTATACTTTGAGAAACACTACCCTCAAGAGACTGAAGTCTTGCCTCCAACACGAGCTCGGTACCTGAGACCATCTGCCAGCTGACTGATTTCCCTGGAACAAGCATTCTATCTGCCTCAATTTCTGAACATAGTGCATTCCTGGATTCTCTGTCACCATGCTCACCCTCATGCTTTCCCAGGTCTTGTCCCATTCCAGAGAGCAGAACTAATTACAGGTCCTGACAATTGGGAAGATACAGATTAAAAATATGCACTGCCTGTCCTCATGGAGTTTATGCACTACTGAAGGAGGACAGCAATAAAAAATCACAGGTAACAGATTAAGTGTTCCTTCCCCATTTCTATCATTACACTTTACTCCAACCCCCATTACAGCACTGAAGGCAGTCTGGCAGAATGACAGGAGTCAACAAATAAATACATCTAATTATTGTCATCTGGTCCACATTTTTCTTCTTGTACAAAAGGATGTCATGAAAAACTTTGCTTAAAGCACTGTCAAAATCAAGATATATTCTGATCAAGCATTCCCCTGATTTACCAGTCCAGTAGCCATGTCAAAAAAGGTTTTATATATAATAAAAACAATAACCAAAGAAAAAGCTCCCTACATCCAATTTTTTTTGCCTGCTCACATTTCAGATTAGATAATTTCAATTGTTCTTATCTTCAAGTTCACTGACTCACTTTTTTACCGTCTCCAAATTGCTGTAACACACATCTGGTGATTTTTAAATTTCAGACATCCTTTTTCACTTCTAGAATCTATTTGATCCTATTGTTGTTAATAGTTTCTATTTCTGCTGAAATTTCCTATCCATTTCTTTCTTTGTTTTGGGGCAGAGTTATAACAACTGCTTAAAAATCCTTGTCTACTGATTCCAACATCTGGGTCATCTTAG
Organism: Neomonachus schauinslandi; assembly: GCF_002201575.2. Taxonomy (NCBI): domain Eukaryota; kingdom Metazoa; phylum Chordata; class Mammalia; order Carnivora; family Phocidae; genus Neomonachus; species Neomonachus schauinslandi. Next base: position 20,460,776 of record NC_058404.1, read on the forward strand.
GGTCGGTCTCCACTGATGGTCTTTTGAGTATGTTTCTTCATATATCTGATTAGATTATATCCTGGACATGTGAATAATACATTGTAGAAACTGTGCATTCTGTGCTGTTGTTCTGAAGAATTTTTATTTGTTATGTTTAGTAGGCAGTTAGCTTGGTTGATCTGAAGCTCCAAATTCTGTCTCCCCTATGGTGGGCAACAGCTGAAATATCTATTCAGTTCTTTTTGTTTTAGCTGGGCTTCTTGAAGTCAGCCCCAAGGATGTGGATTTTGGAGATCAGTGAGAGATTTGGGCAGTGTGGCTACAACCTTCTGTGACTCTCTCCTTTTCAGGATTTCCTTCTCATTTTCCAGACTCTTTGGTCACTCTGAACTCTGTACTCTGGTTCCTCGACTAATGACTTAAGCTTCCTATAGGAGTTTTAATTACTCTTAGTGGCACTTGGTCTGCCCTAAGTTGAAAAGATGTTAAAAATACGTTTCCCCTCTTACTAGTGTTGACTCCCCTCAAGTTTCTGCATGTTTTTGGTCATTCTCCATTACCTTTAGATAATTTTTAATGTTTTATCCAAAGTTTAATTTTGTGTGTGTGAGAGAGGGCTGGTCTAGCATAAGCTGTGCCATCTACCATTATCTGCTCAAACTCTCATTAGTTTCTTGCCCTCTCCTCCCCAGTTAAGGACCTGCCTAGGTTTTCCTAGATACAGACACAAAACTCTAACATTCTCCAGAAAGAAGTTAACCATTACAATAAATTAATATATTCACACCTCTTAGGATAGGCCTGAATTCCAAAAATGAACTCATCATACCTGATGGCCCAGTACCTATCCAAATACCATGCAATTCCTGGGTCAGTCCCAGTCTAGATGCCAGTCAGTCCATGGCTTCAACTCACTATTCTAGCAGGAATTATATTTTTTCAGTTATTCTAAACCCTTAAGACACAGAACAACATTAAAACATTCCATATTTCATTAACCAAATTAGTAAGATAGGATAGCTTTTATAACAAGCATTGTTATATGATTGTTATATGTCATGATACTTTTTTAAATGGCATTGTCATAATATTAGCTTGAGGGCCTTAATACAGGTAACTTCCACTGTAATTTTTTCAGGCTCACTCCTGTTGAAATCCATTTCATTTAATGAAAAGATTAGAAACAAAATGTGGGAAAAAAAAAATTCTACAATTGTATTTCCCCTTTCCTCACCCACCTATTGGCTTAGTTTATTTTAAAGTGCATATTTCATTAAGGGAACTTGATGGTTGTTAAGGCAGGTTTTGCTGTATGACATTTCCTGTTTACCTCACCCCAGGAAAATCTCTGACACAATTTGGTGTATTTCTGTTTAATTTTATGCCACTGGACTACTTCTCTTAAATATTGTTGAGGCTTATTTTCTATGATGGAGAAACAATATGCCATCTTTCCATTTAGCTTTGTGTTTCAGTGCTGCCTTGTATTTAATAAAGGATAAATTTTCAGAGAGCACAGCCAGGACTTAATAAATTAAGATCTGCAGGTGTTTATTTTTCTTACCATGTTTTGCAAATCTAATGAGGTTTTGCAGTCCTGTTCTGAGTGCGGCTAGTAGAGAAAAAGGGGTGTAGCACTACTTGTTAGGGTTTATTTTTCCATCATGCAATTTCCTAATTCTGGTCCTTAGAAACTAAGTGGAACTGTAAGGAGGAGAACAAAGAAAACAAGGCACACCTCATTACTCCTTTAAAAAGGTGAAAACCTAAATATAAGTGGATGCCAAGGTAAGGAATCAAGTCATGACTTCTACTAGTTCCCTACCTACCACCTGACAAAATTAAGTTGTACAGCTAGTCAGTCACCCAGGGAGAAAAACAGGTAATGCTTTTAAGCTTCTAATGTCTTATTTATTCTTTTTCTTTATTATTCTTTATGTTTGTGTAAGTATTAATACCTATTTTTTTATTCTGCTGCCAAATATATTCCACCAAGAGTTTTTTTGTTTTGTTTTGTTTTGTTTTGTTTTTTTTTTTAAGATTTTATTTATGTGACAGAGAAAGAGAGACAGCAAGAGAGGAAACACAAGCAGGGGGAGTGGGAGAGGGAGAAGCAGGCTTCCTGCCAAGCAGGGAGCCCGATGGAGGGCTCGATCCCAGGACCCTGGGATCATGACCTGAGCTAAAGGCAGATGTTTAACAACTGAGCCACTCAGGCGCCCCCTGTTTGTTTTGTTTTTTAACTGGTAGCAGAAAAACCCCAGGGATATACCCAGGTTCAGGAGAACTTAAAATTAAGATAATAGTTTAACAGCCCACCAGCATTCATTCAGCTTGATATTACCTGCGTATATAAAATGACTTTCTGGGCGCCTGGGTGGCTCAGTTGGTTAAGCGACTGCCTTCGGCTCAGGTCATGATCCTGGAGTCCTGGGATCGAGTCCCACATCGGGCTCCCTGCTCAGCGGGGGGTCTGCTTCTCCCTCTGACCCTCTTCCCTCTCTTGCTATCTGTCTCTCATTCTCTCTCTCTCAAATAAATAAAATCTTAAAAATTAATTAATTAATTAATTAAAATGACTTTCTCAAGTGTGGTGCTTATTTAGGAAAGACCAGTGGACTTCAGACCAACCTAGGCTGTTGTACACAGCACCTCAACCCTAAATCCTAATTTAGATCAGCTTGCACAGCAGCAGGAATGTTTTTCAATTTTCTATTGTTGTGTAGAAAAAGAATTTCCCTATCTGTCTACAGAAACAGAACCTTCCTGCATGTTCCCTTGTTCTTCATTTTTAGTCCAAAAATCCTCTCTAGAAGGCCTCCTACATATCCCATCACTGCTGCTTCTACCTCTCCACCTGTGACTACCAACTTTGTTTTTTTGTGTTCCTTTTACTACTCTAACCTCATTCCACACCAGTGTGCCCTTTCCATAGTATAGGAAAATGGACAAAGATTTAAGCATTTAACAGAATGCTTCTGATCTTTTTCCACACTGAATTCAGCTCTCATTCCAGTGCATCCAGAGTTGGAGAATTATATACCATGGCCCCAAGTACCAGTTTTGAAACTTCTCATTAACCCCACCCATCAGCTCAGGCTCTGAAGCACATACCATCCATACCCATTACCACTGCAGTTCTGCACTGCTCTTCATCAGTGTCCTGACCCACCTGAAATCTGGCTCGTAGTCCTGTCTTCATGGAGTCTCCCATCTTGGTTTCATTGACTCCAGCATTCACACTACTGTGACCTTCCTTTCATCTGCCTTAAAAAATTCTGTCCTCTCAGCTCAGCTGATCTTTTACTCCATCTTAAATTACTCCACCCAGACCAGCTGGGTTAAACGCGCTTTTTGCTCCAGTGTCTTCCAAGATTGGAAATCCTGGTGTCTATCTCTGAATGACCCTCCAAGAGCATCCCTTTACCCAGTGCACTTTTCATTTAAAATGTTTTGAAATATACTCTCTCAGTTCCAAGCCCTCTCTGTTATTAATAGATTTAATTTTCTTGTAGCTTTATTTCTAAATCTAATAAAGTATTCTTTTTAATACATTATATTATTTACTAGTTACTGCATTCATAGAACATAAAGTATCATTTCCCAATTCAATACTAACATTTTCCTATATAACAAATACATTAGCTCTAAGAAATTCCACATCTTGGGGCACCTGGGTGGCTCAGTTATTAAGCGTCTGCCTTCGGCTCAGGTCATAGTCCTGGGGTCCTGGGGTCCTGGGGTCCTGGGATCAAGCCCCGCATCGGGCTCCCCACTCGGCGGGATGCCTGCTTCTCCCTCTCCCACTCCCCCTGCTTGTATTCCCTCTCTCACTGTGTCTCTCTCAAATAAATAAAATCTTTAAAAAAAAAAAAAAAATTCCGGGCGCCTGGGTGGCTCAGATGGTTAGGCGTCTGCCTTCGGCTCAGGTCATGATCTCAGGGTCCTGGGATCGAGTCCCGCATCGGGTTCCCTGCTCAGTGCAGAGCCTGCTTCTCCCTCTCCCTCTGCCACTCCCTCTGCTTGTGCTCTTCTGTCTCTCTGTCAAATAAATAAGTAAAATCTTAAAAAAAAAAAATTCCACATCCTGCCCAGTTCCAACAGTAAACAGGATCCACAGTTTTCTCTTCAATATTAGAAAATAACTGATCAATTTGCCATGTGGTGTAAATAAGAAATGAAAGATGAAAAGTCATCTTACATGTCTAAGAACACATTCACTATTCTTTCTTCTCCTCCCACCCCCATTGTTGCAACTTCTACCCAGGAGTTGAGGGGAATGGTGCTGATATACCAACCATTTAACTACACAGAGTCACAAACTAACAAGTACTAAATGCACTGACTTCTTTCTTTGTTCTTTTCTCTCTTTTTCCTGGGATTTTTCACCTCACTCATTTTAAACCCAAGGGAAGTGGGGGAGTTTGACCTTGATTTTACAAAACCAGGGCTTCTACTTTCAGTAGTGTGACAGCTTAGATACTGTGAATGGTACTCCTTAATAGAACAACTGATACACTGGATAAAATATTTGCAAATATCTTTTGAAATATCACTCATCCACATAAAAGAAAGGAATCTATAGATACCAAACAAAGAGAAAGCAGGAACGTCCGAGGCCAATGAGTACCAAGCTCACTCTCACCTAAAAGTTTTTGCCAAATCCCAGAGACTTTGAGGTCTGGCTTCGACAGGAGCCCAAGAAATGGGATGTAGGAGACTGTATTCACATGAGTGACTACAAAGGGCTATACCTTCAAGGATAACAGTGAATGAGAAATAAATCTTATTGCACAAACAGGGGTACAAAGAAATGTTTTCTTTTCTTTGGCACTAAGTAGAATGGAAGGAAAAAGAATCTTCCCTTGAGATGTAACCATAAGCTGGCTTCAGATGGGTTTGTGACTCAAAGTCACACTACCTCTTATTTTAAAAGAAAAAAATTCAAGGAGATAATTCAACTTGAAATGGTCTCAGTTGGTTCTGTTTTTCTGACCTTAAAATAAATCCTACCAAAAAAAATTTTTCAAAGAAAATAAGCAGCTCACAGTCGAAATTAAAAATACACAGAGAAATAAAAAAATTAAAAAAAAAAATACACAGAAACACAATACCATTAGAACAATGAGAAACGAGTAGAAAAATTTAAAAATACCAAATGTAGAATATAAACTATACTTATATAAAACTCCAGAATATAGGCAGGAACTACAACATAATAAAAAGACCAAGCAGGGTGCCTGAGTGGCTCATTCGATTAAGCGTCTGCCTTCAGCTCAGGTTGTGATCCCAGGGTCCTGGGATCGACTCCCACATTGGGCTCCCTGCTCTGAGGGGAGCCTGCTTCTCCCTCTGCCTCTGCCTCTCTCTCTCTGTCTCTCATGAATAAATAAAATCTTAAAAAAAAAAAGACCAAGCAGATATGAAAGAAAAAAAATAACTTCAAAAAATAAAAAACAATTAAAAATTCAGCGGGTGCATTAAACATCAAACAAAGCCAGAGAGAATTAATAAACTAGAATATAACTGAATAAGTGGCCCCAAGGACAGTTTACAGAGACAAGGAGATGGGCTATATGATGAAATAAAGGTCAAGAGAGACACAGAACATGATGATGGAAATGTCTAATATATGTCCGATTGAAGTATAAAAAGAAGGTAACAGAATGGAAAAGAGGTAATAAAGGTAATGACTGAGAATTTTTGAGACCTCAGATCTTGGAATCCCAGTGAATCCCAAGCATAATAAATAAAGATAGACACTTCAACACATCGTGGTGAAACTGCAGAACTACACAGAAAAACGTTTCATCTTAAAAACAGCTAGAAAATAAAAGTAATCACCCAAACATCTGTCAATTCAGCAGACTGCTGGCTTCTCACCAGCAGATAGGAAGCCAAAAGACAGCAGAAGAGTATCTTCCATGAGCTGAGACAAATAATTGTCAACCTAGAAAGTTTCTTCCAATAGTAAGGCAAAAAAAAAAAAAAAAAACTAAAGCAAAATAATTTTGGAGATAAAAATTGAGAGGATTTATCACCAATAGATCATTATTAAAAGAAATTACAACAGAGAAAGTCTAGGCAGAAGGAAAATTATCCCAGAAGGAAGGTCAGAGATGTGAAAAGAAATGTCAAGCAAAGATACCAAAGATAATAATGGGTAAACTAAGCAAAACTGTATTAAAAAAATACTTAATTTGTAAAAGGGATGTTAAAACTAAGTATTAGGCAAAAATAGCATGCTGTTGACAGTGAGAGGGAGACTGGACAAACTATTATAAGATCTTAGATTTGTTCAAGAGGAGAGGAAAAAAAATGTTAACTTTGTTAAGTAGGCAAATTAAAATACTTAGGGTACTGGGCACCTGGGTGGCTCAGTTGTTAAGTGTCTGCCTTCGGCTCCGGTCATGATCCCAGGGTCCTGGGATTGAGCCCTGCATGGGGCTCCCTGCTCTGCGGGAAGCCTGCTTCTCCCTCTCCCACTCCCCCTGCTTATGTTCCTGCTCTCGCTATCTCTCTGTCAAATAAATAAAATCTTTAAAAAAAAATAAAATACTTAGGGTAACTAGTGAAAGAAGAGACAAAGACCATATATTCTCCAACAAAAAGAGGGGAAAAAATAATCCAAAAGAAATTTAAAAAGGAAAGAAAGGGATGCCTGGGTGGCTCAGTTGGTTAAGCATCTGCCTTTGGCTCAGGTCATGCTCTCAGGGTCCTGGAATCAAGCCCACATTGGGCTCCTTGCTCAGCAGGAAGCCTGCTTCTCTCCCTGCTTGTGCTCACGTGCTCTCTCTCTCTAACAAATAGATAAAATCTTTAAAAAAAAAAAAAAGGAAAAGAAAAATAGGTGGAAAGCATATAATATCAGAAATCAATGTAAAAATATTAGTCATCAAAATGTAAATTTGCCAAGCACTCCAAAATTTTTCCATCACATTTTTTTATTTTATTTCATCTTATTAAAGATTTATTTATTTGAGAGAGAGTGCGTGCATATGCACATGTGAGTGGGGGAGGGGCAGAGGGAGAGAATCTGCAAGCCAACTCCTTGCTGAGTGCGGAGCCCGATGCAGGGACCCAACCTCATAACCCATGAGATCATGACCTGAACTGAAACCAAGAGCCAGGCGCTTAACTGACTAAGCCACCCACGTGCCCCCTCAATTGTATTTTTAAACACCAAGCAAAAATTGTTTAAAGACACATAAGAATTCAGAAAAATCAATGAACGGAGAAAAGGTATTTTAACAAAAAAAAATTACAGCTATGTTAATTACAAATTCAAAAGAAGTTACTATAGGGGCGCCTGGGTGGCTCAGTTGGTTAAGCCACTGCCTTCGGCTCAGGTCATGATCCCGGAGTCCCGGGATCGAGTCCCGCATCGGGCTCCCTGCTCAGCGGGGAGTCCGCTTCTCCCTCTGACCCTACCCCCTCTCATGTGCTCTCTCTCTCCTCTCATTCTCTCTCTCAAATAAATAAATAAAATCTTTAAAAAAAAAAAAGAAGTTACTATATAAATCAGGTTACTATATAATGATAAAAAGTCATTTCACTTTGAAGATAAAACAATTCTAAACTTGTACACATCTAATAACATCAAAATATACAAGCAAAAATTGAGAACTATGTAGAGAAACTGGAAAATCTACCATAGCATATAGCTCTAAATATTTAATAAATTGAGCAGACAAAACTCAGAATTGAATGGCATAATCATAAAATATAAACTTCAGGATATGTGAATAACACTTTACATAAGAGAACTGATATTCTTTCAGACATTTGGTACATGCAAAAACTGGATTCCTACTTGGCCATAAAGTTAGAGTCCAAAAATTAAAAAAAGGGAACAAAGACCATATATTCTGCAAAATGCAGTGAATCATTTAGAAACCCCCCCCCAAAAAAAAGATAACTTACAGAGTTAACTGATCCTTAGTGAGTAATGCCTCTTACCTATATAGATTTGCCTCCTTCAGAGTTTATGAAAGACTGCTAATTTCTTTACCATCTTCCAATATACTCACCATAAAAGAAATATATACCATATAGAGAAAAACATTAAAAATGCAGAAACTACTCCCTCTTGGAATATATATTATAGAAATTAGCACACAGCTAAGGAAGATAGAAAGTTGAAGCACAAATGAAGTGTTTTTAAAAGATAAATCTAGGGCGCCTGGGTGGCTCAGTTGGTTAAGGTCTTTGTTGACCTTCGGCTCGGGTCATGATCCTGGAGTCCCGGGATTGAGTCCCGCATCGGGCTCCCTGCTCAGCAGGGGGTCTGCTTCTCCCTCTGCCCTCTTCCCTCTTCCCTCTCGTGCTCTCTGTCTCTCATTCTCTCTCTCTCAAATAAAGAAATAAAATCTTAAAAAAAAAAAAGATAAATCTAAAATTTTACACATTTGGAAAATGTGAGACAGTCCTCAGAAGACAATTGGTAACTTCAACATATATATCTCGAACTTGCTAAATGGGTAAACGTGGGTAGCATTAACTTATTGTTTCTTATTTTACCACAGATGCATGGGAACTCCTGATGATGTGATACTAGTGCATAGGTCAGTATCTGGGAATTTCCAGTGTAGTACTCTTTTGAGGACTTTGGCAATGAATGGAGGAGAATGAGATTAGCAACGGGATTTAAGGGAGACTTTATTCTTAACATAGAGGAGATCTGAGTACTTTTAATGCTAATGTCAAGAAGTCAAGAGAGAAGAAGAGGTTAGAAATGCAAGAGAGAAGGCATAATTTATAGGATGGTATCCTGAAAAGGAAGTAGAAGTGAGAACCTATAAGACAAGTGAGGAGATTGGACTTAAGTAGGAGGGACAGACTCTCCATTGTGGCAGAAGTAGAAAGGTTAGGGATAGGTACGGATCTGTACGTAGATTTGGTGGCAGAGAATTGAGGTCGTTCCTTTCTGAAATTTCCTCCATGAAGAAGAAGATAAGGTAATCTAAGAGTAATGCAAGAAACAGTAGATGATCAAAGTTTTGGGAAGAGGGTTTTGAAAGAGTGTTAAGGGACAGATAAAGTGCATGAGAATCATAGATTTGCTACATAGTATTAAGGACCAAGATTTTTATAATGATAATTAATCAGTTGAGCAGAACTCAGCAGCGTAGGTGTGTGTGTACAGAAGATAGTTGTATTCCTCCAGGGTTGGGGTTTTACAGGACAGGTAATAAAAGAACAAAAAGCAAAAATCATCTCATATATTGGCAAGTGAGTAGTAAAATGATGGAACATGGAATCAAAGCTGGGGAGGGGAGGATGGCAAGAAAGCAGTGAGGCTGATGGATGGGAAGAAAGCATATAGGCTGATGAAAGCAAAGACCATTAAGGAATAGGGGTAACTGAATGAGCTAGGAGGTCAATCCAGGCTTTAGATACAGCTGTTTGTGTATAAGATAGGTGTCTTCCATTATAGTTCTTTTTTATAGAATATATCAGAATGATGGACTTACATATGGTTTTGCAATCTGGCCTGGGAATTTAGTGTAGTGGTTAGGTGTACTGAAATCAGAAAACCTAAGCATAGTTACTTACCCTAAGTCTCAGATTTCTCAACCATAGATGGGAATAATAACAGCACTTCCTTCATATTTGTATGGAAAATGCATATTGATTTCCAAACATCCAACTTAAAAACTTCTGGAAAAAATCCATTTGTAATTTGGTGATTCCTTATGTTATTTTAGACACCACTTGGCATATGATGTTAATGCAGTTCCTTTAGTTTATTCAACAAATATTTGTTATTGAGTGCTATTATGTGTTAGACACTGTTCTAGGTGCTGAGACTAAGCAGTTAAACAAAAGAAAATCCCTGCCCTTAGGAGACAGATGCTAAACAAAAAGAAAACAGGTATAACAGCAGGTGGGGATGATGTTTGGAGTCAGGTTAAGTGGGGAAAAAGGAGGATAAGGAATACCTGTAGAGTCTTACATATGGTGCTGTAGGAAGGCTCCCTAATAAAGGACTGTCTGAGCATCTGCATGAACCTCATTTCTCTCTGTGAAAGAACATTCTACACAGAGGGAGCAGTTAGTACTAAGTTTTTCAAGTGAAGCCTAATTGACATGTTGAAGTCTGTAAAGAAGACGAATGTGGCTAGAGCATCATGAAAAAAGGCAAAGCTGGAAGGGTATGAGATCAGAGAAGTGGCAAGTTAGCCAGATCCTAAGTGGCCTTGTAAGCCATGGTAAGAACACTGGCTTTCATTCTGAGTGAGATAGGAAGTCATTGGAGGATTTTGAGGAGAGGAGTGACATGATCTGATTTATGTGAAGATTTGATGATGGGGAAAAGCAGGGATACCAGTTACAAGACTATTACAATAATCCAGATGAGAGTAACCTGGACCAAGGCAGAAGTGGAACTGGTAAGAAATGATCAGATTCTCCATATATTTTGAAGGTAGAGCCAAAAGGATTTGCTGGTGTACTGGGTATATGGTAAGAAAGAGAAAAGTCAAAGGTAATTAACTATAAGATCTTTGGTCTAAGCAAACTAGAAAATGAAATTGCCATTTAGTGAGAGAGGGACCATGTGGATTGGGAAAGAGAAAATAGTTCATTTTTAGGCATGATAAGCTTAAGATGCCTATTACATATCCCAAGTAGATGATGTTGAGGAGACAAATAGATATGATTCTGAGTTCAGGGGACAGGTCTGAGCTGGTGACATGAATTTGAGGGTCATCAAACTAGAGAAGGCATTAATATGATATTGGATGAGAGCACACAGGAGTGAGCATAGGAAAAGAAGAAAAAACATCTGAAGACTGGGCCTGAGCCACCCCACATATAGAAATCAGTTGATGAGAAGAAACCAACAGAGAATCTTCAAGATGTGCCAGTGAGGAAGAATCAAAAGACAGTGGTACTTATAAGCAAAATGAAGTAAAATTTCCAATGTCTAAGATAGAAATGTAGAATTGGGTATTTGAGGTAAAATAGAGGCCAGGAACATTGCAAGAGAAGAAGTCAAGAAACCAGAGTACGAAGAGGATTGTTTTTTGTGGATATTGCAATCACCAAGAATATTGAGAATCACATTAGAAAAAGTGACAGTGAGCCAGGTGTGAAAAATCTCCAAGGGGTGAGGAGAACCAGGAGCCAGATAATCTGCAGTGTGATGGCACCAGCTTCCAATTCAACTCAGATAATTGTGAATATGCTGGATGTTGGTAATAATAGGTTGGCCATGTGAAAGTGTTGATGTCTGATTACTTTTTAACCTACAAAATTGGCGATTTCATACGGTTCAATCTAATAACAACATATATAAAATACGTCTGAATTGTGATTGGCTTCATAAGTTGATAGATATTTATGTCAGTACTCTTTTCTTTTTCAGTTGGAGACTCCCTGAGATCAGGAATTTGTATTTTACCACATGTGTTTCTTTCATAGCACTTAGGATTTACTTGGTAGTTTCAGTTGGTCATGTAGTACTTTTTATACATAGATTATTACTAGAATTGCTACTGCTGACTTCTGTTGTCATTTCGGGGTGATAAGCAGTCTCCTCACCTTCCGAGGTGAAAACAATTGAGAAACATAAACAGGCATTAGATGGGGATCAATATCAGCTTTACTGCTGAGTAAACTGGAATAGAGAAAACACTTAGACCTGAGGCCCATATGGGATCCCGAGTCTTTCTCCTCTGGAATGTATTCATGCAGTCAGTCCCTTGACAGATGCCAACTGCTTCCCAGGGGCACAGCCAGTTTCTAACATGGGGGGAGTGAACAGGGGAGGGTGAGGCTGGGCTGGGAGTAGCAGGCGCAAGTACTTACAAAAGGCTCCAGTCCTTGACTGCCTTCTCTCCACATCTCCCAGAGCCAGTCCTTCGTGATGCTTTCTTCAGAGTCTTCATAGCCATCGTGAGAACACAGTGTTTTTAAACTTTGTTGGACAAGGGCCAGGTTTGGAAGATATGGTCAAAGGCAGCAACTACTTCCCCTGTCACTCTTGTCACCCAGGGCTTGCTGCAGTGAGCTTATCACTGTGAGCAAGCAGATCTCAATGAGAGAGGCCAGGCCACATGTGTGCAGTGACCCTTCCAGCTATTTACCAATTAGGTAAGGCACTCCTTTCCTAGGAACTTGTGGATTGAAGGAATTCAAGAGAAAGGTGGGTGTTTTCTCCCTAGAACATCTGATGGTAGATGCAGGTTTTGTGAAGCCTGAAGCTTCCATAATTTGGATAGTCCTCTTTAAGGAAAAGAATATAAAATTGCAAGTGTGAAATTAGGTAGAAAGTTTGGAAGAGGCCTGAGCAAGTGAAGGCCTTGAAACTTAAGCATTATAGCTTTACAGTAAATCCTGTGCTCTTGAGAAGGTAGCGATACCTGTTTTAATATGGTATTAGACACAACTTGCAAGCAAACCATCTTGAACTAGCTTAAATAATAAAGACGAGTAGTGGCTCACATTAATGAAGAGTCCAGCTGTTGGGCAGGCTCCACCGTTGATCTAGCAGCTTAACAATGTCATAATGACCCAGTTTCTTTCCATCTCTCCTCTGTGCTGTCCACAGTATCTATTCCTCCTTAGGCAGGTCCCTTCAAGTTCACAGCATGAATGCCAGTAGCAATGAGGACTACTTGCTAACATTTTCCTGTTAGAAGATAAGGACAACTGCTTCAATCATAGAGCAAAACCTTGAACTTCAAAAAATGGCCTGTTGGATTCAGGAGTCTAAATGATTAAGGTTGGAGCCAAGCACTCTGGCAAGAAGGATAGGGCAACCTTAAGGTTAGGCCAACCAGGGCCCACGTCCAGAGGTAAGGATATGGATAGGGGTCATCCAAATCATTTGGCTGCTGCATACTGGAGGAGTGGAACTGAGGTTGGTGAAACATCTACAATATTAAACCAGAGGTGAGAGTATGGAATAATAATCTAAACGTACTGAAAGCTTTCAGGACACCCATCTGATTTACATTTTCCCTTCCATCATCATTTTTCTCCACCACGATACTGAAAGCCCTGGGAAGGCATGGCCATTTGTTCACTAGTTACCCAGCACCTAGCATAAGTGCTCAAATGTATTGTGAGAATACATGAATTTATCACAAACTTTTGAGAAACAACTGGCAGGAACATTAAATAGGTATCTATAAGGGCTTAGGTGAAAGGGACCTATATAAGAATATGAAATAACAAAAAAATTAGAGATTATTGGATTTGAGCTCAATTAAATAATTTTCAGGTCAGAATCACGTCTTACCAAAGAAAGTGGAAGTAGGACAAAAGGATTTTTTTAAAGTGGCTCTTCAAACTAACATGCCTGAGGTGTCAGAGATTCAGTAAGACATCAAAAATATTTCACAAAGAAACAGAGATAAGTGCAAAGTGAAGGATAATTAAGATAATTATTTTATTTTGACATTAAGAAAGGACAATTATATTCAATGTGAGCACTAAGTTTGTAGTTGTGTAAGAGAATGCCTTGAGCTGAATGTAATGATTTAACATGTTTTTCTATATACGAGTAAAACATAAAGTAAAATCCTTTATAGTGTGATAAAGTTACTGGAGGAAAAGTATTGTGTAACAATTTTGCATGACCTCTGATTTCCCATTTTTCATATCTTTTATTCTCTAGAGTCCTACTTGAAAAGATGGACAATAGTCTAAGTTTGGAATCTCAGATTATGTTTTAAAGTAAGCCCTTTTTAAAATTAAACAACTCACTGGTAAATGCTTCCAGTAAAAGGTTTATTTTTTGAACTGAAACATTATATTTCTTGAATTTTTGAATATTTAGTTTTATTAAAGCAAGCCATACCTGTTCTGAGTAATGTGGTGTTATGTGCAGTAGAGTTCATTTAGGGTGGGGTGGTTAGATTGCAATGATTTTAAATCAAGGCTCCACCTCAGAAACCTAGGAGATTTAAAAAGGTCCACAGCTTGCCAAGAACTTCAGCTATTCTGATAAACAGTTTGATTACTGGTGCTGAGTGTTGCATACTAAACAGGTTATCCAAGTCTTAAACTTGATGCTTGTTGTGAAGATAGTATTTGAATGACCCTTCCCACCTACATGGTTATTTGTACATTTAAATGTTATTTTCTGTGAATATGTCGGTATGCCACAAAGCATAGCAAAGTTTCCTATGATCACATGGTTCACCTTGACTTTCTGTACATTTCTAATACTTAAGAATGGAGTAGGAAGAATTATATATGTGTAAGAAAAAAATGCATAAAAGTATATTTTGGAAAAGTTTAATTAAAAAATTTAAATTTTTTAATTTGAAAATCAACAGTATGTAAAATGCCTTTGAAAGTTGAATGCAAAATTATGTGAAAATTGTGCCTAAGAATATTATGCCAAATGACATCATTTTTTTCTGCATAAAGAATGATTTTGCTAGACCACTTAATCACCAACAGACATCCTCTTACAGGGAAAAAAAAAATATGTTTGGTGACATGTTTAAAGTGCCCTCAGTAGTATTTAAAGTGAACGATCTTCAAACCAAATAGCTATTTATATACTAAAAGATGGGAATCCTCTACATGTGCACACTGATTTTAAGGTCCAAGATAATTCAATATATTCAAAGAATGAAGCCCTTTAAAATGGCTGGTAATGGCCTATGTAATCTGCCTTACTCCCCTTTCCACTGGGACTTCATCTACTTCTTTTCCCTCTCTTACTTCTGCTCTATCTACACTGACTTCCTTGCTATAGGCAAACATGCCAGGCATTCTCTTTTTTTAAACCTTTGTCCCAACTGCTCCCTCTGCCTGGAACACTTCCTGAGACATCCTCCAGGAGAACTCCCTCACCTCCTTCAAATCTCTGCTCAGACTTCATTTTCTCAGTAATGCCAATCCTGTCCATCTTATCTAACATTGTGACTCTCCCCACTCTTGATCCCCTTTACACTGCTTTTTTTTCCTACAACATTTCTCACCTTGTATCATTCTATATAAATTTTCTTATGTATTGTGTTTATTGGCCATTTCTCATCTAGAATGTAAGCCTCATGAGAGAAGGACTTTTTTTGTTGCCTGCTTAACCCCAGTCAGTGAAGAAATGCATGGTACATTGTAGGCTGACAGTAAGTATTTCTTGAATTAATGAACATTTCTGTGGTCTGCTTGCTTCCTGTTGAATCAAGAATCACTTTAATCATGTGAGATGTTTCAAAGTCAAATTTCCTCAAAGAGAGGGTGAAAATGAGCAAAGAAAATCCCATTTAAAATGGCGTTAGGAAGCCCTGAAGAGGTACTTCTCACACACTACCACTTACCACCTTTTACGGACTCCAATAGGGAAAAGCTTTACCTGTACCTTCCACAATAGGAAGTAGCTTACTTTACTACCCCAGTAATAGAAAGGAAGATTTCCTACTGTCCCAGCAACAACTCAGCCAATAAGAAGTCACCACAAGGGAACTCCTGCTCTCCTCCAGTGGACTCCAGATCCAAACAGCTTCCAACTCCCTCCTTTCCTCTATAAAAACAAGCCCCTCTTTTTTTGTTCTCCCAACTTGCCTATGGTTTGGCACAGTTTGAATGTCCCAAATTGCAATTACTCTGCTATTCTAAACAAACTTATTTTGCTGGCAAATTAACTGGCTATCTTAAGGTTGACAAGAAGATTGTTACCTAGCCCCCAATAAAATTTTCATTTCCCAATCTCCAGCAAAAAGATTGATTTTTATAAGGAAGTAATAGAAATGGGTAAAATTATAATTTCAAACACACAAGAAAAAAGAAATAAATGAAGATTTTGGTGATAGTATGCTAAGTTTCATTAAGCATTAAAACTGCTGGTTCGGATGTCCTAGAGAGTCAACCAGAAACTACAATCTGGACGGAGGGGTTTCCTGTTGGACTTTTAAGTAACATCCAACAGGGCGATCCTGTCCATGGAAGGCATGAATGGCAAGCAATTAAATCTATTTGTCTTGCAGGTGCAAGCTAAACAACACTGAATACATACCCTCCTCCAGGTTTAGCTCAGTTCTGCCAACCTAAAGGTTCATGGGTTAGATGAAAACACACAGCTGCTCCATGGCTGAATACATCAGTGAAGGAAAGTTTGCAGTTCTACCTGGTCATTCCACCTGTATCTAAGTCCAAGTAACTGAAACCCAAATTCTGTGACTTGTCAGCTCTGCGGTGAAAGCCTAAATGGGTAATTCGGGGCTCAGAATGTCCCTGGGGATTAGATTCCCGCCAACCCCCTCGCTGCCCCCAACACCGGAGCCCCTCCAGTGGCTCCATGGTCTGGACGAACAAGCTCACTCACTTTAGGCCTGCTCTCCTCAGAGGACAAAGATGGATCGGGGTCGCGTGCTATGCCGCCGTGTTTCGAGACTCTTGTGAGCTGGGTCTGTTTCGTGGACATCTGACACGGGGTAGCCTGAGTGCACACCTGCCCTGGGCCGTTTGGGGACGTTGCACAGGCGGCACCCGGCCCAGAGTGGAGCGGGACCTCCCGCCCCCGTGTTGCCCGCGGCCGCCAGCGGAGGAGGTTCTGCGGTGGGCGCGGACGTCCACGGGGCACGACCCCGAGAAAAGTTCTTGAGTCCCACTCACCGGGGCGGGGCGGGGCTCAGGCTCGGCCCAACCACTGTCCACGGGGAGAGGGGAGGCCCTACCAATATCACAGTCCTAACGAGAGCGCCGACTTCTATCCCGGGGGTTCCCCACTCCTTCCTGGAAGGCTTCCTCTTCCTGCCAGACTTGTCGCAACACCGAAAAGCCCCGTCCTATCCTTCCTACCCCGTCTCTCCTGCGCCGCCCCCCCCGTCTCGCTTGGTACGGTCCCGTGCCGCGGGTCACGCGGCGGCGGGGCGCGGCCTGCTCCAAGCCCAGGTGGTGTTTGTCGCCGCATTTGCGCACGGTTTTTGGAGCGGCGTTGCGGGTGGGACCATGCTGGGCCGGAGTCGCGTAACCTTAGTCCTCCTAACCGTGGCTGTTACCTGTGCGTTGGCGCAGCAGGCGCCGCCGGTGAGTGAGCTCTAGGGGACGGCGCAGAGAGGGGCGTGCAGCGCAGAGGTGGCGCAGGTGCGGGTGGGGCTGGGCGGGTGCCGGGCAGCATCTTTCCGGGGGTCTATGGTATACTGTGCGGGGATGTGGGTGCAGAGCGGACTGGTGAACCCTGTCCCGGCTTGATTCCGTGCAAGCTGGGACAAGAAAGCCTTTCAGGGAAATCCTAATCTCTCTACGATGCTGGTTGTGATTTGCACACCCCCAATTTGAGTGAGTGCGCTTGTTCTACCAGTTCCAGGCTCGCGCATCCAGAACTGCTAAGAGAAAAAGTTCCAGTCGACTTGTGTGCATAATTCAGTTAAGCGACGGACTGCTTGATGACTTTGGCATTCTCCGCCAGGTGACGAGGTGCTGAAGGAGAAGGTGCAGCCTAGACTCCTGAGGTCCCTGGAAAGGCCGAGGCGTCCCCAGTCAGGGCAGTGGGAGCAGCCCAGACAGGCCCCTGTGTGGCTGCTGTGGCCTTAGACCCCGAGTCATGGGAACGCCTGTCCCGTGGCTCTTTCCCCAAAAGGAAGTCACAGGAACCCAGACTTGGTAACTGCAAGAGACAGTGAGTGACCAGCCAGAGAAGGAAGTAGATTCAGTAGGAAAATGTCTAGCCAGAGATTATACTACTGTTTACTGAAGCATGCCTAAACTCAGGCCTCTTGACACCTAGTCTGGTGCTTTTTCATACTTCTCTTCTTTAAAAGCAGTAAGACTCCATTTTTCTTTGCCAACAGATCAGATAAATAGGAATCTGGGTGCAAATTAGTTGAGGGTGGTATTGATAGTGGGAGCAAGATATGCATTCTCTTACTTTTTTATTTTTCTAAGGAGAAATGATCTAAGAATAAAATCATGGTGGGATATTATTCATTCATTAAAACTGATGGGATATTAAGCAAATAAAAGCAGAATAAAATAGTATGTACAGTGATTTCAGTAACAGAAAAATACACAGTATGTACATGTAGACAAGGATTAGAAGGATATAAGAAGAAATAAAAGTTTGCTTTAGTGTGTGTAGGGAATTAATATGCTGTAAAGTGGTTGCAATTATGAGAATTTTAAAAGAATTTAACACTTTGATACCATAAGTGCCCTTCAGCCAAAGGCCGCCAGAAAACACACCTGTAGTTGGACAAATTGAGTTTATTACTCTTTGCAGTGAGAAAGGATGTACACCATGGGCAATTGTGGGGCCTCTCAGTAAAGGCATTTGGCAAAACTTTTTTCATGATTTGGACTTTGGTTATGTGTTTGGGGGTAGGTCCAAGGAATAGGGGGTTTGCTCTACACTGGATACTTTTAGAAGGTGGGGCAATTCTATGATTGGGTAAAGAAGAAACTTATTTAGCAAGAGAAGGGGATGTTTGGCATTTTGTGGGTTGCACAATACCCTTGTTCTTGTGCTTAAATAGAATCATGAAGTAGCCTTGCTTTGTTTCATTTTATCATGTCTCAGAGTAACCTTAATTGAGGTAGGTATTCTGTGAAATTGATTATATCCAACATGAGAACAGAAGTGGCCTGGATGTGAGTGTCATACCAGTTTATAATAATATTGGGGTCTAATTGTGAACCTCCAAGCAGTTTCAGATGTCAGAGGATGCTTTTTTTTTTAATTTCTCAATATTTTTTCAAGTACGAGTTTTTAAAAAGCTATCTTTAGAATAACAAGATAATAGTTTTTTTTTTTTAAGATTTTATTTATTTATTTGACAGAGAGAGACACAGTGAGAGAGGGAACACAAGCAGGGGGAGTGGGAGAGGGAGAAGCAGGCTTCCTGCAGAGCCCGATGCGGGGCTCAATCCCAGGACCCTGGGATCATGACCTGAGCCGAAGGCAGACGCTTAACAACTGAGCCACCCAGGCGCCCCAATAGTTATTATCTAGCTTAGTGGTTGTCAAAATCTAGTCTAGCCGGGCGCCTGGGTGGCTCAGTTGGTTAAGCGACTGCCTTCGGCTCAGGTCATGATCCTGGAGTCCCTGGATCGAGTCCCGCATCGGGCTCCCTGCTCGGCAGGGAGCCTGCTACTGCCTCTGACCCTCCCCCCTCTCATGTGCTCTCTCTCTCACATTCTCTCTGTCTCAAATAAATAAATAAAATCTTTAAAAAAAAAAATCTAGTCTAGCCACTCGTGTCAGTTTGGGAAGCTGTGTTCACCAGTCTTTAATGAAAGAGAAAAATGAAGGCATAAAACCAAAATTCTTAATTTAGAATGTTGTTATTCTGATTTTTTTGTTGTTAAAGTGTTCTTTTATGTACGTGGGGTTTTGTTTGTTTTTAAACTCCCCACATGGGAGAATAAAAATTTGGATTCTCTTGTGCTGGGCTTTTCTTAATATTTTACTAATCTGGAAAAAGCTGGCTGAAAAGGACTTTTGGAACCTCCCGGAAGTATAATGACCCCATTCTCTGACAAGAATAAGCAGTTTTTCACTTTGAATCATATGATAAACTGTGCATATCCACATAGTAACAAAAGATATTTCAACACTACTTTTGATAAATGTGAACAGTGAGGACTGGCTTTAAATTACAAACAAAAATCATTTGATTTGGAATGTCTGTGGGTTTTGTGTTTGAGGCTTTTCAGAATATAGCATATTTTAAGGGCTTCCTGAGTCATGCGTAGTTACTGATTTTATTAAAAGACCTACTAAGAGATGGTGCTGGCGGGGGTGGCACAAGAAGTATCTGAAGAGGGAGATGAAGACAGTGTCATCCAGGGCTCTGTGGACCTTGTTAAGGCTTTTCACTTTAAAAAGATCAGTCTGGATTGGAAGAGAGCAAGGGTGGATATGAGGAAACTAGCCTGGGGGAGAAAACAGGGTGCAGGGTGATGGACAGGAGGGTGGTGCGGTGGAAAGGGAGAGAAGTGGATGGTTCTAGAGAAAAGTAGGAGGTAGAAGGAGCAGGGGGAAGGATTGGGTGAGTGCCGCAGTTGGCCCAATGGCAGTATCACTGCCAGGGAACACAAGGGAAAAGTTGCAGGGTGGAAGAATGAAGATTGTTTTTATTCTGGGGATGTTGAATTTCGGCGGCACCAGGATATCCAGGAGGCGTTTGGGACTGGAGTTCAGAAGAAGGAGATGGGAGTCACAGGCATACTACTTGAAGCCACTGGAGCAAGTGAACATTGAGCAGATAGATGACCTAGAAAAGGAAGAAGAGGACGAGGCAAAGGTTAGGGTACCTGCAGGTGTATGTGTCAGGTAGAGAAGAAATGGCAAAGTTTAAAGCCACAGCCAGAGTGTGAGAGTGAGCCTTGCAGAAGCAAAGTGGGACAGGTTCTCCCTGTGTTGGATGGCTTTGTGATGTCAGGTGTCTGTTATACTTGGTAGTTGGAGGTCACCTTGGCCTGAGCAGTGTTGGGAGCAGAAAATAAGTTGCTGTAGGCTGGGGAGTGATGAGAAGGAGAAGAAGCAGAGTGGGAGAGATGACTGTTGTCAGTAATAAATCTGAGCAGATTCTGAAAAATGTGTGGAAATGAAACATAATGGCTCAGTAATTAATTGCTGAATCAAACTTATTTTTATACATCAGGTTCTCATATCAGTAATAATATCATTGACATTATAGCTCCTAGATCAGCTTTTAGCAATGATTTTTGCAAAGTTTCCAAAAATCACATACACCCCTTCTGGCCTGGCCAGTATTATTGTACTGCATCTGCTTTCCCCCGGTACTCCAAAGGAAGGAACACACAAATATAATCTGTTCACTTAGTCGACAGATATTGCAGGCCTACTGTGTGCCACATTATGTTCCAGATGCTGCTAATGAGTTAGTGATAGATATAAAGGTCCCAGCCCTCATGGAAGTTTATTCCCATTCCTTTCACCTATATATTCCTAGTTAATAGACTACCATCCCGTCAAAGGTCAGAAAACAAACTTCGCTTGCCCATTCGAGTTTGTTATATATGCAAGAAACATGCCTTACTCAATAGGTCTGTGTTTGCTCTGTTGTACACAGAGATCATTTTAAGAAATCTTATTTAGAAAATAATTGTTGGTGAATTAAAGAACTAAAATTGCCTTGCTAGAATTGTTTGACTTCTTTTCCGATGGTATGAATACTGGTGTGGGCTATATAACTTCAGATTACCTTTCATTACCTTTTTCTGACTATGTGAAGAAGACAAGGCCATAATGGCTTTCCGAACTTTTTGTACAGTCTTAGAAGCATACATTTCATGGAAGTTCTCACTAACTCTGCAGGACACAAATATT
Source organism: Neomonachus schauinslandi (assembly GCF_002201575.2). Taxonomy (NCBI): domain Eukaryota; kingdom Metazoa; phylum Chordata; class Mammalia; order Carnivora; family Phocidae; genus Neomonachus; species Neomonachus schauinslandi. Next base: position 20,482,011 of record NC_058404.1, read on the forward strand.
TCCAGGGGTTGGGTAAGTTATGTCATTTCTTTTAGGCATGGAGCATTTGAGTTGCTAATAGAAGAATTTTCACTTTCTATGTTATTTTCCTAAATAAAGTGTGTCCAGTAGCTCTGCAATTTTTCTTAATGGAGAGGAAATAAGACTGCTTAATGTCTTAAGAGGTTCAAGTTCCTATTAATCACTAGAATAATTAGGGAATTTATTGACCCAGAAAGTGTTTACAAAACATTTTACAGAGATTTTCACCACTTCCTCTGGTCCTAGGAAGCAGAAATGCTAGAGAGCAAGTGAGAGATTGAGATTCTAAGTTGGTTGTGCTTTCCCCCTCTGTGACAGAGCCGCACAATCCCCAAGCCCACTATATAAACCTCTACCTATCATCTCTTTATAATCTTTACTTATCATCTATTTAAATTTTTACCTGTCTTGATAAGGTTGTCTATTATTAAAATTGTGTATAGTTAAATTTGGAGATAGTAAGAAACTTTAAATAACAAATGAGCTTGTTGTAATTCCATTTCGAGTCTCTGCATAGATTTTGAAGCTGTCTTCCCTCGTAGAAGAGTCCCTTGGAGGTGAGACTGCAGCTATCTCCACTCTACCCCCAAATCTAACGTCTCCGTTTAAAATAACTTTGGTGTTGGGGCGCCTGGGTGGCTCAGTCGTTAAGCATCTGCCTTTGGCTCAGGTTATGATCCCAGAGTCCTGGGATCGAGCCCCGCATCGAGCTCCCTGCTCAGCGGGAAGCCTGCTTCTCCCTCTCCCACTCCCCCTGCTTGTGTTCCCTCTCATTGTCTCTCTGTCAAATAAATAAAATCTTTAAAAAAGTAAAAAATAAAAAAAATAAAATGACTTTGGTGTTAATACCTTCTGAGCACCTGAAATACCCTGGTCTTACACTGCCACCTTTAAAAAAATTCAGTCACATTTACCCTTTCCTCTTTCAGCCAGATTCTAGGTACATGTCCTGACTGTACATGGTATTTATTTTTTTTAAAGATTTACCTATTTATTTATTTTAAGAGAGAGAGCAAAAGAGGGAGCACAAGCAGGGAGAGTGGGAGAGGGAGAAGCAGGCTTCCCGCTGAGCAGGGAGCCCGATGTGGGGCTCGATCCCAGGACACCAGGATCATGACCTGAGCCGAAGGCAGATGCTTAACGACTGAGCCACCCAGGCGCCCCTGTACATGGTGTTTATGTTTATTGCCAGGTTATCAGAGCACAATCTTATTGGCCTCCAACTCCCACATATATGATGGCAAGGCTGCTCTCCCTTCTAGGGCAGGTTGAATTCTCTTCTAAGACTTGACAGAGCACTTTTAACGTCTCTCACATTGTCTCATAAGAAATATGCCTTGTTGTTTGATTTTTATGTTGGCTTTTGCACCCAGGCCATGCAGATATAATTGTTAGGGACAGGTGAGCATTATTTCATTGCACTCCTTGCTGAGTTGATTCTAGTGATCATCAAAAGCCCTGAAGGAAATGCAGACTGTTCCCTATTAGGAATTAAATTGAGACATTGGTTTTATTGCTATCTCTTTGGGAGACCATGTGAGAGACAGCAGGGGAAGGAAGCAGAGACTGGTTCTTTCACCAGCTGTGTAACCTTCAATCAGTGATGGAGGTGGGCCTTGCATCCTAAACATGAGCCTAAAGTTCCTTGATAACTTGAAATTCAGTACAAGGACATAACGTGATTTTAATGAATTAAATCACATTCTAAACTAACGAAAAGTTCTGATATTTAGAAGAATTGTATAGTGGATAAGTTAGAATGCAGTAAGAGTTGCATTTCTAAAGTTAATAATTGCTCTTATTAAACGATGTCTATGGAAAATTCATAGTTGCAACTTAAGACTTTAAGTAGAGTGCTACTTTTTAGTGTCCATTTCTAACTTTGCTAAACAAGGGCTGTGGCCCTCCATCACAGTTATATGTTGTTGTCATTTTTTAAAAAGATTTTATTTGTTTGAGAGAGACAGAGAGAGCTCGCAAGAGTGGGGAAGGGGCAGAGGGAGAGAAGGGAATCTTAAGCAGACCCCATGCTGAACACGGAGCCCAATGTGGGGCTCCATCCCGCGTCCCTGAGACCATGACCTCAGCTGAAACCAAGAGTCAGATGCTTAACTGAGTGAGCCATCCAGGTGCCCCTTGTTGTATTTAATTCCAGCTACTTAACTTACAATGTAATATTAATTTCAGCTGTGCAATATAGTGATTCAACACTTCCATACATCACCCAGTGCTCATCACAAGTGCACTCCTTAATCCATGCCCTCCCCTCTGATAACCATCAGTTTGTTCTCTATAATTAAGAGTCTGTTTCTTGATTTGACTCTTTTTCCCCCCCTTTGCTCTTTTGTTTCTAAAATTCCACATATGAGTGAAATCATATGGTATTTGTCTTTCTCTGACTTATTTCACTTAGCATAATAATTCCATGTGGTTGCAAATGTCAAGATTTTGTTTCCCTTGCTTCAGGAGACATTTGTAGAAAAAAGTTGCTTCAGCCAATGTCAAAGAAGTTACTGCCTGTGCTCTCTTCTAGGATTTTTACAGTTTCATGTCTCACACTTAGGTCTTTAATCTGTCTTGAATTTATTTTTGTGTTGGTATAAGAAAGTGGTCCAGTTTCATTCTTTTGCATGTTACTGTCCAGTTTTCCCAACACCATTTGTTGAAGAGATTGTGTTTTTTTCCCCATTGGATATTCTTTCCTGCTTATCAAAGATTAATTGACTATACCGTTGTGTGTTTAATTTTGGGTTTTCTATTCTTTTCCATTGATCAATGTGTGTTTTTTTGTGTCAGTATCATACTGTTTTGATCACTACAGCTTTGTAATATAACTTGAAGTGCCTCCAGCTCTGCTTTTCTTTTTCATGGTTGCTTTGGCTATTCAGGGTTTTTGTGGTTCCATATAAATTTTAGAACTCTTTGTTCTAGATCTGTGAAAAATGCTGTTGGTTTTGATAGGGATTGCATTAAATGTATAGGTTGCTTCGGGCAATATAGTCATTTTTAAAGTATTTCTTCTTCCAATCCGTGAGAATGGAATGTCTTTCCTTTTTTTTTTTGGTGTCATCTTCAATTTCTTTCATCAGTGTTTTATAGTTTTCAGAGTACAGGCCTTTTGGTTAGGTGTATTCCTAGGTATCTTATTATTTTGGGTGCAGTATAAATGGGAGGTTTTTTCCCCTAATTTCTCTTTCTGCTGCTTCATTATTGGGGTATACAAATGCAACAGATTTCTGTAGATTGATTTTATATCCTGCAACTTTACTGAATTTGTTGATCAGTTCTAGCAGTTTTTTTGCTGGAGTCTTTTGGTTTTCTTATATATAGTATATCATCTGAAAGTTTTTCTTTTTCCTTACCAATTGGTTGCCTTTAATTTTACCTTTTGTTGTCTGACATTTATGGCTAGAACTTCCAGTAGTATGTTGAATAAATGTGGTGAGAGTGGAAATCCTTGTCTCATTCCTGACCTTAGGGGGTAAACTCTTGAGTTTTTGCCCTTCAAGGATGCTGCTAGTTGTGGGTTTTTCATAGATGGACTTTATAATGCTAAGGTATGTTCCGTCTGAACCTACTTTGTTGAGGGTTTTTATCGTGAATGGATGTTGTACTTTGTCATAGGCTTTTTTTGGTGTCTACTGAAAAGATCATATGGTTCTTATCCTTTCTCTAATTGATGTGATGTATCATGTTGATTGATTTGTGAATATTGAACCACCCCTGCAACCCAGGAATAAATCCTACTTGATCGTGGTGAGTGATTTTTTTTTTTAATGAATTGTTAGATCTAGTATTTTGTTGAAGATTTTTGGCATCTGTATTCATTGCAAATATTGGCCTGGAGTTCTCTTTTTTTGTGATGGTTTATCTGGTTTTGATATCAGGGTAATGCTGGCATCATAGAATGAATTTGGAAGTTTTCCTTTCTCTTCTACTTTTTAGAATAGTTTGAGAATAGGTAGTAATGCTTCTTTAAATGTTTGGTAGAATTCCCTGTGAAGCCATCTGATCCTGGATTTTTGTTTGTTTGGAGTTTTTTGATTACTGACTCAGTTTCTTTGCTGGTTATCATCAGTCTGTTCAAATTTTGTATTTCCTCCTGCTTCAGTTGTGGTAGTTTATATGTTTCTAGGAATGTATCCATTTCTTCTAGGTTATCCAATTTGTTGGCATATAGTTTTTCACAATATTCTTCTATAATTGTATTTTTGTGGTGTGTTGTTATTTCTCCTATCTCATTGTGATTTTATTTATCTGAGTTCTTTCCCTTTTTTTCTTGATAAGTCTGGTTAGAGGTTTATCAATTTTATTGATTTTTTTTTTTCAAAGAACCAGCTCCTGATTTCATTGATATGTTGGGTTTTTGTTTTTAGTTTTTATATCATTTATTTATGCCGTAATCTTTATTATTTCCTTCCTTCTGCTGGTTTTGGGTTTTGTTTGTTGTTCTTTTTCTAGCTCCTTCAGGTGTAAGGTTAGGTTGTTAGATTATTTATTTGAGATTTTTCTTGCTTCTTGAGGTAGGTCTGTATTACTATAAACTGCCCTCTTAGAACTGCTTTTGCTGCATTCCAAAGGTTTTGGACCATTTTGTTTTCATTTTCATTTGTTTCCATGTACTTTTTTATTTTCTCTTTTATTTCATGGTTGACCATTCATTTTTTAGTAGCATGATATTTAACCTCGTGTATTTGTGCTCTTTGCAGATTTTTCTTGTAATTGACTACTAATTTCATAGCATTGTGGTCAGAAAAGGTGCATGATATGACTTTGGTCTTCTTGAATTTGTTGAGGCTTGTTTAATGGCCTAATATGTGATATGTTCTGGAAAGTGTTCCATGTGCACTTGAAAATGTGTATTCTGCTGTTTTAGGATGGAATGTTCTGACTATATCTGTTAAATCCATCTGTTCCAGCATGTCATTCAAAGTACTGTTTACTTGTTGATTTTCTGTTTAGATGATCTGTCCGTTGAAGTAAGTGGTGTGTTAAAGTTCCCTACCATTATTGTATTATTATATTAGTTCCTTTGTGTTTGTTATTAGCTGTTTTATGTATTTGGGTACATAAATATGTACAGTTGTTATATCTTCTTGTTGGATTCCCCTTCATGATTATATAGTGTCCTTCTTTGTCCTCTTGTTAGTCTTTGCTTTAAACTCTAGTTTGTCTGATAGGACTATTGCTACTCTGGCTTTCGTTTGACATCCATTTGCATGGTAGATATTTGTCCGTTCCCTGACTTTCAATCTGCAGGTGTCTTTAGGTCGAAAATGAGTCTCTTGTAGGCAGTATATAGATGAAGTCTTGATTTTTTTTTATTCGTTCTATCACCCTGTGTCTTTTGATTGAAGTAATCTATTTATATTCAAAGTAATTATTGATAGATAAGTATTATCATTTTATTATTTGTTTTATGCTTGTTTCTCAAGCTTTTCTCTGATCCTTTCTTTATTTCTCTCTTTCATGGTTTGCTGATTTTCTTTAGTGATATATTTGGATTCCTTTCTCTTTATTCTTTGCATGTTTATTAGTGGTTTTTAATATATAATTCCCATTAGGTTTATATATAACCTCCTTTGCATATGGCAGTCTGTATTAAATGGATGGTCCTTTAAGTTTGAATTCATTCATTACTCCTCTCCTCCCCATGTTTTAGGTATATGTTGTTAAATCTTTTATCCTTTTATTTTGTGAGTTCCCTGACTGATTTTTTACAGAAATATTCATTTTTATTGCTTTTATGTTTCCTACCTTTATACTGTCACTTTTGGTCTCTCCTTTCTACTCTAAGAGTCCCCTCTAATATTTCTTGCAGAGCTGGTTTAATGGTCACAATCTCCTTCAGTTTAGTTTTTGTTTGGGAAATTTTTTCTCTGTCCTTCTATTCTGAATGATAGGCTTGCTGGAGACAGTATTCGTGGTTGCCAGTTTTTCCCGTTCAGCACTTTGAAGGTATATCATGCCACTTTCTTCTGGTTTGGAAACTTTCTGCTGAAAAATCTCCTGCTGGCTTTATGGGTTTCCCCTTGTAAGTTACTGCCGCCTTTTGTCTTCATGTTTTTAAATTTTTTTCCTTATCACTATATTTTGCCAATTTAATTACAATATGTCCTGATGTGGGTCTGCTTTTCTTGATTTTGATGGGAGTTCTCTGTGCCTTCTGGATCTGGATATCTGTTCTTCCCCAGATTAGGAAAGTTTTCAGCTATTATTTCTTTAAATAAATTTCCTATCCCCTTTTTTCTCTCTTCTTCTTTTGGAAGTCCTTTAATATAAATATTATTACACTTGATGGAGTCACTGAGTTCCCTAAATCTTTTCTTGTATTGCATATTTTGTCTCTTTTGTTCATCTTGATTATTTTCCATTCCTCTGTCTTCTAGATCACTAAATTCATTCCTTTGCATCTTCCATCCTGATGTTCATTTCATCAATGTGTTTATCATTTCACTTATTGTACCCTTTATCTCTGCTATGTTATTCCTTATGTGTGTGTTAAGGGTCTCATTCAAGTCTTCCACTCCTTTCTCAATTCCAGTGGGTATCCTTATGATCGTTACTTTAAATTCTCTATCAAGCATGTTACTTATATGTGTTCAGCTTAGATCTCTGGCTGTGGCCTTGTCCTATTCTTTCATTTGGGTTAAGTTTCTCTGTCTACTCATTTTGTCCAAGTCTCTGTGCCTGCTTCTGTGTGTGGGAAAGTCAGCATCTCCTGTTCTTGAGGAAAATGGCCTTATGAAGAAGAGGTCCTATAGTGCCCTGCCGTATGGTGTCCCTTGTTCCCCCAGAGCCTGGTGCTTCTGGGAGTGTTTCCAGTGTATGTTGCTTGTGTTCTGCTGTTGTGTCCTGGACGCTTTATCTGTCAGGCCACTTGTCTGCAGAGGTCTCTTTGCCTCTTGTGGGCATGGTTTGGTTCCTGCCCTAATTGTAGTGCATTTTAACTAGGTGTGATCTGGTCTATTTGTGAAATGAAACTGTTGCCACCCCAGCTGGAACAGAAGCTCTGCAAAACTCCCATGTCCAGATACTCAGTGTGAGCAGGAGTTTGAGCCAGTCTTCTGGGGGAAAGGAACCACTGTGCTGGGACTGAGGCAAGTGTGACTGGAGGGGGCAGGCAGTGTGTTCCACTTGGTCTAAGCATGTTAAGTCATGAGTGTGGGTACAGGGCTGGTTCCTGAAGGTGGCCCTGTGCTTATGTTGATGGGCATGGAAATGGCCAGCCAGTTCCTTTGTTCCTGCAGTGGTCTCTTCGTGAATGCTGTCTCTCTGGGATATGCTTAGAGATGAACAAATAACCCCCTTACCATGGCCCCAGGTGCTCTTCAGATCACTATTTCCACACACTGTGGAATGTTTGCCTGCCTTCTCTCCAAGAGCTACACAATGCTCTCTGGATCTATTCCAGCCAACCCTTCTGATCTTTAAAACTCCAGGCTTTAAGCCCCACTAGTTTCCAGAAATTATGAAATTTGACCCCTCTCACTTTCCAAGGCAATTGCTATGGGGGTTTCATTTTCCCTTGTACTCCCCATGTGCTAGTCTGTCCCTTACCCTTCTCTGCGACCCTGCCTCCCTCCCCACTGCAGCAGTCATGATCTGTTTCTCTCCCATATCACATCTCTGCACTTCCTACCTTCTTCACTGTGGCCTCTTTTCTGCTTTTAGTTGTGGAGTTTGTTCTACCAGTTTTGAGGTCAATTTCTGAGGTATATAGGATGATTTGGTAGTTATCTAGTTGTATTCATGGGATGAGGGGAGCCTAGGGGCCTCCCACTTTGCCACCATCTTCCTGTCCTTGCTCTATATGTTGTTATTTTAAAATAATTTTAGATAATGACAGTTACAGACACTTAAATATAACTTCAGAGAATCATTCCTTGAAAATCTTCCATGTAAATGAAATTATGCAATTTTTAAATTTAATGTTTTAAAGTTTGTATCGAAGTGTACATAAAGAAAATCAAATGATATAGATAGGCTTATGATGAAAATCAAGTTTCCTGCTTCATTCTTTCTACCCCCATTACCCTTCCCTAGAAGTGAATACTTTTAACTATTTGTACTCAGGTGATATTCAGGCAGAACCTATGTTTACTATCATACTAGTAGTTTGCAGCTCAGTCTGTTTTAATTAATTGGTGCTCATGCCATATTGGGGGCTACAAGTTTTTATTCACTCCTGGTTATTTTTATGAATATTACTTTGATATGTTTATGCTTAATTTGTCTCAATCAACTTTAGGCATTGTCTACTCTAATACTGCAATGATGGATAAAAATTTAGCTTCCTTGGACCATCTTTCCTGCATCTTTTTTTTTTTTAACAGTTTTGAGATATAACTGATATACAGTTTCAGTATATTCACAGAGAATATTCAGTATATTCAGTATATGGCTTCAGTATATTCACAGAGTTGTGCAACAATTTCTCCAGTCAATTTTAGAACACTTTCATCATCCCCAAAAGAAGCCTCTTATCCCTTAGCCCTAAACCTGAAACTTACCCCTCAGCCCTCAGTAATCACTTGTATACTTTCTGTCTCTGTGGATTTGTCCTTTCTGGACATTTTACATAAAGGGAATCATAAAATATGTGGTTCTTTGTGATTGGCTTCCTTCACTTAGCATAGTGTTTTCAAGGTTCATCTGCACTGTAGCATGTAGCAATACTTCATTTCTGTTTATGATGGAATAACTTCCATTGTATGGCTATACCACATTTTGATCATCCATTCATCAGTTAATGGACATTTGGGTTGTTTCCAATTTTGGTATTGTGAGTAATGATGCTGTGAACTTTTGTATTTGTGTAGGTTTTTTTGTGTGGACACATGTTTTCATATCTTTTCAGTTTATACCTAGGAGCAGAATTGTGGGGTCACATGATAACTATATGTTTAACTGAGAGAGGGCCAGTTTTCCAAAGCAGCTGCACTGTTTTACATTTCCACCAACATTGAATGAAGGTTCCAGTTTCTCCACATCCATGCTAACGCTTATTTTATTATTATTATTGCCATCTTAGTTACTGTGAAGTGGTATCTCCTTGTGGTTTTGATTTGCATTTCCCTGTTGGCAAATGACGTTTGGCATCTTTTCATATGTTTATTGACTTACATCTTCTTTGGAGAAATGTCTATTCAAATCCTTTGCCTATTTTTTAATTAAGTTGTCTTTTTCTTATTGAACTTTAAGATATTTATATATTCTAGATATAGGCCTCTTATCAAACATGATTTTCAGTTTGCATAAATGTGAGGGTTTATTTCTTGGACTCTCAATTCTATTCCATTGATTTGTCTTTATGCTGATACTGCAGTGTCTTGCTTACTGTTGCTTTTATAGTAAGTTTCAAATTAGGAGGTGTCAGTCTTCCAACTTTGTTGGTCTTTTTCAAGACCGTTTTGGCTATTGTGTGTTCCTTGAATTGCCATATGAATTTTAGGGTCACTTGTCTTTCTGCAAAGAAGCCAGATGGGATTTAAATAGGTATTGCATCAAATCTGTGGGTTAGTTTAGTGAGTATTGCCGTCTTAACAGTATTAAGCCTTCTGGTCTATGAACATGTATGTCTTCCATTTATTTAGGTCTTTAATTTCTTTTTACAATGTTTTATAATTTCCAGTGTACAAGTCTTGCACTTCTTTGGTTAAATTTATTACTAAGTATCATATTCTCTTTGATGCTATTTTAAGTAGAACTGTTTTCTTAATTTCATTTTCAGTTTGCTCATTGCTACTGTATGGAATTGATTTTGTACATTGATCTTGTATCCTCCAAACTTGCTGAATTCATTTATTATTTTTTTAAAGTTTTTAGTGGATTTGTTAGGGGTTTTATATATATATATATATAAAGAGAGAGAGAGATTGATTATATCATCTGAAAATAAGACGGTTTTACTTCTTTTCCAGTTTGGATCCTTTCTGTTTTCTTGCCTAATTGCTCTGGCTAGATACTCTAGCACAGTATTGAAGTGGTGCACGTGGACATCCTTGACCCATCCCTCTTTTTTCTACCTTCTCTTCTTCATTTCTATATACTTTTGCATAGTCAACATCAATAACATAATTGTAATTGAGTCATTCATGCTTTGTATATTTCCTTTTAAAAAATGGGAACAGTAAACAATGTTTAAAGAAGTATGACTTGTAATGGTTATTGCTCAGTGTGCTGACTATATTTCCTTTTCTATAATTCTAAAGCCACAACTCTAATGACACTGAAAGAATATTCAAATATGTTTTCTACGACATTCATACTCATGACACGTTTTAGTTTGCTTCATGTTTATATCATGGCATTCTTGTACAGATTTTTTTCCTTGGAATTTCTAATTGCTTTCTTTTAATTTTTTTGTCATTAGAAGAAACCAAACCTATGCCATCCTGACTGTATTTTTTTTTTTTTTTTGAGAGAGAGAGAGAGCTGGGGGTGAAGAGAGGGAGAGGTAGAAAGAGAATCTTAAGCAGACTCCACACTGAGTGCAGAGCCCTATGCAGGGCTTGATCTCCTGACCCCGAGTCATGACCTGAGCTGAAATCAAGAGTTGGGTGCTTAACCAACTGAGCCACCCAGGTGCCCCCATTCTACTTATATTATGTGTATTATTCAACCTCTGATTTATTCTCTCAATATTTATTGTGTCCATTCTTAAAAACCTATTTAATTCCTAATCTAGCTGGGACCAATTTGTTTTTATTTGTACCATATTTTTCTGATGCTGCAGTTTCTTCCTGTAGTTTCTAGTTGTTTTTCTTTTGTTCATAAAGTCTGTGCTTCTCTTGTAGCCTCAAGTTCTTCCAGCCTTTCAACCATACAGTTTTTTCTGTGGAGTCCCTTTTTAGGACACCTGTTTCTTCGTGTCTGTTGGGAGTATACTTTCTAAGGGTTCCCTTTACCGTGTATGTTGGAGCCATTCTTTTGGGATCCTGTTCTGTCTTTTACTTGGTTTACTCCTTTATTTTGGTAGAATATATCTTGAAGTAACTTGTTAAGAAATAATATGTGGGAGATACACTTTCTGTGTCCTTGCCATGACTTATAATTGAAGACTCCATTTAAATCCCAAAATTGATGAGTGCCTTGACCAGTTATAAAATTCTAGTTTGAAATTAATTTCCTGCCAAGGAAATGATGGTGTCACTCTCTTCTAGCATTCATGTAGCTGTTGAGAAGTCTGATGGGTGTGTAATTCTTATTCTTTTGTAGGACCCCCTCCCCTGCCCAGTGCTAGAAGCTTTTATGTTTTTTGTCTTTATTCTTTATGTCTGAAATAGCACAGTAATGTGTCTCACTGAAAGCTCTTTTTTTTTTTTCAGTTTTTTTTTTTTTTGAGTAATCAGTAGGCCTTTCCATTTTAAAACACATCTCCATTCAGCTCTAGCAAAATTTCTTATATTATTTCTTTCATAATTTCCTCTCCTTTATTTTCTGTGCTTTCTCATTCTGGAAATCCTATTAGTCAGATGTTGGACCCCATGTAGTGATTTTATAAACCTTTCTATTTTTTTTTTTTTCTCCTGTGGTTTATCTTATTATTTTTCCTGTGTTTCTTTTTTTTATTATTTAAACTCAATTTAGTTAACATATATTGTATTATTAGTTTCAGAGGGAGAATTTAGTGTTTCATCAGTTGCATATAACACCCAGTGTTCATTACATCAAGTGCCCTCCTTAATGCCCATCATCCAGTTATCCCTTCCTCTCACCCAACACCTTCCAGCAACCCTCAGTTTGTTTCCTAGAGTTCAGCATCTTTTATGGTTTGTCTTCCTTTCAGTTTTCATCTTATTTTTCTTTCCCTTCCCCTGTGTTCATCTGTTTTGTTTTTTAAATTCCACATATGAGAGAAATCATTATGGTATTTATCTTTCTCTGACTATCTCACTTAGCATAATACCCTCTAGTTCCATCCACATCATTGCAAATGGCAAGAGTTCATTCTTTTTGGTGGCTGAGTAATATTCCATTTTGTATATATGCCACATCTTCTTTATCCATTCATCTATCAGTGGACATCTGGGCTCTTTGCATATTTTGGCTATTGTGGACATTGCTGCTACAAACATTGGGGTGCAGGTGCCCCTTCAAATCACTGTGTTTATATCCTTTGGATAAATACCTTTCTTGTGTTTTCTATATATATTTTTTTATTCTAAGACAGATTTTCTCACCTTTACTTTTCTTTTTATTTCAGCAGTTATGTTTTTAATTATTTGGTTTACCTTTTTTCCATACCATCTTGTTCTGTTTTATAGGTATAATATATTGAATTTTTCTTGAGGTACTAGCAGAGTAATCAGGAATGTTGAAACTGATCATTATCTTACATTATTTTTTTTCTGTTCCTTAAATTATTGAATATTTTTCAGTTAGGTTCTTTTTCATTTGTTTTCTTTGTGCCTAAATATTAGACTAGGAGGCCTTTACTCTCAGGCAGGAGTCATTCACCTTTTTTGTACAGGGCTAGATAGTATATCTTTTAGGCATTGTGGGCTAAGAGGCAAATCAAGGATATTATGTAGGTGTTATATATGTATAACATATATTTCCAAAAATTTTTTATTGATGAAAGTAAATTAACAAGTTGATACATTTTTTTGTAATATAGGTCTACTAATGAGAAGAATTGATTTCTTATGGAAATTGGGATTTTGCTTATTGGGATTCAGGATTAGTGTTCCAAATTGATAGCAAATGTTTATATGTTATTCCTGATCTGCAGTGAGATTTTACATGGTCTTTTTGTCATAGTCAGCAGTGTCTTTTTGTATGGATAGTGTTGTAGGATGAGTAATAGCTTCCCAAAGGTGCCCATGTCCTAATCCTGAGAAACTGTGAATATATTCCTTTTGTGGCAAAGGGGACTTTGCAGATGCGATTTAGTAAAGGAGCTTGAACAGGGGACATTACACTGGATTACCCAGAGGAGCCCAATATAATCACAGAGATCCCTGTAAGAGGGAGGCAGGAGGTTAGAGAAAAGATGCTGTGCTCCTGGCTTTGAGGTTGGAGGAAGGGGCCACAAGCCAAAGAATGTAGGCGACCTCTAGAAGCTGGAAAAGTCAGGGAAACAGATTCCGCCTTAGAGCCCCAGAGGGAACACAGTCCTGCAGACCCACTTTAGATTCTGACCTCCAGAGCTATAACATAATAAATTTGTGTTGTTTTAAGCTATTACGTTCGTGGTAATTGGTTACAGCAGTCATAGGAAACTAAGACAACTAAGTGCTGCCAAATACGACCTAAGTAAATGAGCATATGATTTTATTTTTTTTAAGGTTTTATTTATTCATTTGAGAGAGAGAGCACAAGCAGGGGGAGAGGCAGAGGGAGAGGGAGAAGCAGACTCTCTGCTGAGCAGGGAGCCCCATGTGGGGCTCGATCCCAGGACCCTGAAATCATGACCTGAGCAGAAGGCAGCCGCTTAACTGACGGAGCCACCCAGGCGCCCCTTGACTGCCCTTCTATGTATGCCTTGAATTATCAGAGGTAACCTGTGCATAATTTCACTACCTAAATATTTTCACTTTAGATTTTCTTAGGTAACCGGAAATCTTAAAACTTTTACACAATCAGGTTTCTATGATGATATATGTTGCATTCCTAGTGCTATTATAATGCAGAATACTTTTATTAGTATAATAAAGTCCCCCCGAGCATATGATTTTAAATGACTCTGTCTCTGAGGCACTTTCAGTTAATTTTTGGTAGTTAGGTAGTAGATGCAGGAGTATTGGCTGATAAGACAAAAGCAGAAGCAGCTATTGTGAAGAAAGGAGCTCCTTGAAGAGGTTCCTGGCTCAGAGTGGCAATTATTCTGGAGGGTATTATAAGGACATTAAATGAGGATGAAAGGAGAGTCAAACAAACAGAAAATAACCCCATCCTGACCTCTGCATACAAAACTGCATATGGCATTATCACTCGGCAGAAAACGAAACACACACAGTCTCTTTCTCCTCTCTCTTTGTTTCACACATACACAGCGCCTCCAAGGGTTTTCCTCTAAAGAAACTGAAAAAGTCGTCTAGGAAGAACCCGGACAGCTTGTACGGCTGTCCTGCTTTCCAGCAGTGGCGGGCACCCCTCAGTCAGCAGGCCCAGGACCGCCTGCCGCCTGTTTTCGTAAGACCTGCGAGCGAAGAATGGTGTTGACATTTTTTAAAAGTTGGGAGGGAAACATCAAAAGAAGATTAATATTCTGTGGCATGTAAAAATTGCATGGAATGCACACGTCCGTGTCCATCCACAGAGTTGTATTGGAACGTGGCCACGCTTGTGTATTTGCCCACCTTCCGTGGGTGCCTTGCGTTACAGCACCTGCCGAGCAGAGCCTGGGTGCAGGGCGCCTGTGGCTTGGCACACTGCAAGTGATAGCTGTGTAATTTTAACTCAACTGCATTTTGAGTGCCACATGTATCAACGTACCATGTTATTTTAATCCTTAAAAAAAAATTATCAGTGCAAACCCATCATGTCAAAACACAAAAAGTGAACTTCAGATGTTATGCTCTCGATGCAAAGTGGAGTATGGATTATCTTGGCAGTTAATTAGGTAACAGAGCACGTCTAGCATTGTGCTGAAGGAATGCAGTACGTATCAACATTGCACGATTCAGGGGTAGGCACAGTATTCCCGACCCATAGGAAAAAATGATCAGAAAAATAACACAGTATAAAAGAATATCTCATCACAGAATTTATTTACAAATTTCTATTTTTTTTAAGATTTTATTTATTTATTTGAGAGAGAGAGAATGAGAGACAGAGAGCACGAGAGGGAATAGGGTCAGAGGGAGAAGCAGACCCCCCGCCGAGCAGGGAGCCCGATGTGGGACTCAATCCCAGGACTCCAGGATCATGACCTGAGCCGAAGGCAGTCGCTTAACCAACTGAGCCACCCAGGTGCCCTATTTACAAATTTTTAAAAGCAAAATGAGGTTGCAACCAAAATAAGTCTTCAGGTAGCTTATCTGTTAGCAAAGCAGGTAAAGGCGTTTAGCCGTGGTGAGTTAATGAAATCACACTTGATTGCAGCAGTAGAAAAGAATGTGTCCTGAGAAAATCTGTTGTGCACTGTTAGCCTTTAGATGAGAACGGCTACCTGGGACTTTGGTAGACACATCCATATCAGTTGAAGAGCAAGGCAAATTGATTCTCAATTATTGATACTGAAGTTATTGATACTGATCAGTTATTGCTGTTTATTAAAGCATCAGTGCCAAGTTTGAGACTGAAGAATTAGTCTCTCTATATATTCTCATGGAACAACTGCAGGCAAGGATGCTCTCAAAGAACTTGAGAACTTAGTAATTCAGTAAGACCTGTAATGGAATCTGCTGTTTTGTATAACAGTGGACAATGGTAAGAATATGTGTGGTGTAGACAAAAGCTTAGTTGGACAAATGTACAAAGCTTGTGAAAATGCAAGCTGTGTCCAGCTTGTGATTATTATAGTGCTGATTGGCAGGTAATTTGTGGAAAATATTTGAATCTCTCATGTGTTAATGAACCACTACTATCAACCATGAACTCCTTTTCCTCTTGTAGACTTAATCATTATCATTTCTGTGAATTTTTATAAGAAAGATGCTGAATATCCAAACCTCTACACAGGAGTTAGGTTAGCAGCAGTCAAGTTTTACTATGGTTTTTAAATTCAGGGGCTGAAAGTTTTCCAAACAAGAACCACCCTCAACCACTGTTATGAACATTGAGTGGCTTTGGAGATTAGCTTTTGCTACCTTGATACTGAATTATCAAATTAATGCTATATATTATGTAATATGTTATATTCTAATATTTTAGAAATAGAGTTTAAATTCTAATGATTGAATTAGCTTCTGATAATCTGATGCTCAGTGCTGTTTCTTAGTGAATTGAGTCTAAAATTACAAGGCAAAACAGCACTTATGAGCAACTTTTACTGTAGTAAAGTTATTAGATAGTTAATGTTTGGATCACAGGTTAGGTCACGCTACATTATACACTTCTTTACTATAAAAAGTTAATACATTATGGAATGAATAAGTCACAGGGATGAAAGGCACAGCATAGAGAGTATAGTGAGTGGTATTATTAAAATATTGTATGGTGACAGATTGTAGCCTGTGGTGAGCACAGCATAACATACAGAGTTGGTGGAATCGCTATGTTATACACCTGAAACTAATGTAACATTGTGTATCAACTGTACTTAATTAAAAAAAAAGTTAAAGCAAGATGTTAGATCTCCATTCCCACACATTTTTGCTGCAGAAATATTTTCTGAGCTCAAACTATAGTTCTAGTAGTTTCCTTCCCTATTCCACCTCTTATTATGGATTTCTGCTTCTTTTTAAAAATTATTTTACATTTACAATATTGGGTCTACAGCAAGAGATAAACATGCTTGCCATCTTGAACTAGTAATAAAAAATATCGTAAATCCGTGTGAACTTTTACCATTTCATGTTAAGAGCTGATTTTATGTTGCTACTAAGCTTCAACAGTTCTCCCTAAAACAGTCTCATTCATTCATTCACTGAGTGGTCTCAGTGTTGGGAGCCATTCACCTCCTGGAGCACAGGAGGTGAAGAGAGAAACATAATTTTAATGCAGGGTCATAACTATGGTAATAGAGATGTGCACAGGTGCTCAGGGAGGATGGAGGAGAGTATGACTGTTTTCATATGGGAAGTAGAGGAAGACTTCACAAAAAGACAGTATTTGAAATGGGTCTTAGAAATTAAAGTGCAAAGTTCATCAGGTGGAGAAATGGCATTTTGGGCCACTGGAACAGCGCATGCACAGGCAGGGGAGGGTCCGAGGTCAGAGGATGTGTTTGCGTGTGGCCGTGCATGATAAGAGGAGGAGTGGCAGGAAAGGAGGCTGGGAAGGTAAAGTATGGCCAGATTATGAAGGGCCCTGCACAGTGTGTCCTGAAAATCTGGTTTGGGTTGCAAATCTCGGTTGCAATGGAGTTGGCTCATGAATTCAAGTGACATCATACTCTATCAAGATTTACTTTACTCTTAGTGATATATCAGCCTATCTGACATAAACATTTCCATCTACTTTCTTAACATTTCCTCTTTATTCCGTATGTTTGCAATATAGAATCCAAATTATAGCACTAGTACAAATTGAATTAGGGCTGAAAATGCCCTTAAGTTTGAGATTTTACAAGTTTTCGTGGGAGCAAAAGACTTTTAAGAGGTAATGATCTGAAAGGGCAAATCACGCTTGATTTTGTTTACACAGTCTTTAACTGTTTTTGCAAATTGTTCAGTTTATTATTTTCTGAAACTTAATTTTCTTTGTTTTTTTTTAGTGGACAGAAAACTGCAGAAAATCAACCTATCCTCCTTCTGGACCAACGTGAGTAAACATCAGATCTTCAAAACTGACTTTGGCCTTTGTGGAGACTTTTCCCTTATGTAATTATCTCATAAAAATGACAATAATGAAGAAAAATTTAAGTCATGTCTTCTGTCCTGAGACAAAATTTTTTTTTTCTTCTGAGACAGATTTTTTTTTTTTCCAGGTCTGTGTGTTATATATTTGGCTAAGACCCTGGACAAATATTGAAATACCCCATGACTAAAATGCCCATTTCTAGTTTATCAAAATCAGAGAAAAAAAAAGAATCTCTGTTCTCCAGTAAATTGTCAACTGCCAAGCATTTTTTCATCCTGACAAATGCAGAGCTGAGCCATGACTTCCTGTGGTACCTGAATATAAACCACCAGATTATATTGGAAGAAAGTGTAGGGTCTTATATATGAAACCGTCAAGAAATAAACGCCTGGCATGATAATCAAAGCTGTCGAGAACAAAACAGGATTACAAAACATAAGGGAAGGGCCAGTGTCATATTTTAGTGCATTTAATGTTAATGTTTTTAATATAATATATGGCCTTTTCAAATCTTTTGTGGCTAAATGGGTTTATGAGAAAAGTTTAAGAATAGCCCACCAGCCCAAAGGATACAGAATGTGGAAAAGCAGAGAAAGGTGTAAGGAAGGGTAATCTTTTTTGCCCTGCTTTTATTCTCTCTGAAAGTAGCTTGCTGCGGGACAGGGGAAAGGAGAGTGAGTATAACTTTAAACTGTTAACCTTAGAAATAAAACTGCCAGTTGTTTTACCAGCAAACATGGGTTTACTTGGGAAGAGCAGAGAATTGCAATCCAGGACAAGCAAGCTACAGCAAAACCATAGGGAAGCCTGCAGAACAAAAGAGAACACCTTTCTTCTTCCTGTGGGGGTAGTAAAGTGGTATCTAAAGTACTATCAACTTGCAAGGCTCCTTTCTTTCTGGGTTTCTGCTGGGTTGCAAGTTCAAGCCCCATGTTGGGGGTGGAGCTTTCTTTAAAAAAAAAAACTTCAAAAAAATTTAAAAAAGATCTTTCTTTAAAAGCATAAGTGATCAAGAGTCAAGTTTTCCATATCTAGTGGTTTTTCCCCTCAGTTCCAGGAAGGACCTTTCCTGCTTGTCATGTTCTGTGCAGGGAGGAAGGTGCAGAGCAGTTGGAAACCACTTAAAGCCACGTTTGAGTTGATGAGGAAGGTTAGGAGAGAACACTCAGGCACTTCCCATCCAAAGTCTGTATCTTCTTAAGGTCTTAAGTGTTGGAGATTTTCTCAGAACATTGAACCAGCATCATCTTATTGGGTTCACTGTTTTTTTAAAAAGTTTGATAGGGAACAAAATACAAAACTTAAAATAATTACGCAAAGCGGAAGAAGTAACAGAACTCCAAGTTGTATGATGGCTCTAAACTAGGACTCTAGGTCTGAAAGTAGCCAACTGAAATATTTGTTGGCACTGATTCCAACTTAGGAGAGAGCTTTTCCCTGTGAAGGCAAACGTAGAGTCATGTAGGCCTCCTGGAAGTCTCTGCTTGAAGAGACAATGGAAGCAGAATAGTGAACACAGCCAGGAGCACAAGTACATTTGTAAACGTACAGGACAGGTACATACTGACACTTTGTTAGTAGACCAGTGGTTTAATGCATGTAAGTAGTGGGAATTTTAGAATTGCTGGTAGGGCCAGACAGTTATTTGGTCCAAACCAGAGTCTCTTTTTATCAAGACAACAATTATTAGATTTTCAATATCGTTTCTCCCTCTCTAGAGTCAATTGTTGGGTATCTCTTGTCAATTTTTCTAAATAATCATCTGGGAGAACATTCCTTTGGACTGTGACAGAGGTTTGGCTCTTGGTCTCCTTGAGAGCAGCATTTTTGATGGAAATACCAGTGAGGTGGTTTTGTTTGGCCTCCAGGAAGTGAGTCAAGTCTGGTACGCCCAAAAACCTTATTAATAGCGCTGCCGGCAAAAGTATGGCATCTAGTACATTTTGGACATAAGAGCCATTTTTAATCTTATCCCCATTGGGGGTAAGGACATCTCATTGTTCCCATAATATTCCAAAGTGATGAACTGCCCCAAAAGCATAGTGACTGTCGGTATAAATGTCCGTGGCTTTAGCCTTGGCTAAGGGACAAGTTTGAGCAAGGGCATATATTTCAACCTGTTGGGTAGAAATACCAAAGGTAAAGGTGCTGCCTCAGTGATTTCAAAAAGGAGTTGCGGTAGCCTACCCCACACAGTATTTACTATTTACATCCTTTAAATAAGAGCGCTCAGGAAGTCATGAAAATCCTTGCCTTGCTTCGAAGAGTTTGTTACAAATTGTCGTGAGGGGTCAGAAAGTCCTGTCAACAATCATAAAGGGTATCATCTGGATCCGAGTGTAGTCCTTGTTTGGAGATCAGATGCCCTAAGTATCAAACCTGAATTTGAGCAAACTGCTTTTTTTTTTTAACTTTGGAGATTTTTATATCCTTTTAAGGCTACAGATTTTAACAGGTGGATGCTATCTCCTGTGAAGAAGTTTGAGAAGGTGGGATAGAAAAGCAAGTCATCTACATATTTTAACCAAGTAGAGCCTTCCCAAAACTTTCTACCATCCCAGCTTTTAAGGTTTGTGAAAAGTAAGAGGGACTCTGTGAAACCCTGGGGATAAATATGATCGTCCAGCTGTATTGCTGTTCCCAAGTGAAAGCAAAAAGATATTGGCTATTCTCATCAGCGAGAATACTAAAAATGTGCTGCATAGTTAAAACTATGAAAAATTAGCTTTCAGTAGGAATGGATATCAGTAGCATGTAAAGGATGGGAACAACAGGATGCCAAGGGAAAACAGTGGTACTTACTACTCTTAGGTCCTGGACAGACCTCCATCCTTAGCCACTGGGTTTTCTTACAGATAAAATAGGAATATTACAGGGGCTAGTGCAGGGGATAGTGAAGCCCTGAGCCTTATAATCTTCTATTATGGGCTTGATGCCTCAAGGGCCTTCTTGATTTTGATTAATTCTGCAGAGGGGTTTGAGGGATCTATTTGAATCTTGATGGGGAGGTGTACTTTGGATTCTGCCAATATCAGTTGAGGATTTTGCCTGTTAAGGAGGTGGTAGTTGATCCAGTAGTAGCAAATAATCAGTGTCTCTAGATGCAGCTCCAGTCAGAGATGGAGCAAATGAAAGATGTGCAAGCGTCATTTAATCCCCCTGGTTGGCTATTTTGATTACTGTTACCAAATTCTAGAATTATTTCCCCTTTGGGAGAAGGAAATTCTGGCATGATAGTTCTGTGAGAAATCTTGGCCCCGTAAATGAATAGAGATGGATGAATTAAGGGGGAGAAAGGATGCATCTCTCTCAATAGGCCTAGACAAAAGGGAATAGGGTCAGAGATGGGAACCTGTTGAGGTCTATCAGAGACCCACCCCCTCAACTATTTGAACTGTTTTAGTGCTCTGAGGTCGAGACTGCTTTAAAGCAGTGGGGTTAAGCATGCAGAGTGTAGCTCTGGCATCAACGCAGACAGGAGATTTGTTCCCAGTCTGGAAAGTGGTGTCTGCAGGTCACTAAAGAGGGAGGGTTGGGAGGAGCACCTTTAGCTCCTTAGGGCCTTGTGTTTGGAAATGAGGAGGAGGCTAGAAAGACTGAGTAAAGGGCTTACAGCACCTGGAGCACTTAAGTTTGTCCCAGCTTTTTAATAATTCCCTGGGTCTTTGCAATAATAGCAGAAACTGGAAGGGTTTTGGTTTTTTTAGGGACCTTCATTTGCCCAAGTCGAAAATTGAAAATTTTAGCAGTCCTTCTTTAGGTGACCCATCTAGGACGCAAGCGAGCCGGTTTGCCAGATTCAATCTGGAGTGCGTATAGTTTTCCATTTCATCCTGGTCCTTTTAAAAGACTCAAGGAGAGGGGCACCTGGGTGGCTCAATCGGTTAAGTGTCTGCCTTCGACTCAGATCATGATTCCAGGGTCCTGGGATCGAGTCCCGCATCGGGCTCCCTGCTCAGAAGGGAGTCTGCTTCTGCTTCTCCCTCTGCCCTTACCCCTGCTTGTGCTCTCTTTCTCTTTCCCTCCCTCCTTCCCTCTCTCAAATAAATAAATAAAATCTTTAAAAAAAAAAAAAAGACTCAAGGAGAAATATCCCTGTTCAGGTCATTGTTGAACGTAGAGTTAAATGCTACCTGAGTGGATTCAGCATTTAAAGGAAAACCAGAAACTTCTTTAAAAACAATTTGGAGTTGATTGTAGTAGTCATGAAAGAGGTTCATCAGGCTTTTGTGCACAAGCCTGAATTTTTGTTCCCATCGACAGGCTTAGGAAAAGCTACTATAACTGCCCAGTGGATATTCCCTGGGAGTGTTCTAGTGTCTTGCCAAAAGTTAGGAGTCTGTTTCTCTGCATGTCCTCCAGGATGTTCCTGTCAGACTAGTTTCATCCAGTGTTTGGTCTGACCCTCACAAATAAGCATGTGGACTAATGGATATAAATCTGAGAAACTAGATTGGTAAGTTTGAATAACTAGGGTAAATTCTATAGCAAGCTTATGTGGGGGGGGCGGGGAGGGTGTCAGTCACTTTAGAAAATTCTTTATGGCTCGCATAGTTCCCTTAGTACAGCAAGCATAAGAAACTTGGCATTTCTGTAGATCCTCAGAAGACTCAACTTTAAAGAGGCAGGAGAAGGAGCAGGGAGCATTTCAGAGAAAAAAAGGAAGTTCAGCTGTGAGAATAAAGGAAAGTGGCACCTGCCAGGTGTCTGGAAACAAAGAAGGTAGAGGAGGAGAAAAAGAGGGCTCCAAAGCTCCAAAGATTCTTTCACTTGTATCAGTTAATTTAGAAATAGTATTTTACAAAGAGGCAAACTCAGAATCCTAAAAGGATTCAGAAGCCTCAAGGTGCCGTCTAAAACAGGCATCCCATTTAGGTTTTTTTGTTTTTTAGTGGCTGTGCTTTCTAATTTACTTTTGGGTAAACCAAGTTTGGGCAGGTCGGAAAGTTCCCCACAAGGGCTATTGAAGTTCTAAATTACTTTTGGTTAACTCAGTCTATTTAGTTATAAATGCATATGCAGAAGGACCATAGTTTGTAAAGATAGACCAGGTGGAGCCCCAGTAGGGGCCTGGTACCCTCAAAGCATTTTGATGACTGGGATTCCATTTCGTAGAAGTTTTTCTCAAGAGTAAAGAGAAAAAATGCTAAGTAGCACAGTTTCAACAGAAAACAGTCTGTTTCCAGAAGGCATCAGACCAAAGGCCCAGTATGGTTCCAGCAGGAACAATCCGGTTCCAAATTGGAGTCATACCAAAAGCCTCGTGCATATCCAGCGGGCACAGTCTGATCCCAAAATGAGTCAGTTCACACCGGCAGGGGAACCCGTCTGGTTCCAGACAGGAGTCGGTACAGTTCCAACAGGAACAGTCTGATTCTGTAAAGGAGTCAACAGTTACTCTCCGATTAAACACACACACACACACACACACACACACACACACACACAGCCTTAAGACAAATCCCGAATAAAGCCTGGAGAGCTCGAACACAGAGAAGAGCTTGAATCCCAGGGAACACTTACCCTCCAGCCCCAGGATTGTCAGGAAAGCAGGGAGCCCAGTTGGCTCTGTGGTTAATAGACACCTGTTTTCTCACCAGCCTTGGAGTTGTTGGGGGTTTTCTCTGGATTCTACTTCTGATCACCAAGTACTGTTAACCTTAAAAAATAAATCTGCCAGTTATTTTACCAGCAAATATGGGTTTATTCAGGAATAGCAGAGAATTATAGTGAGGGACAAGCAAGCTAGGGCAAAACCATAGGCAAGTCTGTAGAACAAGGGAGAGGAGCACTCTTTTCTAGAGGAAAAGGAAGTTGAGAAGGCTGTTAAAATAAGTCCACTGGAGTAAACTGGGAGTCGGAAGAGCTTCTCATTGGCCTGGCTGTTGCCAGGGCAACCTTTCTTCCTCTGCTGGGATAGTGAAGTAGTAGTTCAGGGTCGTATCAACTTGACAATGGATCATGCATCACCACATCAAAAACTAATGATGTGGGCGCCTGGGTGGCTCAGTCGTTAAGCATCTGCCTTTGGCTCAGGTCATGATCCCAGGGTCCTGGGATCGAGTCCCACATCGGGCTCCCTGCTCTGCGGGAAGCCTGCTTCTCCCTCTCCCACTCCCCCTGCTTGTGTTCCTGCTCTCGCTATGTCTCTCTCTGTCAAAAAAATAAATAAAATCTTAAAAAAAAAAAAAAACTAATGATGTATTGTATGGTGACTAACATAACATAATAAAATTTAAAAAAAGAAAGGCAGCTTTCTTCCTGTTGGGTCTGCAGTTGGGCATGAGAGCTACCCTGTCTGCCCCCAACTCCAGTCTAAATGACATTTTCTTTTATTAATTTTCAGAAACCAGCAATATCAAGATGACATTCTTGATTTTTGTAGCATTCCAGTTATATATATATTGTACTGCACTTGCCTAAATTATGTATTCTAAATAGCCTCTGCCCCAGATACAGTGCAACTGTAATACACGAAATTCTTTCAATTTACTCACTTTTCTGTGGAAAAAGGCAAATATTTGACAGGAAGTAAGTTAGAAGTAATCAGTTTCTATGTTATTCTAAAGCCAGTGTGCATTCCAGCCCTCTCTCTAATGGCTTGTTCTCTGAAGGTCTTCCTTTGTGTAAACACTGGCTACATCTTGGTTTTCAGTGCCTTATTGATTACATGCATCTCTTGACTGGTCTCACTGCCCCAATTCATTTAACACGTAATGAATACCTTCCATATTTAAGGCTTTTTTTTTTCCTACTCCCTTGCATGTTCACCTTGTGTGTGTCTATGAATTGGTAACCCTGCAAACCTTCCCTGCTTGGGCTTTTAACTGGTTCCAGGCTGCTGAGTGTATGTATGTGATACAAGTGTACAAAGACAGATGTACAAAACCCACATGTACAGATAAACACATTTTTCTCATATATATCTATCTATATTGTAAATACCTCTGTCCTGGTATTTCTCCTGGATTCCTTCCTGCCTCCCTAGCCTGTTCTCTGCATAAAAATCTTCCATTCTGCTCTGATCCTTTCCTCTGAACTGTAACTGTGTCTTGGGATGTGAGAGGGGGGCGTGGTATTCATACACCTTTGAATGACAGCAGAATCCCCCTGTACATTATTTTTGATCGAGTGCCTGGGTTCTGGAGGTAGGCACAAGCATCTGTGAGGGAGGAGAGAAACAAACGCCTGTTTCTGCAGCCTGACGGGTCACATCAGGGCTGGAGATCAAGGGACTGACAGCTGGAGCACCCCTGAATCCCTCCAGATCCCATTAGCACTTATTTTCTGCTGCTCCCTGGCACTCAGCCTGTCTGCGTGTGCGTGTGTTGTGTCACTGGGACTAGTTTTAGAGCCACCTGTGGAGCCAGGTGGGTTCAGTCAGCTCTTAATAGTGACTGTGATGAGCTGAGCACAGCAGATGCTAAGTCGTAAACATAATGTAATGATGTTTATTGTTTGCAGTGACGTGGGAAAATAGTCTGTAGTAATGACTATTGATTGAGTACCGATACTGCGGAGTATTTTCTGTGTATTTCATGTAATCATCACTGCCCTCCTAAAGTAGATACTATTTATTTCTCGAGGAAATTGAGGTACAGATGTTAAATACGGAGACATTTTAGAAAAATGTTTAGTGAGAAGTAAAATGTGGGATCATGGCTAAGCGTTGGTTATTAAAATGATTTTGTTCATCAGCTTCACAGTTCTTTCAAAGGATTGTGATTAGTGGAGGTGTTAGTATAGAGAGATTTTGGGGTCTCCCCATGCCCACGTAATCTAATCCTCTGCTCTACTGAGTTTATTTCCTCTCCGTTTCTTCTTTGGAATCCTTGAGCCTACCCAAGGCTCTGGACTGAAGACGAATCAGGAGATTAGGGTGGATATAGGTTTGGGTTTTGTTGGATATTCTAAGGGGAAGAGCAGCTGATTGGAGTTCAGAAAACCTGTCTTAGGGCAGGTAAGGCCACTGCC
The DNA here is from genome assembly GCF_002201575.2 of Neomonachus schauinslandi. Classification (NCBI taxonomy): domain Eukaryota; kingdom Metazoa; phylum Chordata; class Mammalia; order Carnivora; family Phocidae; genus Neomonachus; species Neomonachus schauinslandi. The sequence goes on from NC_058404.1 coordinate 20,507,418, forward strand.
TTACCACTGATCCTAGACGTGGAAATCTGAGTGTGCGCCGGCAGGGAGGGGAGGCCGTGTAATGGGATGAACCAAAATTTTTTTTTTTTTGGAATTGTGGAACCGAATTTCGCATGTGACGTTATGATCAGTCAGAAACTGAATTAATTTGTTTTTTGTTTAAAGATTTTATTTATTTGAGAGACAGAGTGAGAGAGAGAGCAGAAGTGGGGAGGAGAGGGAAAAGCAAGCTCCTTGCTGAGCTGGGAGCCCGATGTGGGGCTCGATCCCAGGACCCCGGGATCATGACCTGAGCCGAAGGCAGATGCCTAACCGACTGAGCCACCCAGGCACCCCTGAACTAAGTTGTTTTTATGTTAAGCTTTTTTTCTAGGAATTAAGTATCCTAGTCTTTAATATAGATATCAGCTCCTGTAACTCACACCAGCATGCACCTTATGTTTCTCTGGAGCAGAGAAATAATGGAGCAAATGCTGGTTATTTTTATTATTAGTTTTACTAATAATAACATATATAAATATATATATTTTTATATTATAAATATTTATGTATTTTTATTTATTTTTAAATATATGTTACTTATAAATATATAAATTTATATATTTATATAAATATAAAACTGTAATAGTTTTACTAATTTACTATTAGTTCTAAGCTGATAAATCACCGAATAGCACACCCTTAGAGGCTTAGTAACAAGAGCCGGAAGATAATGTTTCTGTAACTACAGAGAACAGTGGTAGCGTTCATCCACCAGAAATAGGGCCCAGCTCCAATGATAAAGGAGTGGACGTTGCTATATCCTCATAGCAGAAACTGCTTTTTGTCAGTTGAAGGGTAGGAAATTGGGGAATGCGTATGATTGGAACAGTGCTTGGGTTTGCACTGACTACAGAAGAATACGGAGAGAGAGAGCATGGCAGGGAGAGTCTCATGGCTGAGTGAGTAGAGAAGGTTCTTGAAACCAATCTTGGGAAGCTAATACATGCTGCCATTTCTGGACGCTTGAAAGGCGACCGTACTAAAGCCAATGCTAAGACTGATTTGGCAGTAGTGTGACTAAGAGGGAATTCTGAGACTGGGAAACCAATCAGAGAGAGGTGCCCAGAGCCTAGACTAAATCTCTGCAGAGATTTAGGAGGGCAAAAAAGGCAGATATTTTCTAGCAATGAGATTCAGATGACATGAGGCTCATGAGCCAAAATTCTTTCATTTATCACCAATTCACCTTGCCCTTCCAGAATGTATAACTCTATTCTAAGATTTCTGAAATTATGTGTGATTGTGTATACAACATAGGGCAGAAACACTAGCTGGGAAAATGAGCTCTTCGCAAACCTTGGTTTGAGTACCAACTTCTGTGTTACTGTTAAGAATATGCCTCTAACATAGCCATCTCGATGTAACTGCCTAACTCCCATCAAAAAATTGCTTTTTACATTTCACGATGCTACACCTCTCATTACAGCTATAGGGGCCCAGTTCCATGGTACACCATAAATCTTGACTTACCGCCCTACAAAAGATGGCATGAATTGATGGCTGACAAGGCACCAGCGGTATGCTAATTGTTAAATCTTCTATTTCTGACATTACTGAATATAACTGCATTTTTAAAAGAGCATTTCATGAAATTACACACCAAGTATTTTAAGGATATGATTTTGATATTTTTCTCCTGTTAACAATAATAGAAGAAATGATGCCATTTTTCTGTAGCTTCCTGGTCTTTTTACTCGCCTTTGCCTTTGTTTCTTTCTATCATCTGCCTTTTTCTAATTAATTAATAAAATGGCCTGTTAAAGATGTATTGTGTGTATATATTAGATGAAAATATTTCCAAATAGCACTCTATTTAACTATGTATGGATAAATCAAAAGGTCTGTGTCTGTTTTCATTTCACCAATATTAATCTTAAATGTCAACATTTTTTATGTCTCTTGTTAAACAATTTATTTATTTTTCAGCTAAGGATTATAGTGAATTCCCTGAAGGATCTAGTAAATGCATTTGTGCCAAGTGGAAAAATTACGCAGATAGTGGATCAAAAGTTGGTAAGAAATATTATTTCCCACAATAAATTTTAAACATACACACATCCACATATAGACACAGAGTTCAGAAAAGGCTTTGGTATTTATTTAAAGGCATAATTTGACAACTTCTTCTAAGGAGCTTTCGGACAAGTCTGCATTTATTCTAGACCACCATCAAAACTTTAGAGGGACTTAAAATTCTGGGGTTTGGTAATGTATGAATAACAGGACACAAAATAGCATGGCAAATTTTGGCAATTAACTGCCCCTTAATTTTTTTTTTTAAGTATAGACTATTTACAGAACAGTGGGCACATATATATTTCGTCTGGCAGCATGGCATGTCCTTCCCCTTAGACATACAGTGGACCCTTGAACAGCACAGGTTTAAACTGGGAAGGTCCACTTAAACATGGATTTTTTTTTTTAATAAATACAGTAAAGTATTGTAAATGTATTCTCTCTTCCTTATGATTTTTTTAACATTTTCTTTTCTCTACCTTTTTAAATTGTAAGAATACAGTTTAAAATACATATAACATAGAAAATGCATGTTAATTAACTATTGGTATTATCGGTAAGGTTTCTGGTCAACAGTAAACTCTTGGTGGTTTTGGGAGAGTCAAACATTATACGGGGATTTTCAACTCTACAAGAGGTGGGCGCTCCTAACCCCCGCATTGTTCAAGGGTCAACTGTACTTATATTTGCCAGTTCACTATTGAAAATTTGCGGTTTTTTTTTTTTTAAGTACTTTGCCTCTGTATCTCAGGACACAGATTTTTCTACATATGACCAAATGATATACTCCGCCCAGCTCTGTACTTCATGGAGTCCTTCAGTAGCTGTGACCATTGAAACTCACTGGGTTGAGTGTTTCTTGGAGCTCTGTATTTGCCAAATCAGTTCATTTTCCTCCTGGTCATGCAGGAAGAGTCCGTTTCTTCAGCTCCTTTTTAATTTAGGTGGAACCAATGGAAAATCTAGGGCCTGGCCCTTGGAGCCCCCTAGAGATCCTCATCACCCTGTTTTGGTCATCACTCTGGGACCCTCAATGTTCTGCAGGGTACAAAGGATTTGGGGGGGACACCCAGGGCATAGGGCAGATGTTTCAGCACTTATGACATTTGGGATTGGATAATATTTTGTTGTGGGGGCTGTCTGTGCATTGTTGGATGTTTAGCAACACCCCTGGCCTCTACCCACTGGGTGCACCCTTTCATTTGCGAGACCCAAAAATGCCTCTAGATATCACCAAATCTCCCCTGGGGATAAAACCACCCCTAGTTAAGGATCATTGAGTCCCAGAGACTGGATGCTCTAGGCATGTCATCCCGTCAGCCACCAGCTCTGTTCTCCCTCATATTTATGCTTTCAGAATCTTTGATTGAGGGTCTCCTTCATGTTCATAGCAACCAGACCTCCCCCACATACAGAGGTTGGCAGGAACAGCAGACGAGAGGCCCCTGCTGTCCCCAGACATGGCACATGCCCAGGATTGCATTCAGACAACACTGTTTTTTTTTTTTCCCTTAAACATTGGATTTTAAGGTTGGATCCGTCACCTAATAACTATATCCTTTGACACGTTTCTTAAGCTGTGAAATGTCAGGTTTCTCATCAGGGAGAATACACTAATCATACATATTTTATATGGTCGTTGTGAGGATTAAGTGAAATACTGTCTATAAAGCCCAGTGCCTGGATATGGTAAGTGGTTAATACATGTTCAGTAAGTCATCTTTGTGTGTTAAATTGGCAGGAATATTCCAGTTGTGTAATGCTTTGAATTCCTAAGGGGGAAAAGAAAATATGCTTAGGTCACATGACATAAATACCAAGTCGGTGACAAATGAGACTTGCAAATTTTAAGCACGTTATTTTATTAGCGAGAGGCTGTGAGCTTAAATTTTGATCTCACCTTTAGTGGAAACTTGCATTTGAGAATAAAAGTATATGTCCACTGGGGTTTTGCTCGTGTGTCAATTGTTTGCTAACAGACTGTGATAATGCATCTTAGCCTGGGAAGCCCATTAACCAAGACAGAAGGTTTTGTGAATGACTAGCAGACAGATTTGCCTTTATGAGTGTGGAAAGGAAGTAGTAATGAGGGTGCAGCACCAAGGTGGAGGGTGAGTTTGGGTGGAGATAAGGGGTGCTTTTTGTGATGTGTTTGCAGGCCATGTTAGGTCGTCCAAGGGCAGTTTTTCCAGTTCCCTCCTTTTTTGGAGAACAGGGTGAAATATAAGGCAGGAAAAAACAGTCATAGATAGGTCTTGGCATAATACCTGAGAACAGTCGAGTTTAAGGGAATAAAAGCAAGAGTTAAGGAATGGGGGGCCCAATATTGAGTACTAGATAGAGTCTCTTAGAAATACAGGATGTAACAGTGCTTTATCCATGACTTTTATCACTTACCATGGAAGGGGCATCTAGAACATATTCTATGTAAAAGAACCAAATCTCAAAGTAACGCTTTAGGTCAAATGATTGATAATTTATTTGTTTTCCAGCCTGGCCTACTTGGCAACTTTCCTGGTCCTTTTGAGGAAGAAATGAAGGGGATCGCAGCTGCTACTGAGATACCGTTAGGTAAAGTTCACTTTGCAGCTTTTATAAGATTTAATAAAGCACTTTAAAATTTTTCTATTGAGGTATGATCTTACATACAGTTAAGTGCATAGATCTTAAGTATACAGCTCAGTAGAGTTTTTAAAATGCATGAATTCATGTAATCACAACTCAGATCAAGACACAGAAAATTCCAGCAATCCAGAATGCTCCATCACACCATCTCACGGATGGTACCACATCCCCAAGTTAACCGCTTATTCTGACTTCACCATACATGAGTTCTGCCTTCTTGAACCTCCTGTACACGGTGTGAACTGTTGTGTCAGGTTTCTTGTACTTACCTAGAGTACCAAAATCGATCGATCTATCTCGAGTACTTATCTAGAGGTAGTATGCTACTGTATGAATAGGATGTTTGGGTGGTTTCTAGACTTCGGATATCAAGAATAAAGCAGTTATGAATATTCTTGTATCTGTCTTTGATGGACATGTGCACTCATTTCTGTTGGATATATACCAGGTTATGGGGTAACTGTGTTTTAGCCTTGTAGATTCTGTCAAACAGTTTTCCAAAGGAATTTTGTCCACTGACAATCAGCATAGTACAAGAGTTTTATTTTCCTCTGCTTAATACTTCTCTACCTGGTAGCATCAGTATTTTTCATTTGAGCCATTTGGTTGAGTGTGTAGACTCCCATTATTGTGTCATTTGCTTTTTCCTGATGACTATAAGATTGTACAACTATTGACCTTTCCTTTCACTGGTTAGTGTTTCAGTTGTTTTTGCTTCTTTAAAAAAATGGTTAAAAAAGATAGTCTCTCTCCTTCCTTCCTTCTAAAGGTGAAATGTTTGTTACAGTTTTTTGCCCATTTTTTATTGGTTTTAAAACATTCTTTTTTTTCAAGTTTTTATTTTAATTCCAGTTAGTTAACATAGTGTTATATTAGTTTCAAATATATGATATAGTGATTCAGCAATTCCATACATCACCTGGTGTTCATCCCAACAAGTTCATCCCTCCTTGATCCACCTGTCTCCTCTCTGGTAACCATCAGTTTGTTCTCTTTAGTTTAAGAGTCTGTTTTTTGATATGTCCCCTCTCTGTTCTCCCCTTTGCTCATTTGTTTTGTTTCTTAAGTTCACATATGAGTGAAATCATATGGTATTTGTCTTTCTCTGATTGGCTTATTTCACTTAGCATTATACTCTCTAGCTCCATCCGTGTTGTTTCAAATGGCAAGATTTCATTCTTTTTAGGGCTGAGTAATGTTCCATTGTATATGTACATACACACACACACACACACACACACACACCACATATCTTCTTTATCCATTCATCATTCAGTGGACACTTCAGCTTCTTCCATAATTTGGTTATTGTAAATAACGTTGCTATAAACATAGGGGTGCATGTATCCCTTTGATTCAGTGTTTTTGTATTCTTCGGCTAAATGCCCAGTAGTGTGATTGCTAGATTGTAGGGTAGTTCTCTTTAATTTTTTGAGGAACCTCCATACTGTTTTCCACAGTGGCTGGACTAGTTTGCATTCCCATCAACGTGCACTTTTTCTCTACATCCTCACTAACACCTGCTGTTTCTTGTGTTGTTGATTTTAGCCATTCTGAGAGGTGTGAGGTGATATCTCACTGTAGTTTTGATTTGCATTTCCCTGATGGTAAGTGATGATAGCCTCTTTTCATGTGTCTGCTGGCCATCTGTGTATCTTCTTTGGAGAAATGTCTGTTTATGTCTTCTGCCCATTTTGTAATTGGATTGTTTTTTGGGTGTTATATAAATTCTTTATATATTCTGGATACTAACCCTTTATCAGATATGTCATTTGCAGATACCTTCTCCCATTCTGTAGGTTGCCTTTTAGTTTTGTTGATTGTTTCCTTTGCTGTGCAGGAGCTTTTTATCTTGATGAAGTCCCAGTAGTTTATTTTTGCTTTTATTTCCCTTGTCTCAGGAGACATATGTAGAAAAATGTTGCTTTGGCCAATGTCAGAAATTACTGCCTGTGCTCTCTTCTAGGGTTTTTATGGTTTCATGTCTCATGTTTAGATCTTTAATCCATTTTGAATTTATTTTTGTGTATGGTGTAAGGAAGTGGTCCAGTTTTATTCTTTTGTATGTTGCTGTCCAGTTTTCCCAACACCATTTGTTGAAGAGACTGTCTTGTTCCCACTGGATACTCTTTCCTGCTTTGTCGAAGATTAATCGACCATATAATTGTGGGCTTTCTCTTCTGTTCCATTGATCTATGTGTCTGTTTTTGTTCCAGTACTGTACTGTTTTTTTATTTAAATTCAATAATTAACATATAATGTATTATTTGTTTCAGGGGTACAGGTCTGTGATTCATCAGTCTTATATAATACCCAGTGCTCATGACATCACGTGCCCTCCCCAGTGTCCATCACCCAGTTACCCCATACCCCCTACCCTCCAGCAACCCTCAGTTTGTTTCCTATGATTAAGAGTCTCTTGTGGTTTGTCTCCCTCTCTGGTTTTGTCTTGTTTCATTTTTTACTCTCTTTCTGTCTTGATCACTACAGCTTTGTAATATAACTTGAAGTCTGGAATTGTGATGCCTCCAGCTTTGCTTTTTTTTTTGCAAGATTGCTTTGGCTATTCGGGGGTTTTTGTGGTTCTATACAAATTTTAAGATTGTTCTAGTTCTGTTAAAAATGCTGTTGGTATTTTGATGGAGATTGCATTGAATGTGTAGATTGCTTTAGGGTAGTGTAGATGGTTTTAAGGAATTCTTTATATATTCTGGCTACAAGTCTCTTGTCAGATTATCTTCTCTGTGGCTTCAAGTCTGTGGCTTGCATTTTCACTCCCTTACTGGTGTCTTTTGGTGAGCAGAAATTCTTAATTTTAATGAATTCCAATTTAATTTAATGAAAAAAACTTTTCCTGCCACCCCAGTTTTATTTTTGAGCTACCAAAGTGATAGAGTTGTTATTTTAAGTAGCCAGTAGTATCTTGTTTTTTTTTAACAAGAGAGATAATTCAGAATTTCTGAAAATCAGTATTATTTATCAACAGAGGTGGCTAGGTTTTTTTATCATTTTTTACTTCTTTAAAAAGATGTAGGGGCACCTAGGTGACTCAGTCAGTTAAGCATCTGACTTTGGCTGGGGTCATGATCTCAGGGTCCTAGGATCAAGCTCCGTGTTGGGGTCCCCACTCAGCGGAGAGTCTGCTTATCCCTCTCTCTCTTCTCCTTGTCCCACTCATGCTCTCTCTCTCTCTTTCTCAAATAAATAACATCTTAAAAAAATGATGTAAAAAGATGGTCAGTGTACTGTAAGTATATTCTTGCAGCCTATATGAAAAACAAGTCTTTAATTCCTTTATTATGTAAAGAACCCTAGCAAATAAAAACCACATATAAATATCTCGAGAGAAAAATGGATTAAAAAGATTAACACATGATTTGTAATAAAGTAAGAGCAGAATCTTACCAAAATGGAAGTAAAATACACATTAGATTAGGATGGGAAAAAAAATGTTAAGCTTAACATGTTAACATGAATGTGATAAAGTGTACTTTATATCTTTAATTATTTAATTAAAATAAATTATTGTGTTTGCATAGGGTTGATACACAGAGTTAGATAGTTTCGGGTACACACCATGGTCTTTCAGCACATCACTGTACATTGTACTATGCTCACCACAGGGGTAGAACACTATTAAAATACCTCTGGCTGGATTCCCTATATGCTGTGCCTTTTATTCCCATGATGTATGCCTGTTAATTAAATGCTTTATATTATTATACAGTTTTAGAAAAATATTCAAAAATTAAAATGTTTTAAAATGGATTTTCTTGGTAGCTCTGCACTAATTTTTTTTTTTTTTAAGATTTTTATTTATTTATTTGACAGAGCGATAGCGAGAGCAGGAACACAAGTAGGGGGAGTGGGAGAGGGAGATGCAGACTCCCCCGCCGAGCAGGGAGCCCGATGCGGGGCTCGATCCCAGGACCCTGGGACCATGACCTGAGCCGAAGACAGATGCTTAACCGACTGAGCCACCCAGGCGCCCTCCACTAATTTTATTAATAGTTCCTGGATCTCCTTTCTCACCTTAGAAATATTGTCACCTCTAAAAATGTGAGCAAAATACATGTTCAGTATATAACAAAGAACCAGATGTATTGTTACCATATTTTAGGGGCACCTGGGTGGCTCAGTTAAGGTCACTCAGTGATTTCGGTTCAGGTCATGATCTCATGGGTCAGCTCAGGTGGCGATCTCATGGGTTGTGGGATCAAGCCCTGCCAGAGGCTCCGTGCTCATCTGGGAGGCTGCTTGAAATTCTCTCCCTATACCTCTTCCCCCACTCACATGCACATGCACTCTTCCCCTTCTCTCAAATAAATCTTTAAAAAAAAAAAGTCATATGTTAGCACCCCCAAGCCAAATTAAAATGAAGCATATTGATGAACAATTTGGACATCAGGTTACAGTACAATTCCAGTGTGCCTGGGTGTTCAGCTTGCCCAAACGGCTGACCCTTTGGGGGCTGGTTTTGTGTGTGTAGACTACAGGTTGGTGAGCCACTTCTACCTGACCAGCTCTGCAGGTGTGCTCACACTGGTCTGCGGACACGTATACCACAGCAAAAACTCACACGTGATGATTGTTAAACCTTTTCTTAAAGAATTTTCTAACAATGTCCTAGTTCTGTATATTGACCAAGAAATGTCCTGTCTTTTCTCATAGGAGAGATTATTTCATTCAATGTGTTCTATGAATTTTTTACCATTTGTACTTCAATAATAACAGAAGACAAAGAAGGTAAATGTGTGCTGCGGGAGGGTGGGCAGTGTAAAGTACAAAGTAAAAGAAAAATCTAAATAAATAGAATTAGAACGTGTAATATCCAGGCTTACTCTTCAAATTCTCTGTATGTAGCATATAATTTAAAGATCTTAGCAAATTTTTTAAAAGTGAATTTAAAACTATCCTTATTTGGAGACCGCCGTAATGGCTGTTAAAGTTTAATCCAGGCTTACTCTTCAAATTCTGTATATGTAGCATATAGTTTAAAGATCTTAGCAAATTTTTTAAAAGCGACTTTAAAACTATCCTTATTTTGAGACCACTATAATGGCTATTAAAGTTTAATTCAGGGATGCAAAAAAACTTGGAAGAAGTGTTTCAGGACTATAAACATTCTTACCCTTTCAGCTAGTCTACCTTATACTGTTCTTCATGATTTAGTGTAAGTACTCACAGGGGTACCTGATTATCTTTATATGCATAGTGATCCTAGCCTTTCCTTGAAGCCCATAACAAATCTTGTCCCATCATTTCCCAGCCAAGGGATCCTGTGTAGACCAGCCTCACTTTCCCATGTTTTTTTCTGGCAGGTCCCCAGAATGCAAGGCACAGGATGATGTGCCCTGATTTACTTTTAATTTAGACCTCTCCTCTCAGTAGAAAGTCTGCCTGTACCTGACCCTTGAAGTGTTCAGCTGTAGGTAACAATTCCTGGAGGGAAGTGTGTTGGCAAGTCACATTAGGTGAGGCTAAGATAGCTATGTCCAGGTAACTGTCAGTGGACCAAAGAAGGACCACTGATCCTTTTCTTGTATTGTAATTTTACCTGGAACCCTGTGCTCTCAGATAATTGGGAGGGGATCTGGCCAATGTGACAGGCACAACAGTTTGATCTTATTAAGGCTTATGATATTAGGGTGCTGCTTAATTCTTACCACTGGATTGAACAGTTGTGGATATCAATAAACCAGAATTAAGTGTCCAGCTTTGAGTTAGAATCCATTATGCTGTCATAACTGCTGCCTCATGTGTCTCCTTACTTTAAATTAGGTCATCTACTACATGGGCGAAACATGGATTTTGGAGTGTTTCTTGGGTAAGTAAAGAACACCGTGAGTATCAGTCCTTAGGAAGAGTATGTTGTATTACATTGATGAAAAGTAAATCCCAAATCATGCCCAATATATGACCAGAAGTGAAGATACTAGATAGTTTTGAGACAAGATGGGCACACTATTTGGGAGTCTGTAACTGAGTTGAACCTAGTAAACAGAAATCTGGAGCATGATTGAAGGCCCCAGATGCATGTCAGGCTTATTTCTTAGAAAGGAAGAACAGAATTCTATTTTACATCTTCTTAACATTCCTGAAAAAATATAACAGGGCTTTGTAATTAGAGACCTACATTTGAATCTGGGGTTTGTTATTTAGTAGGCTGTGTTGTATTGGGTTATTTAGCTTCTCTGAGCCTCTAGTTTTATCATATGGAAAACGGAGGGTAAAACCACTCATGTCGCAAAGTTCTTGTGAGGCTTGATCATTAATGAATTAGGGAGATAAAGCACCTGATATAATGCCTGGCCATGATCATTATATATTCATCATTATTATCATCATTGTTTTTAAATGTCACTGAAATTTGTCTTTTGTAGGTGGAATATAAACAATAATACCTGGGTCATAACTGAGCAACTCAAACCTTTGACAGTGAATTTGGACTTCCAAAGAAACAATAAAACTGTCTTCAAGGCTTCAAGCTTTGCTGGCTATGTGGGCATGTTAACAGGATTCAAACCAGTAAGGAATCTACTGTTACATAATTTTACAGGTAGCTCTGTGTCCTGATTTTACTGCCTGTGAAAGGTGGGGTCTAAGGACCTAAAAAAGAATATGAAGCCCCAGTTCACCCCTTTGCACTTCTTGTTACCATCATAAGTGTGAGCTCACGTGGTAGAGAAGAGTAGAAAAGGGACGAAGGTTTGTTTCTGAACCTCTTCTGAGAAAAAGCATGTGGCTGAATGTGGAAGGCTGGATGTGGAGATAAATGTGGCATCTGGTCTTTAATCTGCCACTCAGACAAGTTAGGCATTTATTCTCTGCATTTCATTTTCCTTCTCAGAAAAGTGTGGCCAGTAACATTCCACCTGCTCATTTCACACACTACACATGAAGATATTTCAACTTCTAAAAGCTGTTCATAGAACATGATAGTATAGTTTTGACTCAGCTTTGCATCCCCCGCCCCTATCCCAGGATTCGCAACCCAGCATAAATACGAGAGGGCCTTAAACAGGATGGTTGAAGTTTCTGTCCTCATTGCTTTGTCTTGTTTTCAGGGACTGCTTAGTCTTACGTTAAATGAACGTTTCAGTATAAATGGCGGTTATATGGGTGAGTAGAGTTCTCTTAAATGGGAATTTCATAGATGTTTTAAGAGGAAGGCCAGACTGTGTCTTCTGGTTCATAGTCTAACCTAACTGCAGGCCTGTGACACTGTGTTTGATTTCTTCCAGGTGTCCTAGAATGGATTTGGGGAAAGAAAGATGCTATGTGGATAGGGTTTATCACTAGATCAGTTCTGGAAAATAGCACAAGGTAATCTGTTCAATTGCTTTATTATCAAATTTAATATTTATTCATTTTTAAATTATTTTTTGTTGGAGATACAAGAGATATAAAACATTATCTTAGTTTCAGGTGTACAACAAAATGTTTTGGGATTGTATATATTATGAAATGATCACCACAGTAAGTCTAGCTAACATCCATCACCACATATAGTTACAGAAACTGTTTACTTTGTGTTGAGAACTTTTAAGATTTACTCTCTTAGCAACTGTCAAATATGCAATATAGTATTGTTAACTGTTGTCACCACACCATACATGTTTCCAGGAATTACTTATTTTAGAACTGGAAGTCTGTACGTATTGATCCCCTTCACCCGTTTCTCCTGCCCCCCATTCCCCACCTCTAGCAACCACCAGTCTGTTCTCTGTATTTATAAGTTTAGATTCTGCATGTAAGTGATATCATAAGGTATTTGTCTTTCACTGTCTGACTTCTCTCACTGAGCGTAATGCCCTTATGGTCGGTCCATCCATGTGGTCACAAATGGCAAGAATTTCCTTCTTTTTTTTACAGCTGAGTAATATTCCAGTAATATTCCTTTATCATATATCACATCTTCTTTATCCATTCATCTATCAGTGGTCACTTGGGTTATTTCCATATCTTGGCTGTTGTTACTAAGGCTGCAATCAACATGGGGCTGCAGGTATCTTTTAAAATCAGTGTTTTTGTTTCCTTTGGATATATTACCAGTAGAATTGCTGGATCATATGGTACCTTTTTTATTTTTTGAGGAACCTCCATACTGTTTTCCACAGAGGCTGCACCAGTTTACATTCCCAACTGTTCCCTTTCTCCACGTCCTCACCAACACTTGTTATTTCTTGTCTTTTTGATAATAGCTATTCCAGCAACTCATTGTGGTTTTGATTTGCATTCCCCTGGTGATTAGTGATGCTGGGCACATTTTCATATACTTGTTGGCCATCTGTATATCATCTTGGGAAAAATGCCTAGTAAGGTCCTTTCCCGTTTTTTAATTTGTTTTTTTTTTTTTTGCTACTGAGTTTTCTGAGTGTGATATTATGATTTTTTTTTTTTTTTTACAAGAAATATATATTTGGTCTTTGTTTCCATTTCTGGTTCACAACTCCCAAAAGCCTTATAATTTCCTAAGTGTTCAGAATGATAAAGGTGTCTTTTGTTATAGTAATGAGGCCGATTATTTAATCAGTCATGCTGATGTAATGAAGCTTCCATAAAACCCAAAAAGGAAAGAGTTTGAAGAGCTGGGTAGCTGAACACATAGAAATCTGGGGAGAGTGGCGTGCTCTGAGCACATGGAAGCTCCATGTACTTCTCACATACCTTGCCCTATGCATCTCTTTTTTTTTTTTTTTTTTTTTTTTTTTTTTAAAGATTTTATTTATTTATTTGAGAGAGAGAGAATGAGAGAGAGAAAGCACATGAGAGGGGGGAGGGTCAGAGGGAGAAGCAGACTCCCCGCCGAGCAGGGAGCCCGATGCGGGACTCGATCCCGGGACTCCAGGATCATGACCTGGGCCGAAGGCAGTGGCTTAACCAACTGAGCCACCCAGGCGCCCCTGCATCTCTTTATATGGCCATTGCTTCGTATCCTTTATCATATTCTTTAATAAACTGGTCAACATGTTTCCTTGAGTACTATGAGCCACTTTGGGAAATTCACTGAAGCTAAAGAGGAGCTTGTTGGAGCCTACAGCCTCAACCAGTCAGCTAGAAGCACAGGTAATGCTTACAACTGGCATAATGGGGCTTAGGACTGGTCTCTGAAGTGGGGGATGGGATGCAATCTTGTAAGTCTGAATCCTTGACCTGTGGATTCCAGTGCTATCTCAGGGTAGATAGTGTCAGAATTGAGTTCAGTTCTTGGACACCTGCAGGGTTGGATGTGGGAAGCCCCCTCCCCCACCCCACCCCTATGTTAGAGTTGGGTCCAGGAATCATAAAAGAACTAGTTCTTTATATATTTTGTATATTAACTCTTTATCAGATATATGATTTACATATGCTTTCTTCCTTTCGCTGGGTTGTCTTTTCATTTTGTTGATGGTTTTCTTGCTGTGCAGAAGCTTTTTAGTTTTGTTGTTGTTGTTGCCTTTGCTTTTGGTGTCAAATCCAAAAACTCATCACCAAGACTAATGTCAAGGACTTTATACCTTATATTTTCTTGTAGGAGTTTTATGGCTTCAGGTCTTATGTTCAAATCTTTAATTCATTTTGAGTTGAGTTTTTTTTTTTGGGGGGGGGTTTTTTTGAGTTTTGTTGTATGGTGTAAGATAGTGGGTTAGTTTCATTCTTTTGCATGTTACTGCCCTTTCCCAATGGTATCTTCTTGGCTCTGTTGTTGTAAATTGGCTAACCATATATAAATGGGTTTGTTTCTGGGCTGTCTGATCTGTGTGTCTGTTTTTATGCCAATATCATACTGTCTTGATTACTATCATTTTGTAATATAGTTTGAAATTAGGAAGTGTAATGCCTCCAGCTTTGTTCTTCTTTCTCGAGAGTGCTTCGGCTATTTGGGATCTTCTGTGGTTCCATTCAAATTTTAGGATTGTTTGTTCTATTTCTGTGAAAAATGCTGTTGGAATTTGCATTGAATCTGTAGATTGCTTTGGGTCATATGGACATTTTAACAATATTAATTCTTCCAATCCATGAACACATTTATTTGTGTCTTCTTCCATTTCACCTCCTTGGTTAAATTTATTCCTAGGTATTTTATTCTTTCTGAAGCAGTTGTAAATGGGATTGTGTCCTTAATTTCTCTTTCTGGTATTTCATTATTAGTGTGTAGAAATGCAACTGAGTTTTGTATATTGATTTTGTATCCTGAAACTTTACTGATTCATTTATTCTCACAGTTTTTTAGTAGAGTCTTCAGGGTTTTCTATATAGAGTATCATATCATGTGCTAATAGTGAGTTTTACTTCTTCCTTTCTGATTTTGATGCCTTCTATTTCTTTTTCTTGCCTAATTGCTCTGGCTAGGGCTGCCAGTACTTATATTGAATAAAAATGGTGAGAGTAGACATCTTTGTTTTGTTCCTAATACTAGAGGAAAAGCTTTCAGCTTTTTACCACTCATTGACTATGATGTTAGTCGTGGGCTTCTCAGATGTGGCCTTTATTATGTTAAGACATGTTCCCTCTATACCCACTTTGTTGAGAGATTTTATCATGAAAGGATGTTGAATTCCATCAGACGCTTTTTCTGAATCTATTGTGATGATCATATGCTTTTTATTCTTCATTTTGTTAATGTGGTGTATTACATTGATTTGTGGATGTTGATCCATTCTTGTACCCCTGGGATAAATACCATTTGATTACGGTGTACGATCCTTTTAGTGTATTGTGGTCTATTTTAAATTACTCATATTAAAATAGAAAAATATTTCCTAGCTAATCTTCCACTGAAGAATTATTTCAGAGTTTCTCAGGTTAACCTTTGACATTCATATGGAATTCATGTTGTGTGTGTGTGTGTGTGTGTGTGTCTGTTTAAATCAAAGAAATACACTGATTTATTTAAAAAGTGCTAGGGATAGTGCCAGTATGAAGGGTACCTATTAGTCTTTCTTGATGTACAAAAATCCTACCCATACACAGAAGAAAATTTGTACAAAATCATTTAAACTGTTAATACCTGTTAACCTAGAAGTTATATTCTCTGCTGGTGCAGAATCTTGTAATAGCACTACGTCCAAGTGACCTAGAATAAATAGGTATCATTCCTGTTTTTAATGAGTTCAAGACAGTAAGATTTAGTGGCCTTTCTGAAAATCCACTTCAATTTCTAATAGCCCTAATTTTCAAGGTTACTTTCTATTCCTTAAGTCCTAGAAACCGTAATTAATATTATTTCTTCTTGATCAATTGCTGAGTAAAAGGCTTAGACGACTAGGGTGGAAGATGATGTCTTGAGGCCCTTTGGTTTGTCCTTTAGATTTAGAGGGACTATTTCAGATCTCAGTGTTTCACCACATGGTGTTGGGGATTGTTCCTCCCTGAGCCATTGCTCACCATCCTTTTTTAAAAGAACATGTTTCTCAGATAGTTGTGTTCCCTTGGTTTCCACAACTAAAAATTTTTCATTCCAAGTCACCTAAAAATGTTTACTTTTTTTTTAATGTTTCTATGTAGTTATGAAGAAGCCAAGAATATATTGACCAAAACCAAGATATTGGCCCCAGCATACTTTATCCTGGGAGGCAACAAGACTGGGGAGGGTTGTGTGATCACACGAGATAGAAAACAGTCTTTGGATGTATATGAGTAAGTACACTTGTTCACACAAAATAAGTAGAAACTAAAGCCTAGACTGACATATTTACAGGTTTAAGGCAGGAAGCCTAAGCAGAATTTCTCCTTTTGTATCTAGACTCAACCCCAAGCAGGACAGATGGTATGTGGTACAAACAAATTATGACCGTTGGAAAAGCCCTTTCTTTCTTGATGATCGCAGAACACCTGCAAAGATGTGTCTAAACCAGACAACCCAGAAGGTACATTCACAATGTCACATGTAGAAAGAAATGGTGACCTTTAAAGAGTATCTTAGTTGTGGCATTTTTCTTTGGTCTTTGAAGAATTTATAAACTTCCTGGTGAGTATCTCTGGACAATCTGTACTGAGTTTTTGTTTTGTTTTGAATTGAAAGATCAAAATTGTACTTGCCTTTTTGACTCTAATGCTGGATACCACTCTGTGAAGCTGAATGACAAACAGGCAAGAATTAAGAGGGCAAGAAGAGAGAGAAAAAGTGATATATTAATACCATTAACTCTCTGACAGTGACTGCAAAGGAAATTCTTTTAGGGGGATTGAGGGAGGTTGACTAAGAATGTCTGTTTCTAATGACCCATTTGTATGGATAAGGCTGCTGACATCTGCATTTAACTTAATGAACTAAATTATTTTTGTTTTAGAATATCTCATTTGCGACCATATATGATGTCCTGTCAACAAAACCTGTCCTCAACAAGGTATTTTTTTAAATATATATACTTTTAGGGAAATAATTTGGTCCTGTTTTTATCTTTCCCTGTTATCTTGGATCAGTCAGAGCTAGGACCCCAAGTCATGTTCCACTTAAGGTTGACTTTTAAAAATGTTTTTATGTGACTGTAAAACAGTAACTCCTGGGAAAAGACAAACCAGTTAGTGTGATTTGATGTCCAAATTGGTCAAAGTACTGTTTCCAATTTTACTTCCATGACATTTGAATTAAATGTAGCTTTTTACTTTTGATCTCCCCTGTCAAGTTTCCTGCTGTACACTACAACTAACACCTAAAACTCAAAGTCTGAAGTCTGTTTATAGACGCTTTGTTGCATAGTTCCCCTCATTGTGTCAGAAGTAAGGGTAAGGACAGCCACAGCTGAGCTGGTTATAGTCCACAGTCTACGCTCTTAGGCTTTGCGTGACTACTGTTTATACTGTTGAGAAGAGTTGAGTGTTAAAGCATTGCGGTGAAGCAGTGTACTGCTCAGGAATAAGATATTGTAAGGAGCTGAGGGGATTCTCTCCTGAGCCTATTTGTATTCATGACCTGGAATAATGGTTCTATTGAAGTTAGTTGTTTTAATTATCATTTTTTTACTTATATTCCTAAATGGGGAACTATAATCATTGTTATTAACTTAGTACTGTTTGCCACTTTGTATATTTAATGTCGTTTATATATAATTTATATATAATTTTGTATATTAAGTAACCTCATAAAGCAATTTGACATGTATCGAAATTAATACAAGTCAGGACATCTTAGAATTGGAAACATCCTTAAAATAAAAGTAACTTTTCTTTCAGCTGACTGTATTCACAGCCTTGATGGATGTTACCAAAGGTCAATATGAAACTTACCTGCGGGATTGCCCAGACCCTTGCATAGGTTGGTGAGCACACACCTGGCCCCTAGAATGCTCTCTGTGTGGCATGAAGATGGAAACTCACATGCATCCAACTAGTGCAGCCATCTGATCTTCCAAAGACCAAGACTCAGGGCAGTTTCTCGTTGAGGCATGAGCTTGTCTTTCTTATGTTTACAGTTCAGACTGTTTCTGCCATAACAGTTGATTGCTCTAGTTACAGGTAACTTCTTTATGTACAAAAATCAATCATCTACAATTTGCAGTTTCACTTCACTTTGACTTTTGGGGATAGGGATGGGCAGTGAATCTATTATGGGACCTGCCTCCATAGAATAAAGCAAGATTCTTGGTGGGTGTTGAATCCAGCGCATCTGTACATCATTCACTTTTTCACTTTAATCCACATATTTGTATGATTTTCTTTTCCTTCTGGTTCAAACTATTAAAATTAGCACACCATGGTCTTTGCTGTCTGTGACAGCAATGTAATTTCACTAATTTTGATTGGAGGGGGATGAGACAGACATTCAGCTGTGTCGTTCTCTTAAGAGGCAATAATACTTGAGCCTTTGACCCTGAGTAGGGGTCCTTTTTTGGGTCATGAAGTAATTAATCCATGTGCAAGGCGCCTTTCATACACAGAATTGACACGTTCCCTTTTTCATGATTACTCTACCTCCCAGTTAACTCCGGGCAGTTGTTAACTTCAGACATGGAATCCCAGGTTCTGTGAATTAACAGTAAATAGGCCAAAGCCTTGTGGAAAGTGAGAGGTGAACCCATAAACTCACATAAATAGCATTCACTTAATTAATGTTTAGTTTATCTTTCTAATCACTATGTATTTTTAAAAAACATAGTTACTAAAAATGTTTTTCAGAAATCAGTCTATTTATGGAAAGTGCTAATAGAACTTGTTAACCTTTCAGACTTGAACTGAAATGCACCAGTTGGCCGAGACTGTATCCACTTTATTTTGTATGTTACTTGTATTCATGACGCTCAATAAACAGTCACTGGAAGTAGTGCGAGCGGTCTCGTATGCTGATTCCGTGTGCACCCACGTGCCGGTTTGAGGGCGGGGCTCATGGGGGAGAAATCCAAGCTGAACACAGCGTCTGAAGTAAATTCCAAGGGTTGTGTAGGTGGGTTCTTCAACTTAGGACTGAATGGTCACTATCTTACATGACTAATCCTTCCACAGCAGTGTGCAGGTGTCCAAAGGCTATTTTTCCCCTGGGAAGAGGTGCTTCCACAAAACTGTAGTGATGCTTAATACCATCTTAGTGAAGCAAGACGAATTACAAGAGGATTTGTGTTAAAATAGGATTTGACTTTTAAAGAAAAACAACCCTCGGGGTGCACGGGGCCAGCTCAGTGAGGAGCTGCAACTCTTGATCTCGGAGTCATGAGTTAGACCCAGTGTTGGGTGTGATTACTTAAGAATATAAGTAAAATCTTAAAAAAAACCCCACAACTTCAGATTTTGTTCCCCTTATAAAAATGAAGTGAGGTAAACTTGTATTTTTTCTAAAGTTGTAGTCTTTTATATTCATAATAGGTGAGATGCTAATTGTTTTAGACCAGTTTCTCAGGACTACATCAGAGAACAGGGAGGAAGTAACAACTGGCATTAAGATTTTAGGTAGTATTGCTTAGCGGTAAAAAAGCGGTTATAAAATAGGATAGAGTATAAGCCTATTTATAGATGTACTTAAGCATATTTAGATACACATCTAGAATATAGTAAGATGATGGGGAGGGTGTTTACCAAAATGTTGACAGTGGTTCCCACTGGATAGTGGTATTAATTGCTGTTTTAATTTGGAGAGGACATTAATGTGATTGCAGTGTACCTAGTTTTACGGCACTTTGCTTTATTGTGCTTCACAGATGCTGTGTTTTTTACAAATAGGTTTGTGGCAACATTGCTTCAAGCACTGTTTTCCAACAACATTTGCTCACTTTGTGCCTGTGTCATATTTTAGTAATTCTCACGAAATTTTAGACTTTTTCATTGTTACTGTATTTAATATGGTGATCTACCTACCAGCCATTTCCCCATCTCTCTCCCTCTCCTCGGGCCTCCCTATTCCCTGAGACACAACAATATTAAAATCAGGCCAATTAATAACCATACAGTGGCTTCTGAGTGTTTAAATGTCCGTGTATCTATTAATGGAAACTGTGTTGCTTCCATGTGTTGGCTATCGTAAATAATACTGATAGAAACGTCAGGGTGCATGTTATCTTTTCGAATTAGCGTTTTCATTTTCTTTGGGTAAATAGCCAGTAGTGGAATTACTGGATTGCACGGGAATTCAATTTTTTGAATTATTGTAAGGAGCTGAGGGGATTCTCTCTTGAGCCTATTTATATTCATTTATATTCAAGGAACCTCCATACTGTTGCCCACAGTGGCTGCACCAGTTTGCGTTCCCAGCAGAGCACAAGGCTTCCCTTTCCTCCTTTTCTCCACGTCCTTGCCTACACGTATGTGTTATCTTTTTGATACTAGCCCTTCTGACAGGTGTGAGGTGATACCTCATTGTGGTGTTGATTTGCATTTTCCTGATGAGTGATGTTGAGCATCTTTTCATGTGTCTGGTGGCCATCTGAAGGTCTTCATTGGAAAACTCTATTCGGATCTTCCACCCATTTTTAACAGATTTTTTTTTTTCTATTGTGTTACTGAGTTCTTTATTATAATTTTGGATATTAACTCTTTATTGGATAGGTCATTGGCAGATATCTTCTCCCATTCAGTAGGTTGCCATGTCTCATTTTAAATCAAAAGCTAAAAATGACTAAGCTTAGTGAGGAAGGCACATAGAAAGCCAAGAAAGGCTGACAACTAGGGCACTTGTGCCAAACGGGCCAAGTTGTGAATGCAAAGAAAAAGTTCTTGAAGGACACTGAAAGTGCCATCCTAGTGAACACACGAATGGTGAGAAAGCAAAACAGCCTCATTGCCGATATGGAGAGAATTTAGGTGGTCTGGACAGAAGACCGAGCCAGCCACATTTCCTTAAGTCAAAGCCTGATCCAGAGCTTTAATCCTGTGAAGGCTGAGAGAGGTGGGGAAGCTGCAGAAGAAAAGCTGGAGTTAGCAGAGGTTGGCTCATGAGGTTTGAGGAGAGAAGCCGTCTCCATAACATCGAAGTGCAAGGTGAAGCAGCAAGTGCTGATGGAGAAGCTGCAGCAAGTTACCCAGAAGATCTGGCTCCGATCATCAGTGCAGGCAGCTACACTAAACAATAGGTTTTCAGTGCAGATGAAACAGCTTTCTTTTTTTTTTTTTTTTAAGATTTTATTTATTTGCGAGAGAGAGAATGAGAGACAGAGAGCATGAGAGGGAGGAGGGTCAGAGGGAGAAGCAGACTCCCTGCTCAGCAGGGAGCCCAATGCGGGACTCGATCCCGGGACTCCAGGATCATGACCTGAGCCGAAGGCAGTCGCCCAACCAACTGAGCCACCCAGGCGCCCCGAAACAGCTTTCTTTTGGAAGATGCCATTTAGGACTTTCATAGCTAGAGAGAAGTCAACGCCTGGCTTCAAAGCTTCAAAGGTCAGGCTGTCTCTGTTAGGAGCTAATGCAGCTGGTGACTTTAAGTTGAAGCCAGTGCTCAATGACCATTCTGTACACAAAGACATCGGTTTACAACATGGTTTACTGAATAATTTAAGCCCATAGTTGAGACCTACGGCTCAGAAAAAAAGCACTTCTTTCAAAATAGGACTGCTCATTCAGAACGTACCTGGCTACCGAAGAGCTCTGATGGGGATGGACAACATGACTCGTGCTGTTCTCGAGCCTGTGAACACCCACTCTGCAGCACAGGAATCAGGAGTGTTTTTACTTTCAGTCTTACTGTTTATGAAATGTATTTGTAAGGCCAGAGCTGTCCTAGACAGTGATTCCTGAGACGGATCTGGGCAATGTAAATTAAACCTTCGGGAAAGGATTCGCCACTCTAGATGCCATGAACAACATTCATGATTCATGGGAAGAGGTCAAAATACCAGTGTTAACACAAGTTTGAAAGACGTTGATTCCAGCTTTCAAGGAGGACTTTGAGGGGTTCAAGACTTCAGTGGAAGAAGTAACTAACTACAGATGTGGTAGGAATAACAGAACTAGAAGTGGAGCCCGAGGGGCTGCCTGGCTGACTTAGTCAGTCGAGCATGCAGTTCTTGATCTTGGGGTTGTAAATTCAAGCCTCATGTTGAGTACAGAGATTACTTAAAAATAAAATCTTAAAAAAAGGTGGAGCTGTGTTGCCACCTCATCAAACTTGAACGGATGAGGAGCTGCTGCTTATGGATGAGTGGAGAAAGTGGGTTTCTTTAGATGGAGTCTACTCCTGGGGCAGATGCTGTGAAGACTGTCGAAATGACAAAAGATTGAGAAAATTACATCAACAACTTAGCTGGTAAAGCAACAGCAGGGCTTGAGAGGATTGACTCCAGTTTTGGAATTAGTTCTGTGGGTAAAATGCTATCAAACAGCAGAGTATGCTAGAGAGAAAGGAAGTCCACCGATGTGGGCAAACTTCATTGATGCCTTATTTTAAGAAATTGCCATGGCCAAGCCAGCAGTCAGCAGCCATCAACATCCAGGCAGGACCCTCCACCAGCAAAATGATCGTAACTTGCTGAAAGCTCAGATGATGGTTAGCACTGGTTTCGTTTTTAAAGATTTTATCTATCTGACACAGAGAGAGCACAAGCAGGGGGAGCAGGAGAGGGAGAAGCAGGCTCCCCGCTGAGCAGGGAGCCCGACGCGGGGCTCGATCCCAGGAGCCTGTAGTCAGCAGACTACAGTATAGTGTAAACGGAAACTTTTATATGCCCTGGGAAACCACAAAAATTTACTCCGCTCACTTTATTGCAGTGGTCTGGAACCAAACCTGGAGGATCTCCGACCTGTGCCTCTATTACTTTCACACCATCGAGTTGAAAAATGGTAATTCCAGCCATCATTAGGTTGGGGACTGTCTGTACATTAATTAGGTATATAGAAGAGAACTCGAACTCAAGCTTTATAATGCAGTTCATTTCCAAAATATCCAGATCATAACTTTCTGTAATTTGCTGGCCCAGGGTGGTTCTGAGTCTGGGCAGATGAACTTAAAACTTTGTATGAATCAAAGTATTTAAAGACATAGGATTCCCCGCTGTTCCTTAATGGAAAATGAGCCAAGCAGAGACACCAGTGATGCTGAGGAAGCAACCAGATGTATAAAGACGGCCAACGTTAATGCAGTGATTAGAGCTGTCTGGCGAGAACAAGAAAGGACGGCCCCTCTGGACAAGGCAACTGGGCAGCCATGTTTGTACAGTGAGGTGTGTGATATCCAGAGCCAATTATTTCTCACGGGTCAAGAACAAACCATATTAAGTAAAATGGGAAAATAAACAAGAAACATGCCAGGCTAACTCTGGGTAAATATGAGAGTATTCTCTACATAGTATATGAAGTAGATATAATTAAGAAAGAATAGACTACAGGGGCGCCTGGGTGGCTCAGTCGCTAAGCGTCTGCCTTCGGCTCAGGTCATGATCCCAGGATCCTGGGATCGAGCCCCGCATCGGGCTCCCTGCTCCGAGGGAAGCCTGCTTCTCCCTCTCCCACTCCTCCTCTGCTTGTGTTCCCTCTCTCGCGGTCTCTCTGTCAAATAAATAAAATCTTTAAAAAAAAAAAAAATAATAGACTACAGCTACAGTGGAAGAAAAATGGGCTTGAGTTTGAGAAGTCTCCTCCCTGGCTAGTTACTATGTCACTATTTTTTATGTCTTCTATTTTTTTTTGGTTGGTTTTTTGTTCTGTTTTTTTACATTTAAAATTGTTAAATAAGCCATAATTCTGGAATAATTTCTAAGGCATAAATGATTGTCCGTTTAAATGAAAATGCAGTTCATGGTTGTACGGAGGATAGACATTTATTCACAGTGAAAACGCACGTACCCAGAGTGAATGTCACAAAATACAAAGTCTGGTGAGCTCACTGTTGTTAAGTCGCCCAGTCTGGTGAGCTCACTATTGTTAAGCATTCTCTCAACCTGCACAGGTTCTCTCTCACTCATTTTCACCTTTTCTCCCTTTTTTATCTATTACCCAAGTTTCAGCTTAAAAATTAACAAATATTAATGCTTAACCTTTGAGCAGTAGTTACTAAGGGTAAAACAAGTTATCTGATCTTCAGCCCCAGGTATTTCAAAGCGGAATTATCTTCTAAAATAGAAAACAACAGTACATGACAGCAGCTATAACGTAAGTCAGTCAGTGAGATAAGGTTCACAGGTGCTGGGAAAAGAACTCAGAAGTACAGGTCTTCCACTGGACCGAACTTTAATCTGCATGTAGAGAGACACGGCCGTACGTGTGTAAGGCTCGGCTTGAGTGCCAACATGAAATTCTCCCCTGTCTGTTCAGAGTCTAGAAAACATAGAAGTATAGAACTTGAGTATACATATAATCTAATTTATTGTTTCAGTTTCCCAGGCCAACTGGGTAAGAATTCCTGATTCTGAATGATAGTTCTCTGAATAGGTTTTCTTTTATTAATGTTGGAGATCGATACCTCACATAATTTAATTAGCAATACAGTGAATGTCCTCATAGGGAAATTCCTCATTTAACACTCCCTGATTAGGTGTTATAATTTTACACTGAAGTATAATGCAACTAAGAATTTTAAAGGAATACCAACCAACTTCTTTTCTTATGGGGTATTTCAGTAAATTGTTAATACATTTCAAATACTACTAATTGAAACTAATTCTATGTATTTTATTTAACAAAAAACCTGTAAGACTGACTTAACTGTTAACTGGCTCTGTGAAGCCTTACTTGGGTATATGGCAAGTTTGCGATCTAAAGGTAATTCACCTTTTGAAAAACTGATTTACTTGGTGATAAAGATATCCCATAGATGTTTACTACTTAATACTTCATCTGCAAATCTGCTTCTCTGTTACGATACACAGAATCAACTGCTATCTCAAAACGCAAGTTTGTCTGAAGGCATGCAGAGCCTTAATATTCTGGTACATAAAATTTAGTTCTATAATCCCTACTTGGAACGGTTTGGTTTTTCATGTAAAATTAATCACAGTGTTACTTGTTTGTGCAGGAATACTCCCTAATTATATAACACTTTTTTTTTTTTTTTAAAGAACATGGCAACAGATAGCAACTGAATTCTAGAAAATATTTATCTGATAATTATGTAAGTTCTAAGTGTTCTAAATTTACCCAATTTGAAGAGAATATTTATATTCTATAATAACTTCACCAATATCCAGGATACCTTTATAACTTGCCCTATTCTTGCACAGGAATAAGATATGCAGGTATCTAGACCCAACAGCAGTAACACTGATATTATTTGGAAGCCTGGCCTGATGGCTGGTCTTTATATTAAATTCTGTATGTCTCTAACTCTTGCTCTTCTCTAAATCTCCTAATCACATTGAACAGTGACTTATTGCATAGCATTCAACATAATTTCCAAAAAAGGTACTTTACAGGTAAGTCCAAACTTTATTTAAAACTGCATCTTAAATTTAACGATACCAAATAAAACAAAGGGAGGAAAAAAAAAAAAAAATGAAAACAAAAAAAAAAAAAAAAAAAAAAAAAGGAAAGAAAGAAGAAAAACAAACAACCCCACAGTGTATCAAGGCTTCAATCTGTCCAGAATTCAGTTTCTGATGTTTTAAACAGCCAGGGGCAGAAATTAGCACACCTATCAAGAATGCAGTGTCAAACTAATTTACATTTTTATACAGATCAAAACAGATGTTTATTTAGTGCCATGTTCATATATGCATTGACTATGTAAAGCGAGTTAGATGAGCCTCTGAAGACATCTCATACGCTTTGGGCTCCCACTGTTTCTGAAAAACAGAATAATTAATGCACTATAAATTACTGAATTTTAAGACATTACTTACTAGAATTTATTATTGTCCTCATACATTAAAACTTTTAGCATAAAGTTATAAAGTGAGGGTTTCTGTTTGAAGATGGCAGACTGAACAGATACTTCCTGTCTCTTAAAACTCCACCAGAAAAAAAAAAACTATGAAACTGACTAAATGCTGACCAAGAAGAGTAGCTATGAGGGAGAGCAGGCCCGGAGACAACAAATCCCTGGAATGCTCAAAGCAGATGGAGGTGCAAGGAAGGGGGGCGGGGCTCAGCCTGGACCCACTAGGAGGGACGCAGGTGAGGTTAGCTGAAGGTTTGATATTTAGTCTGCCCTTCTCTTCACCCATTTCTAGGAAAAACAAAAACTGATGATAAAGAATAACAAAAAGAAAATCTCTGATTTTGATGCAAGACACATTCTCCTCTGAGTGGCCCAGGGGTTGTGCTATTAGATCCATAAAGAAGGAAATCTGGGATTATCACTTGACTCTGCAGTGAGTCATGTTTACACAGAATGGTCTTCAGAAAAAGTAAAGAAGTTTTAACTATTACAGTTACAAAAAGGTGTGTTGGGTTTTATAACTTTAATGTAAGAAGATGAGTAAAACTGAATAGAGAGGGGCGCCTGGGTGGCTCAGTTGGTTAAGCGACTGCCTTCGGCTCAGGTCATGATCCTGGAGTCCCTGGATCGAGTCCCACATCGGGCTCCCTGCTCGGCAGGGAGTCTGCTTCTCCCTCTGACCCTCCTCCCTCTCATGCTCTCTGTCTCTCATTCTCTCTGTCTCAAATAAATAAACAAAATCTTAAAAAAAAAAAAAAAAAAAAACTGAATAGAGAAAGCAGAAGAAAAAGGGAGTGGCAGCTGAGTAATGACCAAAGTTGATGGAACTGTAAAACATATATATTTAAAATAACAAAGGTAGCACAGAGAAAAACCAAAAATAATAGTGAAAGGATAGGTCCAAATGCTCACTTTTCATAGGGAAGACAAGAGATGTCTGAATTTTTTAAGTTAAGAAAAATTGTATCATTTAGAGATACAGAGGGTCTCATCCAAAGGAACTAAAAACCAATAGTTAAAAGAAATGGGCTCCCGCCAGTTTATCATGAATTCTTTTGTACCTTTCCTTCTTAAAATTGTGCTTCTGTTACCTTGCTAAAACTCAAGATTTTAAAAACAGAAATAAATTACCTGATAGTATCACTTTATAAATTAGGCAACAGATCTAGACTTTTTACAGAATTATGCTTCCCTTCCAATATTTGGATTAAATCTTCCAAGTGCTAGTAGTGGATTTAAAAAACAAACTGATGGTATCAAGGTTCATTAATTTTTCACTATGATATGGTGTAACTCTTACCGGGTTCCTTTAGTGTCTGAGAATTCCCAGCTAATTCTTCAACCTGCATTTCACATAGTATTTCACCAGATAAATGGTTTTTCTGTTCTTCTTCTACCATTTTCTTTCTTAGATCTGCCTTTGGAATGAAGAAAAAACTGAAAATCAGTTTTCATCCCAGTAGTATTTGTCATATAAAGACAAGTTTAATTAAAGAGAGCAAAATACCTCTGAATATATTGTCAGTTTAAGTGGTAAATCTTCAACTTTCACAAAGTCTTCTTCATCAGATTTTTGACTTATGTTACCAGATTCTGCTTCCTGTAAGATAAATTATATTTAATGAAGGCAATCCACTCTAACTCTGGATCTAAGTCTTTAAAGTCATCCATGCCAAGGATAAAATGGATTCGTATATACAAGCATACATCAGTAATTCTGTCCTATTTGGTTTTTTTCTGTGTTCAGCTCTATGAATAAAGCAAAGCTGGAGTGCACAGGAAGGGCCATGTACTTGTAGCTGTGGGCCATACTGCTGAGCGTTTCTGTCCCCATTTGAAAAAACAAAGAGCCAGCTTATACAGGTTAAAGGAAGAAACAGTAGTTACACTGAGGGCTAAAACCATCAGAACAACAACTCTGGTTTCCTGATAATGTTTACGGAACGCATCAGCGTGTATCCAGCAGAATTTACATACAGGCTTTCAGTATCAACTCCGTGGAAGCTGAGAAAGATGAGGTATGAATCTAATAACTCACTTTTGTGATCACTTCAGTGTCTAAAACTTGAATTCTTTTATTCTCCTAGTTCTCCTTTCTGATTTTTAATAGTACCATTTTACCAATTACCCAAGTAGAAACCTTAGATTTTTCCTCCTCTTTCAACATTTCTCACCCATCTCTCTCATTAAGCTTGTACTTGGTTCCTATGGTAAGGGAGCCTCCTAATGTAGCATCCTTGACAACAGTCATCAGTCATCAGATTCATCTTCAAAAACCCTGACTTTGGCCATTTGACTTTCTTGTGCAAAGCCCTTCAGTAGTGTCCCCTGCCTAAATTTCAAATTCAAGTCCCTCTATAATCAAACTTTAAGTTAATTTCACTTGACTGCCTCCTAGAGCAACTCTATGCACTCATTAAATGACAGTAAGAATAAGTCTAACAGGTAACTTTCAGAGTTGTAAATGGTAATTTCACTGTTGGTGAAGCCATCAAAATGGTTAAATTACTCTTTCTAGTAATGGTTTTGAAATATTATAGGCTTCCTTTCTGAGAAATTAGGAAATCATAACTGTAACTCTATCTTTAGGAAGAAAACTAATGTTAATTAAAAAAAAAATGAAACACTCTATTTAGATCTAAAAGTACATTGTTATAAATTCCTCAATTTTTGCCAACAAGAGAAAGTATATAAAACACAATCCAAGATCCAAAATATAACCTACATGCTATAAAATTAAAGTGAAACAAAAACGTCAGAGTAAAACTCAGCTTACGTACCTACATCCTAAGTACAGATTTGCTACCATATATTTCCATCATTTACGGTAAGGAGTCTACTGCTGTCAAATCGTAAACTTTTAGGTTTATCAAAGATTTATGAAATGTTCTAAAATTGTTGAGATGTCAAGCCTGGGCACTGTAAGAGATTAATGATGATTCACACATCATCTGTTCAGGTCTGACCTTGAACTCTCTCAAGGTTGCCACCTAAAACTCAAAATCTGGGTCATAAACTTATAAAAAAGTAGAACAGCTTTTAGGTTTTGATATATGATCATCTTAATTCACTATCACCCTTCTGTTCAAGTGTAAACTAAGTTTAAGTAAGAAATTTTTTTTGGCAGTTTCTAAACACAAACACAAACAAACCTAAACACAGTCTGTGTTTACAGACTGAAAATGTTAACCTGAAAAGGAAGAAATCCGCATAGAAATGAAATGTAGATGATACATACATAGTCATTCACTAACACCGGAGATTCAGTATCAGGACTTCCAGCCAGAGAGCTCTCAGGAGTTTCCTGAGCAGATTTAACTTCTTTGACTGTAGGCACCAAGGTTTCAATTTCAGTTAAAGGTAAAGGCAAAGGGTTAGGCTGTTTAGATGAATCAATGGTAGTGAGAGAGTCCTTCTGGACAGCGCTATTTAAAGGTTGCTCGTTTTCCAAGATATTGAGGTAACAGGGTTTCACGGGAGTGCTATCTTGGTCATCTGTCATCAAAAGAAAGTCTCAACTTTAGTGTAATGCAACAGTTGTTAAATTTCACTATTATACCAAATAGTATGTATGAGTGAGTAATCAAGACCTTTAAGACTCAAAAGACAACTACAAATTTTCCTTATCAATGATTCCTAAAACTAGTTGATCAGATTCATCTGGGGATGTTTTAAAAATCAAATTCCTGAAATCCACCCAATTTCTAATGAAGTATGATATTCATGAGTAATACCCAGGAATGGGTATTCAAAAAAAATCCCCCATGTTTGTATCTAAAGAGGTTTTCTTTGAAGACTTTTTCTGTGTGTTTAATTATTTGTCAACTTTTCTTGAGCAGCTGTTTGCAGAAACAAAGCCCTCGTGTTTTCTATAAAGGATTTAGGGGAAGAAGAAAAGACATACCTCAGGTCCAAAATACCTTCAAACTTACATTAGCTAAGAATTTAGATTTTTTTTTTCTTTAGCTTTTAAGCACATAAAGGGCACTTTAAATAATCTTAAAATTGATTTCTTTAGATTTAGATTTCTTGCCTTTACTAGTAGTGGGTTCTTGTTCTGATGAGAAATTTTTGCTTTCTCCTGATTTTTCAAAGCCATGTTGTAGTACCTAGAAGGAAAAAGTGATGTCTTAATAGCAGGGCCTAAAATATATGGCCATTATATAGGAGATGGTTAGGAGTGTATAGTGTCTGTCCAACCTGAGACCTTCATACAAGGGAATTTAAAAATATCTTCTGAAAGTGTTTCAAGAAGGAGGCTGTAGTTGAAACTTTAAGATGGCTAAGTAAAATGTTTCATTTTCTTCTTAACCTCAAAATAATAGAGAACTAGAGTATTACGGATTCCACTATTTTTTTAAATTTTCTTTTTTTCAAATCAGACTCTATCTTGAAAGAAACTAAAAGATACCCATTTATATGTAGATGTTAAGTGAATGGAAGAAGAACTGACCAGGAGGGGAGAAAGCTAAAGCCAAGTGCCTTCAGCAGGAGGAGAAAACAAAATCAGATTCACCTCATGCTTGGAAGAGGAATACAGTGGTGGATGAAAAGAGGGTGGTGCTGGTGGTTCTCTGAAGCTGTTAAAAGAAAATGCAAACATCGAGGTTCCCTCCCCCAACTTTAACAGAAAATGGGAGATTTTGGTAAAAGTGAACTAGTGAGCCTCAGACCTGGGGGTTGCCAGGGGTAAGGGTGGGGTGCAGAAAGCACAGATGAGGACAGGATAAAATGTCATGCTGAAAACAGAAGGATTCAGCCCAAGTCTGTATAGTGATGGGACCCTCAGCACCACTCCCACATCGAGCTCCTGAACACAGGCAGCCAAGGAGGTATAAATACCTCCTCCCCGGCAAGAGGAGAATGGAAGACCCTTCTTTGGAGAAACAAACCACCCCAGAGAAAAGACCAACAGGTATTAACATTTGGGATTTTCTGTCAAAAAGCTATCTACCCAGGCGCCCTACAGTGAAACCCAGAACAACCCCAACTGGCTTTCTGGTGTATCATTTTTTAGCATTAACACTGAAGGTACCACAGACATTTGAAGAAAGCCTCCAGGTGGGTAAGAGAAGATAGTGCTTCTTTTAACTAATAGCATGCTATAAAAAAGTAATCAGAAAATAAAAGTATTTAGAAATTAAAAATATGACATTCATGTAAGTTATTAGTCAAAGAAATCTCCCAGAAAGTAAAACAAAAAGAGCAAGGGGACGATAAAAGGAAGAGAGAAGAAAATCAGAAAATCAACCCATGAGGGCTAATGATGTCTGATAATATTAATTCCAAGAGGAATGAAAGGATAAAATGGTGGGGAAGCAATACAAAAAAAGAAAATTTACCAAAATAAAGGACATGGTTATTGACTGCTTACAGACCCACTGAGTACTCAGTATAGTGAATGAAAAAAGATACACAACAATGTCTATCACTGTAACACTTCAGAACTCCAGGGGGGAGAGCTCTAGTGTGGGCAAGAAAAAAGAATACAAAGAATCAGAACTGAAAAAGGCATCAGCCTTCTCAGCAGACGCACTGAAATGTTTCAACATGGAAGAATTTAAGATTTTCTTAGACCTATAAAGTCTCAAAATATTTATCTTTCATGCACTCTTTCTCAGAGAGGTACTAGAAATGTGCTCTACCAAAATGAGGCAAAAGGAGGACAAGACTGGATTCCAGAAACAGATGGAATAAAGAATGACAAAGGGGATTCCCAGGCTGCTAGCTAGTGAGCAGGTCTAATGAAGAGCAAAGCCAGGATGGAGCAGGAAGGACAAACTGACAAACTGGTACATGCAGAAAAGTCCCCTGAGAAGTTTATACAGCTGTTGTTGGGCAGAACAAAGACTTGGGTATGTGGTCAAAGAAAATCAAGCAAATAAAAAAATGGAGACAATTATTAATTTCAAGTGAAAAAAATGTATGAGACTAAGCAATAAACAGTATTTGCTTAGTTCAACAGTTGGTAATATTTATGTAGTTTGTTTAGATCTATGGTTAAATGTAGATTTAAGCAAAAGATACAATTAAATGAGGATAGGATTAATATAATTAAATGAGGAGTAATTAAGTGACCTAAAAGTCTTCACCTACTATAATAGGAAGTCAACAGAGAATGTCATACTATTCAGAAATACAGAGTTATGTAACCAAAGAAATCATACAAAGTGCTACCTATGGGACAAGATGAGGTGGAGGTAGGAAAGGGAATGATTTTTGTTATATACTGTTTCCATGTATGACTAGGAAATACATAAAGATACATGAAAAATCCAGATCTTCTAGGTAGGTTGACCCCCCACCCCCCCCAAAAAAAAGATTAAAGTGCTTTATATATAAGCATTGCTAAATATAAAAATAAACTAGTGTTTGATTGAGATTTCAGTAAGGATATTAAAAAGATTTGTTTATTCATGAAAACGAGAATAGGGAAGCTGTAAATTCTGACATCCTTAAAAAGGATCTGCCTTCAGGAGTTAAAGAAGATTGGGGAAGATGTGCTAGTGTGGACTGGAATACCTGATCATCGTGTTCAGTTTCTTCTATAGCTTCGGTGTTAGCCTGAAGTGAAGTCTGGACGTCCACAGGTCCCTCTTCAAATTCTTCTATTTCTTCATCCTCATTCTCATCTTCTCCACTTCCATAATTAGTCAAAGCCTGAGTTTCAGCTTTGGACAAGTCTAAGTTGATTAATACACAGTTTTTAGTAAATTTTCAGCACTAAATCTTAAGAGCTGCTACCAGGTACTGCATTCCTGCATTGCCCAAGTCCTTTACATACAATATCTGAAAGCTTCCGAACAGTAGGCAGTAGAACGCTGTGGTGCAGAAAGGACAGGGCATCTGGTCAGGGCCACAACAGACCGTTCAGAGTTGTTGGACACCTAACTCTACTTCACTACAATCCACCCAAATGTTTGGATAAGTGACCTATCAAGAGCCAACGTATAAACCCAGTACAGAGCCTTTACACTTACTAATAGACACCGGACATTCTTCACTTTCTTCATCTTCCTCTTGATCAGAAACATCTGATCTCACATTTTTGGGACCGTCATCAACATACATCTCAGATGTCTGAGTCTGCTTAACTGTTTCAGTTTCATCCTTGTCCTAGCCACAAATACACGTAATGAATTCCTTAAAATACATTTTAAAAGGTATATAGTAAGCTCATCACATGATCTAATAAAAAATACAAAAAGTTGTTATTTTTAAGAGAAAATAAAATTTTGTCAGAAGAAAGGCCATTTGATGATAAAGCTTTCTCTCAAACATTAAGGTAAAAGCTATTAAAGTTATTTATCTTTTGTCCCAAAAGCATTGTTTTTAGGCACAAATTAATTAGCCACTTACTTTGTCTTCATCATCAATTTCTCCAACAGGTGAGCCATGATCTCCTTCAAGAATCCTTTTGGCCTTATGAGCAAATTAAACAGAATTCAGGGGTGACCTTTCAGCATTATACTTACTCAGTAACTTTAACAAATGCTGCAGTTTTTGACCACAGTCCAAAGAGTTGAATGCTTTTTTAGAAATGCAAATTCAACTCTTCCATTGAAATCTTTTAAATTAGCCAAACAAAAATCAACACTGCTTACCAGACATCTCCCTGAATAATGAGCATCTCAAATTCATTAATTCCAGAACAAAAACCTTGACTCCTCCCCCCCCCAAAGCCCAGCCTCCTTCAGTCTTCCCAATCTCAGTAAATGGCCCTTCATGTACCCCATGCACAAGTCAGACACCAGGAAGCAGCCTGGACTCTACCTGTATTATCCACATCTAAACCCTAAGAATGCCTCATTGCCTCAGTCGTCAAAATGGATCTGCTGGTGCGCACTCGGAGCTAAGTCACATCATTTCCTACCTGCACTACTGCCAACAGTCTTAAAACTCGTCTCTGCTTCTATCTCCTCTCCTACAATTCTTACACAACACGGTATCTAGACCAATCTTTTTACTGCACATGAGATTATGTCCCTCCTCTATTTCAAAATTTCCCATGGGTTTCCATCATGCTTAGAATAAAATCAAATAGAAGGTCCTTACCGCTGTTGCTAAGGCCCCATAGTTTGGCCTTACCTACCTAGGTGACCTCATCTCCTACACTCTCACCTCTGATGAGGTGTTCCTGCTACCCTGGCCTTCTATAGGTTCTCCAAACTGCTCAACCCTGTCTCAGAGTCTTTGAACTTACAGTTCTCTCTGCCTGGAATGTTCTTCCCTTTCATCTTCATTATAAACTCCTTTCTTGCCTTAGTTCATACTTCACCCACTCAAACAGCCTCACGAGACTGCCTATCTTAAAGTAGTCTTTCCAATCATTTATTATGGTTTTATTCTGTTTTATTTTCTTCAAGCTCTTGGCAAAGACTGAAATGATCTGAAACCTATCTATGTCTAGAGTGAAAATATTAAGAAAAGTGTGAAATGGATGGCTTGACTTTTATCTACTTTAGATTTCAGGGAGAAAGGTTACCTCTTTCTGTTTTGGGTCTTGACGTGCCTTCTCATGATTAGAGAGTCAAGAGGAGGGAAAGGTCTAAGAGAGAAACCTTCTGGTATGCCTCAAGTTGAGGGGAAGAATCCCATCCAAGTTCATATGTGATCAAACTAATTTAATAAGGTATAAGAAGCTACTGAGATGTGCAACCAAAGTCCTAACTTGTAAACAAGCTTGTGTGTTGGTTGGGGTGATAAATACACCTGGTAGATCTGAGATCTGTCAGGGTTGAAAGAGCTACTGCAGACAGCTGGTCAAGGACAGGATCCCAGTCCTCCTCTCTTCTCTGGAGACGTGAGTGACAACAATGTAAGACAGCTGATAATTCCTGTCACCAATTCCTGTGTGCATTCCTGATCTTTTAGCCACTGCTGTCACATCTGAGATTCAGTATGTGGCTAGCATATGTACTGATTTAGGTAATCTGATTAATTGCTATTACTTAGAAAATATGTTAGCTGAGGTCAAGTATGGTTTTAGTTAATAATGATCAAGCAATATATTTTAATGCTAATTATAACTAATCCTAAATTCAAAATGAATGTCATTTACCTCTTTGGCATAGGACTGTATCACTCCAGCTGCTTCTATTTTCCTTTTGCACCTCTGTTTGACAGTTATACTATTGTTATCCAAATCTTGCATGAGCTTGAAGAAAGCCAATTCATTAAACAACACTTCAGATATCTCTACGAGAAGATCTTCTCCACAGTCTTTCAGTTTTCTGCCAGCAAATTTTGCCAGTGAATCCTATTCAAAGATAAACCATGTAATTTTAAGATTATAGTAAACTTCAATGTGGGTAGAGCAATACAGAGGATTAACAAGTTTAAATTACAATACTCACCTAGGGAAAAACAATTTTATTATTTTTAGTATGAAAAAAGCTAAAACTAATGGCTAAGATTACTACACAAAGAGTAATATTTGTTTTTAAAGATTTTATTTATTTATTTGAGGGAGAAAGATTGTGAGAGAGCATGAGCAGGTAGAGGGAGAAGCAGGCTCCCCACCGAGCAGGGAACCCGATGCGGGACTTGAACCCAGGACCCTGGGATCATGACATGAGCCAAAGGCAAACGCTTAACCAACTGAGCTACCCTGGCATCCCATTCTTTTTTTTAAAGATTTATTTATTTATTTTGAGAAAGAGAGAGAATGCATGAGCAGGGGGAGGGGCAGAAGGAGAGGGAGAGAATCTCAAGCAGACTCCCCAATGAGCATAGAGCCTTACATGAGGCTTGATCTCAGGACCCTGAGACCATGACCTGAGCAGAAACCAAGAGTTGGGACGTTTAACTGACTAAGCCACCCAGGTGCCCAAGATAGTAATATTCTTTAGTGATACTAACCTAAGTAGGAATCATGCCAGTCTCCTCTAAAGAGTATACAAAATGAAAAGAACAGGGCAGGTGATCATCCGTAGATTTAGTCCCTAATTAATAGAACTGGTGGCCACAAATGAGTAAATCAGGGGATACATATTTACCACAGTGAGAAGCTGAGGTGCCCAGGAGGAAAATACGAAGTCCTCCCTTTCTCAATGTTAACATCAGAGTACTTCTCAAGTTCCCCCATTCTATATAAGCCAGGCAGTCATTCTAATTTAAACTTTTTCTTCAGAATCAATTTAAAAGCAAATGTTAGTCCTATTCAAGTTGAAATACAGCATCATCAAATAAATAAGTCAGCTATATTCTAGACATTTTTTATAAAACTGCATTTCTTTTTCTTCCTAAAAATATGAGCTATGCATTTTGAAAACCAGCAAACAACTATGTTCTGTGTCTCCTCCCTCCAAAAAACCGCCTCATCTAGCATAATTGTGGAAGAAGTGCAAATGTGGCTGCCTCATAAAAAAAAAAATTCACTGAATAGGTTTCTTAGAGAAAAAAGTAGAAGATAGTATTTTAAGCTCTACCTCATGAAAAATTTTCAGTAGTCTGGGCAAGATTTACTGTCAACTAATCTTTATTCTTCTCTAGGTCCCTTTGTGGGAAAAAAAAAAAATCAGGAATGGGATATAAGAAAAGCAGCCAGATTTTCTCAGAAAAAAATCTTATTTTCAAACTAATACTTTGGCATCTGTCTCAATTATGTAACAGTAGCCAAAACTGAGGGAGGATTGCACAGATCTTGAGAAACAAAAATATTTAATTATAAAGGATTTCTCTTTGAGCCTGATTCTAGAATGGAGTTATTTCTTTCTGTAGGAATAAACTAACTACTTAAAGTTATTATTATTTTTTTAATATTTTATTTATTTATTTATTTGACAGAGAGAGAGTGAGAGCACAAGCAAGGAGACAGAGGGAGAAGCAGGTTCCTCGCTGAGCGGGGAGCCCGACATGGGACTCAATCCCAGGACCCTGGGATCATGACCTGAGCCAAAGGCAGCCGCTTAACCAACTGAGCCACTCAGGTGCCCCTACTTAAAGTTATAAAAACATATTTATCTAAAAATTATCCTAAACATTTTTAAACTGCATAACAAGAGAGATGTCTTACAGTCCTTATAGATGTGTTAGTTACAATTAGATTAAATAGAGCCAGCATGACTTAAAACCTATTATTGAATTTATACTTTACCTTAATAAAAACAAAATGGAAAATTATAGTGATGGAAATTTGCATCAAACCTCGGGTTTTAAAAGTTATTAATAGACAAAGTGATAATACTTTCTCTAAAACCAATTTAAACACGGGAATAGGAGGAAGTAAGGAACAGTTTTATGGGAAATTTTTGTAATAAAGATGAAAAGAAAAACATATTTCCTAGTTTGGAGTAATAATACACATCACTGAACTATCTCAATGGAAAAACAAATCAGTGTACTGAACTGTAAAGATGTTTATTATATGAAGTAAGGTATCCTTACTTAACAAAGGGATCCACCTCAGCACTATTAACATGCCACAGGATGTTAGTACCACCCACTTCCTACCTGTGTGACAAATGTCTGCGGGCATTGCAAAATTGCCCCCAGTTGAGAATCATGACCTTAACATTAATTTAAAGTTACTATTACAGCCTAAGAAGTCTCTACAATCAACAGATGGTTTCTGGTTTCTAAAACTTCCCACACCGGAAAAAAATTATTTTAGAAAATATCATAGAATATCATAGAATACTTCCTAAACAACCCTGAAATGTTCTTACTGGGTAGGAGAAAAATCAAGACAAAATTTTATTATAGTTTGGCTAGGCCTTAGAGATGAGAGAGTCAAAGGAAGACATAGGCCCTAATACAATTTTTTTTTTAAAGATTTTATTTATTTGAGAGAGAGAAAGAGCAGGGGGAGAGTGAAAGGGAGAAGCAGGCTCCTCACTGAGCAGGGAGCCCGATGCGGGGCTTGATCCCAGGACCCTGAGATCATGACCTGAGCTGAATGCAGACGCTTAACGACTGAGCCACCCAGGCGCCCCATAATACAATATTTTTTAAAACCAGATAAAGGAATAACCTAAAAAGGTATTGAAATGTCATCCCCAATGGATACCAGAATGGACATTTATTTTAATAAATTGCATATTGCCAGAAAATGGCAAAAAAAAAAAAAAAAAAAAAAAAAATCCCAACTAGAGGGTATATGTTGGTAAGTCATACAAGTATAAACTCTTACCTGTAATATACTTCCCAATTGTTTATGAAAGAACTTTACAAATTCTTTGCTCTCATCATTTTGCTGGGTG
This sequence comes from Neomonachus schauinslandi, assembly GCF_002201575.2. Taxonomy (NCBI): domain Eukaryota; kingdom Metazoa; phylum Chordata; class Mammalia; order Carnivora; family Phocidae; genus Neomonachus; species Neomonachus schauinslandi. The sequence continues at coordinate 20,545,521 of NC_058404.1, forward strand.
AGAGTCAAAACCATACGTCTTACTGAAGTTAGAAGTTGAGAAGAGCATACTTCATCCATGTGCTCCTGAGAAAAACCCTAGTTGGTTAGGATGTAAACTTACCTATTGTTTAAAAAATATTAGTTTCACATGAGACTGTTTTTTCTTGCATAGATGCTACTCAACTTTCAGATACACATTTAGAAATATCTGTTCATAAGAGCCAAACTCCTGCACTACACATGTTAAGGGGTTTGTACCTTTTGACCCACCACAGCAGGTTAACAGCTGGTAAAAAGAAACGAGCTGATTAAATACTTTTCATTACTTCCTTCCTGTATCTTAAGGGGAACTACTCATGCCCTTGTCACCATAGTGCCTGTCTCCCCATTTGCAGTTCAGTTCATTCCAACTGCACTCTTACAACTCACCTCATGCATCTTCAACCTCCGCTTTCTCAGCCCCGTTCAGCATTATGGACATTCTGTGCAGTGCGGGAGGTTCAGCAGCACACTCGGGCCTCCACCCACTAGATGCCAAAAGCACCCTCCACTCTCCCAAGTCCTGAGAGCTAAAACTGTATGTAGACACTACAAAATGCTTTTAGGGTCAAAATTACCCCCAGTTGAGAACCACTGTCCTAACTTTCCGAACAAGCCTTTTTGGGCGTCTCCTCTTCTCCTTCATCTTCCTTTAGAAGCACGTGCAAACTACCTAATAATCCAAATCATGGTTCACTTTTGGAGGTGAGTCCATAAAACACCCACATCAAGTACCTCAAGGTTCTCATCCCTCTTCTGGGCCACTAAACTCATTTGGGCAGGTCTTCTAACCTTTACTCAGGTAAGTTCATGTTCTGATTTTTTTTCTATAGAAATGTATGAAGTGAGGTGGCTAAACTAGATGATTTCTAAGATTCCTTAAATTGAAGGAATTAAGTCGTTTTTTTAAAAAATCATGTGACAGAGCAGGCAGTTAAAAAAAAGGACAATAGTCCCTTGTCTTCAAGAGATCAAATACCAGAGGAAAAAGTCAGATACATGAACAATCAATCACTACATGCTATTCACTGTCCAACAGATGATACGTTTTAATTCCAGGGACTGTTTCTTATTTATCACCTAGCACAGTGGCCAGCTCACAGGAGACACTCATTACTTGCTGAATATACTGGTATCTTAAAAGCAGCACACACTAGGTTCTGCAAGGAGTTATGGTAGCATGTTAGAAACAACAATTATCTCTGAAGAAAGGATATTTCTGCCAAGCAGAGAAAGAGTGAAGGAATTTTATATTTTCAATGACAACTTGTACAAAGGGCTGATATATGAAAATGCAATGGCAGGAACAGGAAATGCTGAGTAACCTGAAGTGAGTGAGTGAGTGAGGGGACCAGATGGAGTGGGGAGAGATGGAGCTGGGGAAGTATACGAGGTCCAGTAGTGAAATCTCTTGAAGGCTAGGGAGTCTGCTTAGTAAACATTCATTTCATGCCTACCATGACAAGCTGTCTAGGCAAAACATGAGGATCTGAATTAAGGTTATGCTATTGGAGAGAGGAAGGAAAAGTGACTGCTCTTAAGGGGAAAATCAATTTTGACTCACTGGTGATAGAGGGTATGAGAGTCAAGAAGTCTAGCTTAGGTGACTGGATATAATGCTGACATTAACAAAGAAGTTCTATGATCCTACCAAGAAAGTCAAGATTTGAAGTGAAATGAGACATAACAAAATAGTTAAAATCAGATCATTAGTTCTACTCATTTTGTTGGCCTCAAAAGCTTTTTGAAATGCTAAATTTAGTAAGTGAATATTTATGAGGGGCTATCAATTAAATCAGACACAAAATGGTAAAAGCAATAAAATTTCCTAACTGTAGATGACTGCATTCCCTAAGCATAAACCTAAATCATTTAGATGTTTTTAAACCTTAGAAAGTAACTGTACATACTAAATAAATATTGCTAGCCGTATACGTAATTTTACCAAAAAAGACATGCTTAAAAGTATTTATTGGATCACTCATGATAAAATAAAAATGTAAAACAAAAAAGGCAACACTTATCTATGCCTAAGATGAAAGCAAGTAACCGCTTACACAGTTTAAGTCAACTCACCTGAAGGAATGGTTTCAAACTCTCAAATATATCTACCCATCTATCTACATGAACATATGCACATTCTTACAACTTACAGGAGGTGAGTACATATTTTACAAATAACGGGAAATAAATTTACAGAATAACTGATGAAACTGATGTGTTTTTAGCTTTCTTTTGTTTACCTGTTATTTTCTGAATTTACTACAGTGAAGTCTTTTGTAAGAATTAAAGAACAAAACGCAAAGTATTTATTTTAAAAAAATTACTGCTTACCTTCAAAAAAGGAATGACTTCTTTCATAATGGCTTTAATTTGCCGGTCCAGCTGCTGAGTATCAATTCTAGGACATGGGACAGTAGAAACTTCGCTTACAGGTTGTTGTGAACCAGGATTTTCAACAGGAGTTTCTATTTTTAAAAAGAAAATGATTTGTTAGCAAAATAAAGCCTGTGACATTATAAATACACATTTATTCAGAATTCTAAATATTAAAATCTGATGATTTTACGCTAATACAAAGGAGCATTTATGTAGTTTTAGCACCCTTAATGACTAAAAGAAAGTGGCAATAAAATTATTATATATCAGGTGGGGCTATACACTTTCTTTACATATGGAACTGTAGTTTCTGTACTTTTACTCAGCGGAAGAACACACCTTCTGAGTTAGTAACCGTACTCCTGGCGGCAGCACCATCCTCATCAAGAATCCTGCAGGTGCATCTTCTGTTTGGGCTACCTTCAGCCTCAGTCTTCATACGCTCGTATTCCCTCATTCTGGCTAATGCCTGATCTAAGTGAATCACAGTGTTACCTACATATGAAACAGAAACATTGAGAAAATATAAAAGCAAACTTTATCATGTATTCCTCAAAACATGTTAAAAAAAACAAAAACAAAAAAACGTCTAACTGTAGGTAAGGAAAAGTAGCTTTACCAAGTTCCAGACACTATACTAGTTTGGTGACTTGGCATACATTACTCTCTTAGACTCTGAGGTCCATATTGATTTCACTAGTCATCATACTGCTTCATGTAAAAATAAATCCCAAGATGTCACCCAAATTCTGAGGAAAAGGATCCAACTGAATATAAGCAAGTAATAAGGAAAATGCCTAAGAAAGAGATTTCCCAGTTTTCCTTTGTCCACTTCAGACAAAGCTAGTGAAGGATTTTGAGGAAAAAAATCAGTAAATGAAACAAAACAGATAGGACTCAAAACCATTTGGTAACTCAGAAAGGGGGAATAAACTCAAGGGGAAAGGGAGATCTTTCTCTAAAATGATCAGTTTAGACTTGACAGGTATTTACTCAGAAGGGAGCTAGGCTTAGAGTCCATGATAGTCAGGATAAGACAAAAGGAAGACTTACTGCTTTGGTAAAAGGTGTGTTATCTAGTAACAGGGCAAGGCTTGGCCCTTTTCTTTGTAGGCGGCCTTTGGAATTATCTAAATCTTGTTCTCATCATATGAACAAACACTAGAATAATAGGACTTAGATCCTTTTATCAACTGAGTGCCCTGGAGGTCTGAATGATTGAATCTCAGTTATCTCTTGATAGGCTACAGCCAGGAAAATGAATCGGTACCTATACATTTTTCTTTTCCCTACTCTCCTTTCCAAGTCTGGGACTCTGGGTTTTCTTCTTCCCTTTGAGTTATACAACCCTCCAAGCTTCTGTTTTACTAATGACGAAAAAAAAAAAGCACAATGCATCATGCACATTCAGTTACCTGGGTTTCTCACTAAAGATTATCTATGCTAAGAAATTTCAGTTATTGCAAATTATGAAGTGAATATTGTTATTGAAAATGTGATTGGATGAGGCCCTGATACCTCTGACTTTTTCCCATTAACTAGAAAACCTTAAAGGATGACCTTTCCCTTACAGGAAGGAAATTAACATTTCTTCAGTTCCTATTATACATGCTAGAAAATTCTATATATTTTTCAAAGAACATAGAGCAAGATAGGTAGGACTCCCATTTCCTTAGAACATGTAATCAGAATGATGAGATGATTTGCCAAAGGCTAAAGAGTTAACAGGAGATTCCTGACTTTACACTGAGAGACTTTGAAGTCCAAAGTCTTTCCACCACATCTTAGCTTTTTTGGACTTTTGTTTCTTAATCAATGTAATTCAAAGACTGTATTAAAGTCATGTTCTAAGATTATAAAAAATTCTGCTTACCTAGATCATCTGTTGCAAAAGGCTCAAAATTTGAAGATACAGACATGACGCTAGCATTATCAGCATCATTTTGCTCACTTATTTTATGTGTTTCTCTCTCAAAGTTCTTCTCAAAAGTTTCCTAAGTTATAGTTTAAAAAAACAAATAAAAATCACTAATATTTCTTTTAAAAATTTTATGATGAAGATTAAAAATTTAACATAGAAACTAGGTATTTGCATAAAACTACATACTTAAAATTGGGATATAACCGAAGTTATTAAAGGTTGAACAGTCACAGAGAACATTAAAATATTAAATAATCTTGCAGAACATATGTCATTAAGTAGATAAAAATACACAGAGCCAGCTACTAATTAAATTCTAACTTGGAAAACTAAACATTTTAAATTATTTCTACACCCTCAGGGAAATTTTCCCATCTCCAAAGCCTAACAATTACTAGGACCTTACTATATCTGGTTTTATCAGAAGAAAAACATGACAGCATCATTCGTATTTTTTTTAAATGAACTTTATTGAAACATAATTTACATACAACAGTGCACCCATTAAGTGTACAGTCTGATGTTCTAAAAATATATATATATACACCCATGTAACCACTTTCCCTAAAGATAGAGACCATTTCCATCAGCCCAGAAAGTTCCTTTGTATCCCTCTGTAGTCAGTCTCCACTACACCCCACTCGTAAGATTTCTATCACCACAAATCAGCTTTTCTGGCTCTAGGACTTGATATATAAATGGAACCATTCAGAATATACTCTTCGGTGTCTGGCTTCTTTTCTTTTGCTCAATAGGCTTCTGACATTAATCCATGTTGTCATGTGTTTCAGAAGTTCATTATTTCTGAATGGCTGAATAGTATTCCATTGTAAGGATATACCATATTTTGTTTATCCATTTATCTGCTGATGTTCCGGTTTGAGGCTATCATGACTAAAGATGCTATGAACATTAGAATACAAATGTTTTGTGGACATATGTTTTCATTTCTCTTGGATGAATACCCAGAAGAAAAATCCCTTGGTCACATGCCAAGTTTAGGTTTTTTAAGAAACGGCCAAACTGCTTTCCAAAGTGGTTTTACAATTTTGTAATCCCATAAGCAGTGTGAAAGTTCTAATCGCTCTACATTCACACCAACATTTCTTACTGTCAATCTTTTTAATTTCAGCCTTTCTGGTGCATGTGAGGAAATTTCTCATGTGGTTTTAATTTGCACATTGGCCACCATTTATAGATCTTTCTTTTATGTAGTGCCTGTTCAATCTCTTGCCCCTATCTTACCGAGTTGTTGGTCTTATAATCAAATTGTCAAAGTTCTTTATGTAGTCTGGATTTGTCATTTATATAGTCATTATCAGATATGTGTACTAAGATTATGTTCTCGTAATGGTGTCTTTTGAAAAGCAGAGGGATTTTATTTTTAATCAAGTCTAATTTATCATTTTTTTCTTTTATAGTTAAAGCTTTGTGTACCCTAAGAAATTTTTGCTTATGTTAAATCAAGAAGATTTTCTTTTAGAAGTTTTCTAAGTTTTAGCCTTTTCAGGACTTTAATTTCAAAATAATTTCTGTGTATAGTGTGATTAAGGGGAATCTCACATTCTAAAACTCATTTCACAATTGTGTTCTTTCTCCTAGCTATTAAACTTTTAAATTTTTCTCTTCAATTATGAAATGAAAGCTCTGTCTCTGATTAAAGGAAATTCAGGCATTACAGAACACATTTTAGGAAATGGAACCATTTTGTTGCTCCTTCAATTAAAACTGGAAGGTAGATGTGCCTTTGCCATTTTATGGCACATGGAACAGAAGACACAAAGTGTTTCTTCTTCTTAAATTTCAATTCTTCATCCCCCCCTTTGATTTATAATTCCTGGATGCCTACTTTTACTTCTCTCTTTCCTGGCCATGAAAGCTCTTACACACTCTGAAATGTGCCTATGCAAGCTCCATAAATGGAGCTCAAATGACCTTGGCCTGGGGCACCTGGGTGGCTCAGGCGGTTAAGTGCCTGCCTTCAACTCAGGTCATGATCCCAGGGCCCTGGGATCGAGCTCTGCATCAGGCTCCCTGCTCAGTAGGGAGTCTGCTTCTCCCCCTCCCTCTCCCTCTGTGATCTCTCTTGCTCTCTCTCTCAAATAAATAAATAAAATCTTAAAAAAAAAAAAAAAAAAAGACCTTGGCCTAGGAACACGAAGAATGAGAGTATGTATCTGTCCAATATGGAAACCACTAGCCTGTGGTTATTTATATTAAAACTTAAAATTTAGTTCCTCGGTCCCATTAGCCACATTACAGGTGCTTGATAGCCCCATGTGGCTAATGGCTACCATTATTAGACAACGCACATATAAAACATTTCCATCACTGTAGCAAGTTCTACTGGACAGCACTGCTCTAGATGTGTGGGTAGGAACACTGGATGTTGTGCTGCTGATGATTAAATAGCATTAATAAAGGGAGGATGTTAACATTAATGATGAATTTAAGTTTTGGATGAAAAATTAAAGAACTGATTTAGTTATTTAAAAATAATACTAAGTAGAGTTATTTGTGCCAAGTCTATATGGTTACAGATTGAGTCTCTGTGTAACCCCCCCACCACCACCACCACCACCAAATTCATGTTTGAAGCCTTAACTCCCAGTGTATTAGGAGGTGGGGCCTCTGGGAGGTAATCAAGGTTTTAGATGAGGTAATGAGGGTGGAAACCCCTTGGTGGCATTAGTGCCCTTTTAAAAAAAGAGACACCAGAGCCATGTGAGGACAGAGAGAGAAGGTGGCCATCTGCAAGCCAGGAAGAGGGCCTTAACCGAGTACCAAATCTGCTGGAACCATGATCTTGGACTTCCCTGCCTCCAGAACTGTGAGAAATAAATGGCTGTTGTTTAAGCCATCCAGTCTACAGTATTTTGTTGCACCAAGCCCAAATAAGACACTTCCTTATTAAGCAGGTCAGTATCTTTAAATTTTATTTAAGTCTGTAGCAGTTATAAGGAAAAACCTTTAAAATCCTGTCAGGTTAACTTTATCATATATTGTAGCTCAATTTCCAATTTGCTATTGATGGTCAAGGCCAATGTGCTCAAATATTTTAAATTAACAAAGTAATACCATCTACATGAAATCTGGATAAACAGGGAGGCAATGGAGTTACGGGAGGCAGAGAAACCATTCATGCTCTCAGCAAGTTATTTCAGGGCCTAATAAACTTTAATGTAACCGCATACCACCTATTTATCTATACAGCCGGACCACTCTCTTCATTTTCCACAAAAATTGTATGCAATTTTCAATTAATTTAGAAACAATTACTTAATTTACATTTGACATTGTAAAGTGCATTAAAACCATATCGTTTTTAGTTTGTGTTCAGAGTGATAGAGGAGTTGGAGCCTAAGGTTTTAAGCAGAAAAGATGACTTGGGGAAGTACTGTTTTAAACATGAGCATAAGTTAAAGAGCAAGAATTCAGGAAAAGTCCTCAACAGTTATAAGGAAATTACTATACGTGGAAAAAAAAAAAAAAAAAAAAACATCTTTGGGGGGAAAACTATCTTTTCAAAAAAACTTATAATGCTAGTATATCAGCAATGGGCAGAAACACAGTAATACTGCTTCCAACTCTCTACACAGAGCAGATATTTGCTTATCAGTTATAGCACTCTTATCCCTGAAAATCCACGTACTAGAGTTGGCATAGAAATGTATTTGCTATCCGAGAACCCCATAATATCTTTTATAATAGAATCAGGGTCCAAACCTTTAAGTAGTGAATTCCAAATACCTAGGCACATGACCTCCTCACTGTCCTAGCAGTCTGCCATCCAGTCATTCACTGCCTTATGTGCTACATGGGGGCTATCTGGAGAACACAGATTACTGAGAACGCACCATTTTCCTCACCACTCTTTTCCATTCCCCAAGTTCCTTTACTTTATTCAAAATTTTCGTCATAAACTTGAATACATTAAAAATTACAATTTTTTTCCTGGACGACTTTCTTTTTTGTCCAGGCTTCTCTTCTAACCCAAAGACCTGATTTATCTTGTATTTACTTATTTTAGGGCTCTGTGATCTGACTGCAGTCTGATTTACTGAATGTCTTGAACAAACACAACAAATTTTACTAAATGTCTGTTGTGAGTCAATTCCTATGATGGGCACCAGAAATATAAATACAACTATTTTACACCTTATAATCTATCATTTATACATAATTTCTGGTATTTGCTGACATATTTTAATTGAGTTTTCTACCTCACCTCAAAATAACGTGTTACACTTTTTAAGAAAGCTAAAAACCAAGTATCGGGTATATTCACAATGTATAACTACTTATTTAACTTCTGTTTACTGCACAGTGAAATTCTATCTACGTTCATTAATCATGATCAGCTTACATCATCAGTGGTAGCAAGGCTTTCACTGGGGGTAAGTTCTGAGTTTGATGCTATCCAAGTACCAGAATTTACTGACTTTGCATTTTCTCCTTCTTTTTCATGGTTCTCAGAAATATGTCTGGATACTATGTCCTAAATAAGGAAATAAGATAGTTAGTTATGTAAAACATTTATTTTTTATCACCAATTTAAACACACAAGCAGACAGAAGAGCAAATGAATGTACCTCACCTCACAGGTTAATTATGAGGAAGAAATAACATTAAAGATAAAACACTAAAAAATTGCTCAGAGAGAGACTTTATATCTAAAGGTTACTGAAGCTATACAAGAAGTTTTAAATAAAATGGCAAGAAAGCACATGAAAAACAGATCATAATACATATGGAACAGGATGTACTTCAGTCTAAGAAAGCAACCAGATACAATCATGAAGAAAATTGGTACCAGACAGAGTAGGAAAAAGAATGTTAGGTACCAGATACCTGTAATGCATATAAAGCCCTTTGTCTCAAGTAGTCTGTATTAAGTAGCTGAAGTTCATGGAAGAGTTCAATAAGAAAATGTGGACGAGATTCGTTTTGAGAAATTAATGTAGCTACTTCAGAATATATAGTATCTCGCAAAGCTTCAAACATGGAAAAATCACTCCCGGTTTCTGGAAGATATAAAAGATCAGGAAGTTAACAGTGATAAAATACATTCCTGACAATTTCTATCACCTTGAATCATTATTCAGGTTTAAATAACTTAAATATCAGAACAGACTTAATTCTATTTTAGGACTTTTAAAGTAGAAAAAGAATCTTAAAAATTACCAAGATAAAAATAATCTCAAAAATATCAAGATATATACCATATATTAGAAATACTTAAATGTATGGATAATATTACCTAGCGTTACTCAGACCATACTTATTTCTCAAAAAAATTATCTGGAAAATTTTACACATTTCATAGGAATAACCAGTAGAAATCTTTGAGCACTTGAATGAAATAAACTAACTGCAAATAATTTTTTTTTTTTTTTTGCTAATATGAACTTTGTTACAGAAAAGGAAATTCATTTAATGTTTAGAATAAACTGAATGCTGGCAATAAAAGCTACTATTTTAAGGTCTATCTAGTCAGGTCTACTAATTCTCAAATCTCAGCTATCATGCTGTATTGATGGAAAATTGAACTTTTGAATATAACACAATATAGGTCAATTTTGCTACTGTCTTACTGCCACACTCAGGATAAGTTGGACCAGGCATGACCTGATGCACGTTTTCAGTTTCATAGAATCTAGGCATCACTCAACAATTCTGCTATATATAATTGTTGATAACACAGAATTATCACTCTTAAAGGTATACAGTCATACGTTTATTTTTAAGAATGCGAATTAGAAACTGTTCCCATTTTGAGTGCTCTATTTAAAAAAAAATCTCTGGGGCACCTGGGTGGTTCAATCAGTTAAGCACCCGACTCCTGATTTAGGCTCAGGTCATGATCTCAGGATCATGAGATTGAGCCCCACATAAGGCTCCACGCTCAGTGTGGAGTCTGTTTGAATTTCTCTCCCTCAGTCCCTACCCCCCACTCCCACCCCTGCTCTTGCATGTGTGTGCACACTCTCACTCCCTAAAATAAATAAAATCTTAAAAAAAAATCTCTTAAGTAGTTCTTCTGGCTCTCAAACTCTGTACCCTTTCTAGAGCAATAGTAGAACCATGGGTAAATACTCAGGTTCCACAAATATCTGTGACAAGTTTCTAAAAAAGAAATTAAAATGTTGAAGGTTTTAATATATTGTGATTTTAAATAAATATACAAAGATCTAATTCACCTTTTGCAAGAGAGGGTAAGAATATGCAAAGGCAATGAGGCCTAATGAAAAAACTTCCTACTAACTTACATCTTGTATCTTAATATCTTCAAACCGTAATTTCTACAAGTGTAATAATAAATAAGCAATTTCCCTATCTTGCCTCATTTATGACTATAAAATAAAATAAAATACTAAATTTCTTACTAGTTTAGAAATGTTCAAATGTGATATTATAAGCAGGAACCAAAACTATCTCTAGGAAATCTCTACTTAAAGGAAAAACCCAGATAAGAAGATATGATTTAATATGCAAACTTCCAATTTATACTATAGTTTGACCAGCTAAATTAGAAAATGTTTATTATTTCAAAGAACAAAGCATATTTAATGACACCTGTCATAGCTCTATATGTGATAAAATTATCATTCTAAATTATGTATAATTCATTAAAGATGAAATTATTCCCAAATAATGAATGACGCTGAATACATGCTTTACTGCCCACCTCCCCAGCCCTGCAACAGACAGGTGGAAAGTTTTTGCCAGTTTCTCCTCCTACTAAAATGCATTAGTGTAGGCTACAAAAATCCTTGATCTCAGTCAGGTTTCTCTGAATCCATCTTATTTTTATCCTATTTTTCAGAGTTCTTTTCTTTAGGACGTGTCACAGATTCAAGTTTTGTCTGTGCTAGATCCTTGTTTTTTTCTTTAGATTCTCCTAAAGATTCATAACAAGCTTTTATTTTTCACTTATGTATAGTGCAGGAGGCATTCAAGAATATTTATAACTCTAAATCACACAGAACCATGTTTAAAGAAAATACCTAGTGTAAAGCCAAAAACAGTATTTTGGAATCTTTGTAATTTTCCATGCATTTTTATTTATCACGGTCTTTGCATGTCACTGATTTTATTCAATGGTTTACTGGCTTATTTTTTTTTTGTAGATGTTGACTAGTAATAAAAAATAAGCAAGTACAACAGAAGTTACACACAATACTTAACACTGTAAATCAAAGCTAGGAAAAAATATTTTTGTTTCAAAAAATATTAATGCTTTTATGCATTTAAGAATTACAAAATAACTTCAAATAAAACAATCAATTATAAAAAGATTTTCTATTATCCTTATGAATGTGTTGGTTATGTTACATACAGTAACTGAAAATGAAAACAAGAAAAGCAGCTAATCTTACCACCCAAGTAAAAACTACAAATGAAAGCCTTCAGAATTTTATATGAATTCTCTTTCACTTTTACAAACCAAATGACATATAAACACTAAGCTATATCTAAAAAAATAAAATAATCAGAGCAATAAAATTAAGGATATTTAAGACTAATGGAAAAAAATTAACAAAAAGTGGACACCAAAACTAAGCAGATTGTTACCTGGCGCTTCATTGCATGCATTTCTGTTAGACTGCTGAAGTATTCTCCTAGCATGTGCTGTAGGAAAGGGCAGACATAAGGATGAACAAAAAATGTGTATGAATAGTAAAGACAGGGTCCATAATATGAGTAAGTGAATTTAAAAAAAAAAAAGCAAATTTCTTTAAAATTGTTTGCCTGAACTGAAATGTTATCACAGGTATGCTTTATAATTTGTTTAAAAAATGATCTTATTAGGGAAAATATCAAAAGATTTGCTATAAACTTATATATAAACTTAATGTGACTGATGATGACTATCATAATAAACTTCTGCCATTCACTCGTAGAAGCGTACACATCAAGGTGAACCTCCCACAACTCCTGAGGGAGGAGAGGACTGTAAAATTCAATACTAGCAGTCATATATGCTACTCTCTAGTAATCATGTAACAAAAACTACTAGTCCATGCTATAGAGAATTTCAGAGTAATGATTAAAACTAAAAATAAGTCTTTTTAGAAAGTGAATATGTAAATACCCATAGGGTATATTTACACAAGGCAAGCATTTTTTAGTGCACCAAAATTCAATCATTGTATTTTTCTAAGTAACAGTAATAAGGTCTGAAGTCCTATGACCAACTATCCATTATTTAGGTAACTTGATAATCCAATTAATTAATAAGCCTTTCAATTTAGTGCCCTTCCCCAACCTCCACCAACTGTTTACTCCTTGAAGATCTCACTATTTGATAAAGACAGTGAAAGGAGATAAAAATTATAAAACTTTGGTAAAATACTGGGGTTACATCAGGAAAATTGATAGTTTTGCCAAAAAGATCCTAGACTTAAAAGAGAAGACCAGGATTAAAACTTCCACTCTGCCATTTCTTAGCAATATGACCTTGAGGAAGTCAGTTCAAAATACAAACAAATGTGATGTTTCTTTTCTGATTACAAAAGCAATAAACACTTGTTATGAAAGGTTTAGAAAATATAGAAGAGTTTAAAGATGATAAAATCACTATTAGCATTTTGATGCATTTTCTTCTAGTCTTTATTCATTCTGATTTTTTGTTTAAACATAGTTGGAATCACAGTTCAGACAACACTAAATCCCAATATTTTTTTCATTTTTGTTTCCTTAGCATAGATAAGTACAATTACTGAGATAAAGCCATGACTTTTGAAGCCTTCCAGAAAAACTACCAATTTATGTTACTAGCTCTTTATGACGCTGGGGAAAAAAAAACAGGGATACTCTCTGACCCCATTTCCTCATCTGCAGAATGGAAATAAAACCAATTCACAGCATTATGAGGCTTAAATGAGATGAGTAATTTGTTTAATTTGTAAATAGTAAAGCATAATACAAAAGGTAGCTGCTACTCTCACTTTTCACCAAGGATTTTATTGACACCTGAGAATTGAGGGTCCCTATTTCCTGCCTCCCTCCCCATGTTTCTTTGAGATGTACTTGCTCTTTATAAATTAGGAAAGTACCAGTAGTTAAAACAGTGGAAAACACAAACAACTCCATTCATTCATTCATTCATTCGTTCATTCAATTAACACTTAGTAAGTGCCTACCACGTGCCCAGTACCATGGGAACATTTAAGGCACAAACATGAGAAGGTATTTTCTGCTGCCAAGGGACTCAAAAAAGGTGACAAAGACACTTAAACAAGTAAATACTATATAATGTGATACGGGCAACAGAAGAGATTTACACAGGCTACAACAGAAACGAAAAAGGAGAAAAGGGAAATTATCTGAGCTTCGATCTGATGCAATTTCAGACTTGCAGAATTAACATTTTGTTGAAGACTCCAGTAGAGAAAAAGGCTTACAAAGAGCAGAAAGGCCTCCTGCTGAGGTGAGAAACAGCAAGATAGCTATGCGAAAACTTCAGTTCAGTGCCATGGAAAGAGGCAACTTCAAGGCAGAGAGGGTAGGGAGAAAGAGTCTAGAGATGCAAGAAAGAGCCAAATCTCTGCTGGCCAGATGTTACATTAAGGCACTTGGACTCTCCCCTGTAAGCATGGTAAAGCCAAAGATTTTAAGCAGGGAATGATAGGATTTTACATTGAATTCTTATTCAGAGAAGATTTTCAGAATTTCAAATCAGCTCCAAATTAATGTCGACTATGCTTTTTTTTTGTTTGAAATTTCATCATAAAGTGTCAAAAGCTACTATCACAATATTAAAAAATATTTCCAGTTCACATTTCTTGATATCAAAGAATGTATACTGTAATCTCTACTTATATAAAACCTTGCACATGACAGAAAAGTATGACAGACCAATGGCTTTTGAAATCTAAGATGAAGAAGTCCTTAGATTAAAGCAAACCAAAAAAGAACATACCTGAAGATATTTCTGTAGACCTACTATATTTTATTATTTTTTCCAGCTGCTCATGATTCTTTCTGCTGAATACTTTTGCTTGAACAGGCTCTTCAGTCTGGGCTGAATGTCTGTTCCTACTTTTGCAAGGTTCACATGTGCTAGACATACTGGCACTTTCATACCCTTGAGTAAAAAAAGTGACAACTGTTATCAGTTGCAACTAACTCAAACTGAAAGGGAAATTGATTTCCATAGTGCAATAATACAGGTAACTCAATTTAGAATGCTGTATAAATAGAAAACAGTAAATACAATGTCTTGCAATAACCTTTGGAAGCATGGGGTAACAGTAATAGATTCTAACACTTCATCGTCCAATTTAGACACCACCTTCATGGGTACATCCCAACTCAAACTATACTGTAAGCCTTATATGACCCAAATCCTCTACTCGTCAGTCTCCAAGTTAACCATTTTTCAATATTAGGAAATACAAGAAAGAATCACATCCAATCTACATAAAATGTCCATAAAAGAGAGAATAATGGGCATTAGTCAGATATGTCTGCCTTCTTATAACCTGTGTGTAATAGGACTTGATTTAAAAGGTCTTACCCACTCATAGGTTATCCACATATTCTACTAAATTTTCCTTGCTATATGGCACAAGTTTGGAATTCAACTTTATTTTGTTTCACATGGATACTTGGTTATACCTACCCTATTCACAATGAAAAAAAATGCAACCTTGGTCAATATATTAAGTCTCCATATTTACTGAGGTTTATTTCTGGGCATTCTATCTGTTTAATTTATCTATTCCAATGCCATCTTCATTCTTTTAGCCATAGAAGTTTTACAGAATGCTTAAACATCTGGTAAGGCAAGTCCTATGTAGGCAGCTTCCTGGCTATTCTTAGGTATTTGTCCTTCCATATAAGCTTTTTTTTTTTCAAATTTTAAAAATAGTCCACATGGATTCAAAATGGAATCACATTAAAAGCAGTTATTAATTCAAGAACTGGTATTTAATAATTTTACACAATTTTTAAAAACATCGTTATGTTTTTTACATTTGTTCAATCTTGCTTTGTGTTCTTCAAAAATATTTACAATTTTTTATAGATCTAGTCCTTTCCTTGTTAAATTTATTCCTAAGGATTTCCCCCCCCAATAGCTTTGGATACTACTATGGGAAGACTATTTCCCCCCGCTTCCATTCTACTGAGTGTTACTATGATAGAGAAAAATATTTGCATACTTATTTCATAACCAGCTGCTTTACTAATTTACTTTAGTAGCTATTTTCCACTGTTTCCTGGGCTCTCTCAGAAAAAATTAAAATATTTCCCTCCTTTTTCAGTATTTATGCCAATTATTTAATTTCTTGTCATAGTGTTTTCCAAACAATGCTAGATAATGATGCTGGTAGAGAGGGAACCCCTGTTTAATTTCTAATTTTGATACAGATTATATTTGGAGTATTTTCATTTACAATGTTGTTTGTGACTGGCATTAGCTAACTGCTTTCATTATATTAAATATTAAATAATTGCCTTCTTTGGTGCATTTTACTTATAATTTTTATTAGGAATGACTTCAAATTTTATCTCATCTACCACTAAGGTTATATGACTTCTGTCCTTCAATTTACTGACATGAAAATTATGTTGACAGACTTCCTGATAACGAACCATGGTTACATTTCTGTAATAAACCCTATTGACAACAGTCTGATATTCTTTTTGATATATTGGCAGATTAAATTGGCTAATATCTTACTTTTGAATTTATGTTAGTAACTGAGATTTATCTATTGTTTTCTTTAACTGTTCTCTCTCCCTTTCACCTTTCCCTATAAAGGTGTCTAATCTGTTTCATATGTTGTTTCTGTTGTTTTCCTCAGATATGATGCTTGACAAGTGAAGGCTCTAGTTTGAATATAGGATTCTTGAGCTGCAGTACTATTTTTTGTCTGTGTATGGACATTATTTCACTTTCTTCTACTTCTTGTGTTGTCTGATGTCAGTTTGGTTCTTTCTCATTGTATGTAACTTGTTCTTGCAGTCTGGAAGCTTATTAGATTTTTACTTTTTCCTTGGAATTAAGGAATTTTATTAGAATATACACAGGGGTATGTGTATACTTTTCTCCCTTGCCTCCTGGCTGGACAACAGTTAGCTGTTTTGATCTGCAGTCTCCAGTCTTTCTTCATTAAAGATTCCCCTTTATTATTATTTATTTAATTAGTGCCTTTCTACCTGTTTCTTCTTCCTTTAGTATTCCCTATATATGGTATCTCCAAGATTTGTCATTAAGCCTCTAATCATTTTCTTCTTGATTTTATCTTAGTACTTTCTGTTCTGTACAATGGCGTAATTCTTCCCCTCAATTTTCTAGGTCAGTAGTCTGGGACTTACTACCAGTCATCCTCTTTTCTGAACAGTCTAACAATAAATGTGAAAATCATTTTTTCTAGTTCTACAACTCAATCTGCCTAAGTGTTATGATTTTGTTCAAGCATGTATTTCCTTCAATAATAGCTTTTACTCGATTTTACCGTTCTAGTGTTCTGCTTGTCTCCTCTCTGACTGCTGGTCCCTTTTACATGCATTTTTACATTCACTGGGCTAGTCAGGACTCTTATCTACCCTTAAGGCTGGACCCAATTGCTGGATAGCTTCACTGCATGCTGACAGTACTCGGAAGTCTCATCCTATGGTGAAGCAATGTTTTCGCTAGCAAGTTGTCAGTCTCCCATCGAGACAGTAAGAAGCTGCTTCTCTTTTCAGTCTCCTCAGCTGCAAAGGCCAAATGCTCTCCCAGATGCAAGGTAGGGAGGATGCCCCCTACTCGTTCAGTGACACCCTTTCCCATTAGTACCTTGAAGTGACAAAAAACTGCTATTCTTGGAAGGAAGGAGGTGTCAAGAGGTGCATGGATGTTGGTCCTTCAACCAAGTTTTCTCCAAGAACTGTAGAACTCTGATCTTTGCCCCTGACATTCACTTAATGAGCCAACAGAACCTAAAGCCTTCCTACTGACATTCTCCAGACCACAACAGCTGCTCTGCTAATAACAAGTAGGTTCCCAATACACTGTCAATTCATTCTCTGTAATATCCAATCTGGAGTTAACCTTCCCTTTTTAAGGCCATCAATCAAGTTGGGACTTTATCATCTCTACTTAGGTTCCTGATTTCTTTATTGGTCTCTCAGACTAAAGTCTAGCCACTCTGATCCATTCTGCATGAAACTTACTGGAAAAAGAGCCCTCTTGGGTTATTTTTGACTTTCACATAAACAGGCCCAGCAATAAGGGTATACAACTGCCAAAAGTAATAGATAAAACAGAATTCATGAAGGGTAACGATACCTCTGAGTTACACTGGCTAGGCCAGCTAGTATACCACCACCACCACCACATGATGATCATTAGCGTAAGGGCGTGACCTCCTATCCCACCCATCACTCTCTGCCTGGCGCACAATCTGTTTTTCTCAGTACGAGTGGCAGGACATTTAGAAAAAATAGTACTTCTAGTTGTGTCTCCACTTTTGGGACACGGCTCAGCTGTGACCTCTGGTGGCACCCTGGAGACCTTGCATATATCCACACAGGCCACAAAGGTAAGGACTGAACTGCAGCTGAGTCTAAGTCTTGACAGAAGGCCTGATGATCCTCCTCCTGGAGCACAGAACACAAGGACATGGGAGGTCTGTGAGGAACTGCTACGTAGCCATTGTTCACCCGCCTCCCCCTCCTCCTGTAAAGCTGTCCTGAAGAGGTTCTTATCTCCTCCTGGGTTCTGATGAAAGAGGAGACCTCGGGGACCTCTCCTTCTCACCCTCTGAGGGCACACCTCCAGACTATAAAGTGGTCTGTAGCAGCAGCATAGCACCAGCCCCTCCACAACAGGGGTCCCAACACTCATGCTGTAAGTGTCACCTGGCCTCTTGTGTTGCAGTGTTCCCCTGGTGGCCTGTGGAACAAAGAACACAGGGAGCTGGGACTCCCAGCTACTCTTACTTTCTCCGCCTATGTAAATAATCATCTCTCTGAATCTAAAAAGGACTGTTTCTTTCCTGGCCACATCTGTCAGGCCTTGCCCTTCCTAACGCTTGACATCCATTTCATCTCAATCTTCATTCGTAAACGAGAGGAAAGGGAAGAGAAAAGAAATGACAAGACTCCGGGATGGTTACAGTACATTAACAGTTCTATCCAATTTTCTAAGAAAAGAATGAGGAGGATCTAGATTATATGATCCCACTGCTCTCTAATAATAACAAAAAAAGAAACGGACCTGGTAGAGTGTAGCCAAATTAGAGGTCTGATACCTGAAGCACACAGAAAGGCAAGGAAACATGCTCAACTCAGAAAGTCTGAACTGGAATCAAAGTTTAAAAGATGATTATCACTATCACATACTTTGTAAAACCTTACTTCACATGCACTGATAATTTACCCTTAATGTATATGTACATATAAAGACCTTCTAAAGATTAAAATGCAATCTAAAGATTAAAATTACCATCACTAGAAACAAAGTTAAATGAAGATTTAGCATGCCACCTCTGAAAACTGTCCCCAAGTGCAAAAACATATACGAACAGTTCAGTCTAGTAAATCTGGGACAGCGTAACTGGCTGTGCTGCGTCTCTTAGGACAGAAACTGAAGTCCCACCATGCTGGTTTATGTATCATATCCTATTGCCTTCCCCAGCTGTTCTCATCTTCTTTTCCTGCCTCTAAAATTCTTTTCATCGTTACTACAGTTTGGAATGCCTTCCAATATTCTCTCCATCCACCTACATTTAAGACAATATTCTATTTTCTAAGAAATCATGGCTATTCCTACCCCATAAAATAGCACTGGACTAGCTCAGTGCCTCTCAGACTTTAATGGGCATATTTTCATATTAAAACATCTGTAATCTTGCTAAAATACACACTGAAAAACAATGTGTATTCACTCGGTTGGTGGAAGGTGGGACCCAAGAGTGCATTTTTAATAAGTTCCCAGAGGATGCTAGTGCTGTTTGTCCATGGTTCACACTTTGGATAGCAAGGGTTTAGCTGACTAATTTGATTTGCTACATATTAGTTTGACTCTGCATCTATTAGATTCTGCTACCAAGTCTTTGATTTTTGTGTGTGTGTATTAAAGTAGGGCTCTCACTGACAGATGGTCTTGAATGCCTGTCGAACAAATAAATGTGTATTATGTTTCTGGTAGGTATTTTTATACTCAGAAGAGAGCACATAGATCAGAATGTCAATCTTTGCCCTGAATCAAAAAAGCGGAATTGTATATACAGAATCATAATTCCTCAGAATAAAGGGGTTTCAAAATTAAATATACCAATTATTTCTAGGTTTAGGTAGTTACGGCCATTAGTTGGCTTAAGAGTTCCCTAAGACCCTGCTACTTAAAGTGAAATCCAGAGATCAACGAGACATGGAAACCTGTTAGAAATACAGACCTTTGGGTCCCTACCCAGACAGAATCAATCTGCCTTTAAACAAGATTCCCAAGGAGAAACATTAAAGTTTAAGAAGCACCACCCTGGCACACTCAACTGGCTGAATGAGAAAATGATAGATAATAAGTATTAGCGTTTCTTCATTTATTCATATGACAAAAAGCATTTCTGTAGGGACAAGGTAATAGAGAAGAAGTTTGATGAGTTACCCAAGGGGCCACTCTCTAAACATGGCCATGGTTCATTATGTACTTAAATGTTCCCTGGTGGCACCAAGAGGAATCTTGGAGAAAGCAGAGTAGTTGGATTTTCAGTCATTTGAATCACTAATTTGCTACATAATATCAGCTCCTCCCAAACCTATATAAATGATCGAATATTTTCAAAGATGATAACATGTGTGCTGAGAAAACTATCATCCCTGTTCAAATTTGCTTGTTTCACCATCAAATCAGATTCTTCAGATGAGAGCAGCAGTAGCCAAAGACATGAAGGATATATGAAGAACTGAAATGAAATAAAGGAGCAGGTATTCTTTCTTACATCCACAGTTTTCATCAGATTTTTCAAGTGTTTCATTAACCAAAAATGGCTAAGATGAATGCTGCAAATGCTTACAAGTCGATTTTTTACCATAGGGTTTCCTAGGACCTTCATATCCTTGCATATATTGGGAGCTTCCAAGAGAGAGTTAGCTGGTGTGTGGTGATTTTTCAAACTTTCCTGATTATAAATCTTAAATATTTTGTCCTTAAGCACCAAGTACAACCTCCTTGAACCCAGAACAATCTCTCAAAGCCACAGCCGAAAAGCATCCCTTGCAAACTTGAAGGAGCATCCTTTAATTCTAATATTCCAGATTCTAGTTAATAAAACTATTTTTACCTAGCATTAGACTTGAGTAAATTCTTCAAAATTCAAAGAACTTTTTTTTTTTAATGGCATTCAGTTACCACTATAAAAAGAACTTCGATAGGATATCCAATGACAAGATTCAATAAAAAATTCAATGGGTTAATGTTTCACCTTATTAACTAAAGTTAATTTCCTTAAGGACTAAGAGCAAACTTGTTTTAAAAGTGATTTCATCTATGATATTCAAAGACTGCAATGTAGTTACAGACCCAAATTTCTTTGAATGAATCAACCAAGGATGTACCAGAAGTCATAACAGAAGTGTTGGATGTTAAGATTAGATGTAATATTAAGAAAGAATAACAGTAAAAATTGGACACTGGCAATTTTTAGTAACCTATAAGATTTGGAAAACATCTTCTAAGCTCACAGTAACCACACACACAGGAAATATAAGAAGTTTTAAGAACCACAAAAAGAATAAATGTCTTAAAATATCTACAACACTAAACCCTATTTGATAAATTTTGTATTAAAAAAAACTATAAAGGTGACTAAAAATAAAAATAACTTTATTCAACTAGGTCTAGAACAGTGCTTATCCATTTAGCCACAAAGAAATGAAGTATGTCAACATGCCAGAATAAAGTTACCAACATTTACACTGATCAATATTCAACAAAGTTTAACACTTACCAATATTTTTAACTCTGCTTTTCAGCTGAGTAGAATGCCTTTTCTTACTCTTTGATTTAGGAGTTTTATCTTTAGATGCCAGGCTGGCCTGTGCAGATGCTTTCCTTGTCTTGAATGTTTTGGTTACTGTTGTTGGATCCATTGGATCAGGCATACTACTAAAGCTTTCTAATGACTCTTCATCAAACTGGTGTCTTCTCCGGCTAGTATCTAATTGATTTTTGCGATTACTATTTGCAATTTTCTCTATAGACACTGGAAATCCAGTCTTGATAAATGGTTTTTCTACGTCACCTTCTTGGTCATATAACCACGGTGTCCTACTGTTTTCCACCTCCTCTTCGGGCTGTTTTTGATTCCTTACCAATGAAAATAAATTTTTATAGATATGACATAGAATTTTAGGCTTACTGGAAAACTGCAGATATAGTTAACAGATTTAGGCAAATAAAAATATCAACAGGCTATAAAAACACTTCCACAGAACTATACATCAAATATGTAAATATTATATAGCCTAATGTACTTAATTACTTTAAACTTTTTTGAGAGAGAGAAAGGGAGAGAGAGAACCTTTTTTTTTTTTTTTAAGATTTTATTTATTTGAGAGAGAGAGAGTACAAATGAGGGAAGAGACAGAGTGGACAAGCAGACTCCCCGCTGAGCGTGGAGCTGGACACAGGACTCAATCTCAGGACCCTGAGGTCATGACCTGAACTGAAGTCTGACGCTTAACTGACTGAGCCACCCAGACACCCCAGAGAGAGAATCTTAAGCAGGTTCCACACCCAGCATGGAGCCTGAAATGGGGCTCGATCTCACAACCCTGAGATCATGACCTGAGCCAAAATCAAGAGTCGGATGCTTAACCAACTGAGCCACGCAGGGGCCCCTTTAAACTTTAATCAGACCCTTCTCACTAAACCATTTTCACTGGCAAAAGTTGCAAACAAAAGATCTAGCACTCACGATGACAAAGAGTGGGAAAGAAAAATTCAAAAAAAGGATGGGACATACAAGGAAAAAACAAAACACTTGGAGGAATAGCTGAGAAAGAGTTGTATGTCGTAGATGGTTTGGGAATATACACAAATCTATGTCACTTAAAGCAGTTCAAACAGAACTGGAATTTGGTGAAAACAATCGTCCATGCAACTCGTAATTTATTCCTCCACACATTAAGTAGAGTTTAGTTGTGGTGGTCTGGTGTCATTTTCCAAATTTTATCTGCTAAACACTGACATCCTTTAATATGTTAATAGGTATTTACTGATCATCTAAGTTTGGGAAACAATAAAGTTAAACATGTCTGCAAGATTTCTCAAAATGTTAAACATGCTAATGTACTATACAAATGTCTTAGAAGAGAACACAGTGAGCAAGATGTCCAAAATTTTTATCACAGAACCAGACATGAACAATAGTGTTCTGAAGAACATGATTTAGTAGACAGTGACCTACAGGGTTCAAATTAAGACAAGATTAGCAAACCTATAGTCTGCAGGCCAAATTCAGCCTGCTATCTATTTCTGTACAGCCTGAGAGCTAAAATGATTCTTTTTTGGGGGAAAAAAAAAAGATTTCATTTATTTATATATTTTAGAGAAGGGGGGAGGGGCAGAAAGAGAGGGAGAGAAAGAATCTCAAACAGAGTCAGCACAGAGCCCAACTTGAGGCCTGCCTGATCTCACCACCATGAGATCATGACCCAAGCCAAAATCAAGAGTTGGACACTCAACTGAACGAGCCATCCAGGTGCCCCTAAAATGATTCTTACAAAATAAATAAATAAATAAGATAAAATAAAATAAAGTAAAATAAAAGTCTAGGAGGTCAACCATAGGATTCCTGGAGTCAAATACAATGTTGAATTCTTAGGTTTTGTTTAATCAAGTTAAAAAAAAAAAAATCCATGATTTAATAATTAAATAGTGCCAAAATGATTATTTAAGTGCTCCAAGACATGCCCAATCACACAACTAAAGAGAAAAGTAATGTGAATCTTATATTTGTAAAGGGCTTACAAGACAAAATCAAAGAGACACTTCTTACAGAAGAAGTACTAGGCTGAACTGACCTCTAATTTTTCATCCTTCTAAAAATTTTTTTTCTGAAGTAAATAACAGTAACAATAAAAAGACTATAGTTTTACCAGCTGGCTATCAAAATCATTTTCTGGATTAACACAATCATTAAGAATATTATTTATTTAGCTATAAAAACAGAGAATGATTGACCTGACTCGATCCAAATAGTATTTTACACTATTTGAGTCAAAAATTTCATTTGGGAAGACCATCATATTAAAAAATAATAACACTGAGGAAAAAAACACGTTAACACTAAAACAGAGAAAGAAATCCTGACTATGACTGATAGCATCTATCAATAATCTTGAACAGTGCTCAACATTACATTTAAATAGGCCTAAAGACCTTATTCTAATCAGGAGCTATGAATCAAGGAGCCATTACTTTACAACTATCATCTAGTAGTTAATATTAGTTTCTCGCCCTAAAGTGAACTTAAGGACAGATATCAAATCAAGGCAAAAGACAATATATGGGTCAGGTCTTATCCTTCCACTCTGATCAAAACACTGAACTGTTCTTGTGTCAGGGTTAGTGGCAGGTATATGCCTGAGAGAGACCTGGTAAGGTATCAGTTTAATACTCTCAATGCTATGCTAACAAGCCAAACAACAACAAGCATCCTTCCTAATTGTGTTTTCAAATTACATATAATTAGATATAATCACAAAAGTGACGTTTAAGAAAAGAATGGATTATGTTCACAATCGAGTACCTTTGTTTTTCTGCTCCAATAGAAGAACTGCTTTCAAAAGGTTTTGGAAAAGCCATATATTCTGTTTTCCCTGAAGAATTCTGTGCTAATGGTTGCTGCTGTTCAGTGGGTGTAGAAATATTCTGAGAAAAATCTCCAAAATTAGAAGGAAATAAAGGGCTGAAATTCATACCTAATAAATAAAAGCAATGGGTAAGACAACAACAAAGAAGTACCTAAAGGCCTTAATATGATATTAAAAGACAGTTTTAATTAAATGTGCCGCTCAAATCCATGAAAACAAGTTAACTGTTAAAATAAACTAACATTCATTTGTTCAATCACTGTTTACAGTTCAGCCCACTAGGTTTTTGGCATTGATGATTAAATAAAATAACAGGTAAATGCCTACAAGAGTCTGGTACCCGGTAATTTGATGAATGTCAAGTACTATTACCTCTAACTTTTAGCTCTGAAGGGATGAGGATTATTTATTTACCTGTTACTTCATGTAATGCTCAAAACAACTCTATGACATAGATATTATATTAATTTTACCAGGGAGAAAATTGGCTCAAAGATTAAACAGCTAGTAAATTGAAGAGCAGGTCAGATCCCACATCTGCACAATTCTAAAGCTTATGTTCTTTCCACTCTACTTTAACTGGGAAACTAGAATAGAACTAAATTCTTACCATACAGTGTCGTGTCAGATGTATTTGCAAGGGGCGACTAACAACTTGGTGGGGGAAAAGGGGTGAGAGAGGCTTCACAAAATTAGTTTGTGAAGAATGAATAGTCTTTGCCCAGGGCTGGCACAGGCATGAAGCATATTAGTGTAAAGGAACTGCATGTGCAATTTTTAATATTATCTGTTACCTAGAAATCTACTCAAAAAATGTGTGCTGCCAATAATCATCAGTGCTCAAGAACTAAAACACTTGTTCAATTTGTTAATGCCATTGTTTTTATAATCCTAAGAAAATACACTGCTATTTTTATTGACTTATATTCAAAAAGCCTTCCAGCCCTCCCAACCCTTTTTCTCCTCCTGTATTCCCTGACAAACACGTTCAACTCCATCTCTTTCATGACTCACCTTATCTAACTGATCACCTAATTTATTCTACCTCTAGAAAGGCTTTTGAAATACTCCTAGTTCTGTACCCCTCCTGCCAATGCCTTAGATCAAGCTGTCATTCTTTCTCTGCTATTACTACAACAGCCTTCGGTTTCCTACTCACCAGCGATACTCTTAGCTCCTCTCTCAAATCTCTGCAACACTATTAATAGTGCGATATTCCTAAAATAGAAATCTCATGCTATCCCCCGGCTCAAAATCCTTCAATGGCCCCTGTGGAAGGCAAAGAAAGTCTAAGCTTCTTTGCACTGCACAAAAGGTCTCTGCTGCTCTCCGGCCATATCAATTACTCCTCCCCTGCTAAGGCCCTGATCACTAGCCATACTTAATGACCTCTAAATTCCCTACGTGATAAACTGTTTCATTGCTTTGTAACTCTAAGCGGTCCCATTGATTGATTAGGAAGTCCTTTCTCCTCTAATATCCCTGGAAATAAATTCTGTTCATTATTTAAATAACATGCTTTCGGGGGGGGGGGAGGGGGCGGAGACTTGCTGACAATCTCTTGCCCTAAGGAAAGGCCACTCATCTCAGTTGTACCACCGCTACCGCCCCCATGGCACTGCACTGAGCACCTACTGACATGCTTAGCTTCCCCACTAGACTCCAAATGACTTTAAGCGTTCATTTTACTCATCTGAATCCCAGTCATTTATATGTCTCAGGACATAATGGGTGCAGGAAAAAAAGTCTGAATACAAGCCAAAGCTAAAGAAAATTAAATCTAAGCCTAAGCTAAGCTTTAGTCTAGTAACATCTCCCTACTGCACAGTGGCTGGTGTGCAGCAGCCATGGCAGAGGTTATGTCCCCTCTTCCTTAATAAACCGCTGCTGGATAATTCAGAGTTTGTAAGACTGAGCAATCTTTCATAAGTAGTTGACTTAATTTCATTAGCAACCATTTCAAGCTTAAGTTTTCACCATAAAGAAACTGAGCAATCTTTCATAAGTAGTTGACTTAATTTCATTAGCAACCATTTCAAGCTTAAGTTTTCACCATAAAGAATCAATGCAGAAGAGTTCGTAACTTTCTCTGCATACACCTCCTACCATTCCAGAAGAGACCCATTAAACTCCATGCAAGAGACAAACAATATTCTCAAGCATTTTGCATTTATTTATTTTCCTCTCAAGTTTTCACTTACCTGGTGCAAATGATGAAATATTAGTAAACCCGGGTAGGTTAAACAGATTTACAGGCTGTGATGGAAAGCTGAAAGGACAAAATAAACTGGGAGAAGAAGGGTGTGATGCACTGCTGCCTCTTTCCTTGCTTCCAGGTTTTTCTGGGTGATTTTGCTGGCGCATAAGTTCATCTAGCATTTGTTTCAACCTATAAATATTTAAGAAGTCAGTAACTTACAAATCAGTTATATTACCTTCTGTTTGCAGTACTTTCAGAAAAAATGATTCAAGAGCATGCAAAAGAGATGAACTGTTTTGATATTTACTACAACAAACATCTGCTTGTCCTGCAGGCTTACTTCAATAACTTGGCCTTTGGAACACGAATTGCACTTACCACTTTGACCAGATAAAAAGCATAACTATAAGAAACTCATACATTTTTGTTATTAAGAACTTTACCGAGATACAATTTACATACCATACAGTTCACCTAATGTTAAGTGTGAAGTTGAACACTGAAAATTTTTAAAAACTAAAGTCTACAGTATTAAAAGGGAACATCAGGCAAATCACTGTTTATAAAATTTTCGGGTACAGAGAAGGTTTGAATATTCAATTTTGCTCATGTCCTTTTCTCCCAGAAGATAACTATAGAACACATGCTCAGTTTTAGCATTTACTACACAGTTCTACTGCTTCTAAGAAACAGATTACCTTTGCACATTATTCTGTTGCCAGGTTAGCTGAGTGTAGCACTGGTTCAACTGGTGCATTATGAAGTGTACTTGAGGCGACGCAACATTGCTCGGCATAACACTGTAAGGACCCGTAAGAAGAGTTTGCAGCAGACAAGAGAGCGTCTACGGAAAGACAAATTGTCATAATAGTTACTGGTGACTTGAGAAAAACGTGCACTGCTTCAAAAACAAGATATAAAAATGTACTTTCTCAGTAAACTTTACCTGCTGGTCTTGCATCAAAGTCTGACAAATGTTGACACTGAAATCAAGTTGTTTCTTCAGCTGATTAATTTGTTCTTGCCATTGTTCTTTCTCCTCTACATAAGAGAGTTCTGACACCCAACGAAGGTTCTCCTGACGCTGCATGCTGATATTCTGCTGTCTTGTCTTGGCTAAAGGACGGTAATTTCCATCTGCTGAAAAAGGCCGATTGTTCTTCCACCTAACACAGATTTAAAGCATTAGGTCATCGTATGTAATTACTTGGTTTTTAAAATCTGGCAATAAATCCTGATACCATGGTTCATAGACCAGTATTTTCTTAAGATCAAAGTTTAAGTTCAAAGGAGTTCAAAAGTATGGAAATGAGGGGGAGATGGTGGGGGGAGGGAATTCCAGATTTCTAGCCTTGTGTAATTATCATTTTTAATTTTTTCCCCTCTTTTTTTTTACTTATGTCTTACACAGAAGTATCCATGTAATTCTCTATTCTAGAAAATGAAAATATATTATATCACAAGCATTTTTCCATTCTTCATGCTTTAAACTTAGCCACATGACATTCTATCATCAAGTGGAACTACTTAACCATCTTCTATTCATGAAACATTTTTCACTGTTAGAAATAACAATGGGGGCGCCTGGGTGGCTCAGTCGGTTAAGCGACTGCCTTCGGCTCAGGTCATGATCCTGGAGTCCCGGGATCGAGTCCCGCATCGGGCTCCCTGCTCGGCGAGGAGCCTGCTTCTCCCTCTGACCCTCCCCCCTCTCATGTACTCTCTCTCATTCTCGCTCTCTCAAAAAATAAATAAATCTTTAAAAAAAAAAAGAAATAACAATGTAATGAATATTCTGTTGCTACGTCTTTTTCAATACCTATGATTTTCAGTTTTGCTTAATTCCCTACAACAGAAGCCAAGATCAAAGCTTATGAATCCTGATTCAGTCTAGTTGGGATCTATCTTGACAAAACTCTTATGATACAATAAAAAATACATTTGGTCTTTGTCCCAAGTTCCCAGCACAGAGCTCGCAAAACTCTCGGCATCTCCTGAGACCTAGAAGTATCTTTTGTTATTCATAATGGACACCTTTCAACCATAGCTGAGTTTATGCTAATGACTCTTGGAGGCCCTAGACAGCTTCATGGAGGGGGACTAGTCACTAAAAAAAAAATCAACCAGGTGTTTATAGGGTTGGAACTTTCAGCCCCACCTCCAACTTCAAGAGGGGGAGGGGCTAGAGTGACTTTAATGTCAATGGCCAATGATTTAATCAGTTGTGCCTAGGGAATGAAACTTCCACAAAAACTCCTTACCAAGCTGCTTAGGAGAGCTTCTGGGTTGGTGAACACATTGAAGTGTTGGGAGGGTGGCACACCCAGAGAGAACATGGAAGCTCTGCACCGCTTCCCCAACCCATCCCTTGCCCTATCCATCTCTTCCATCTGGCCGTTGCTGAGGTGTATCCTTTATAATAATTAGAGTTCATGAGTTGTTCCAACAAATTATGAAACCTGAGGAGGACTTGTGGGAACCCCCAAATTTTTAGCAAGGTCAGACAGAAGTGTGAGCACATGGAGACTTGGGACTTGCAACTGGCATCTGAAGTGAGGGCAATCTTGTGGGACTGAGCCCTTTACTTGTGGCATCTGCCCTAATTCCAAGTACTGAGTGTCAGAACTGAATTAAATGATGACACCCAGTTGGTTCGGAGAATCAAAGAAGTGCTTAGTGTCACAAAGACCTGAGACTTCAAGAATCAAACAAAAAGTTAACACAGTGAAACTAACCTATTCTTAGTTTCTTTTACTTTGTAAGAGTTATGATTCGCACTGTTAGGAGGATACATAGAAAAGTTATCACTGGAACTGGCATCTTGCTCTTCTTCTTCCTCCTCTTCATCCGTCCGAACAACTCCTTCAGAAAGGTAACCATCTTCATCTCCTTCTTCATCCAGTGCACACTGAGTAGAACCTCCCCAAGTTGCCATTGTTCTAGAGATTAAGAGACAAAAAATAAGAGATCATTTTGGAGATGAGCTAAATACTTTACCATCTACTATATGCCAGACATTGTACCATGTACATATGTATGCATATGAAACATGTTTGCCTGCTTATAAAATTTCACTGAATTCCACTGCTGATATGTGGAATATGTTTATTCTGCCTTCCACAAAACAATTCTTCAAATAAATTAAAATAGTAATTGTATCTCCTAGAACTTTTTTCCTAAACTAAACTCCCTCAGTTTTTAACTTTACCTTGAGCAACAGTTTTCTAGATCAGAGCTGTCCAAAAGAACTTTCTGCAATAGTAGTAATGATCTATACATGTGTATCCAACACAGTAACCACTAGGTACACATGGCTAATGAGCACTTAAAATGTGGCTGGTGTGACTGAGAAAATGAGTTATTAATTTTATTTAATTTAAATAGGTACATATAGGTAATGTAACAGCTGCCGCACTGGAAAGCCCAATTCTAGATCCATGGTTCCCAAACCTAGATGCTTACTATCAAAAATACCCAAAGAACTTTTCTAAAGTTCAGATGTGTGGTACTCAGAACAGAAAAAAATATTATAAATATAATTTGATAAATAAAGTGCATTTGGGACTTCAAAGCAGAACAAGTTCTTCTATGAGGAAGAGAAGTTTGGTGCAATGTTCCATAAATGCCATCTGAGGATATCAAAAGGTAAGGTCACAACAAATTTGAATTTCAAAATATTAGCTCTGAATACTCCCATACAGATAATTAACTGACATTACAGATGGCCAATTTTTTAGAAATATTCTAAATATGGAAATTTCAAATGTAAATCCTAAAAACTAAATTTTTTAAAGCATTACTTTATTACTTTATTTTTATTTTTTGATTTTTGAGAGAAAGAGAGCAAGCATGCAAGGGGGGTGTGGGAGTTGGAAGGGCAGAGGGAGAGGGAGAGAGAATCTTAAGCAGGCTCCATGCTCAGCGTGGAGCCCGATGCGGGGCTCAATTTCACAACCCTGAGATCATGACCTGAACTGATATCAAGAGTCGGATGCTTAACCGACTGAGCCACCCAGGCACCCCAAAACTAAATTTCCTAATCCTTAGGAAATTTACAAATAGGGGATTCCTCATTTAAGTAAAAATGTGCTTCTTTCTGGCCTGGTATGTAAGTACTACAAAGTAACAAGCATTTTCACTTTTATAAGCTTAAAACTTAACTAAGAACATAAGGCTTATACACTCAAGAAAATCTGTATCACCATTTGATCAAGTGCCTTGAGAAGTTACAACAGAAAATAGCTGCATTTAGTTAAACTGAACCACGAAGGTGATGATTTAACAGCAGCCTCAGTGAAACAGCAGATTTGAGCTGAGAGGGGAAATGAAGCTGCCCACTCTACATGCCTTAGGTAGGTGACGTTAAAAAAAAAATGTAAACACCTCTCTTACTTTTCTGTTCTACTCTGTTGAGGCGTACACAGGTTCTCAGATCCATCACTTCTCAATGACACGGCCACGGGCGATGTAGTTTCAGCTAGACCCTGCCTCCTCTGATGTTCCGCCATCAGCGCTTCAAGCTGCTTTCTCCTCTGTCGTAGCTCTTCCCTTAACATCTCATGTCTTCGCATTTCTGACCACAGCTATTATTTTAAAAGTCAGAGTCGAGTTAGTATAAATATCTGGATTTGTTTTAGCCTTTAAGACTAAAATACAAAGACTTCTATTCTCACTCTATCCATTTTACACCAAGATATCCCATGGTGAAAATAGCATTTTCGTGATAAATAAGAAAAAATTAGGCATTAATACTTAATGAAAGCAGTGGCCAAATATTTAGAGAAAGGTATAATGTTTTCTACAAATCACATATGAATAAAAGGCCAAAGAACAGGTCTTTCTAACTGAAATGACTGCTGTTCGCTGCAACTATCTCTTAAATACAATTCTGCCAAATATTTCCTAATAATTTTGAAATTATTTTGAAAAGATCCCAAATTAATTACTTTTTGAAAAAATTATTTCCTCCCAACTAAAAGACACAAAACAGACTGCATTCAAAAACATGTTTCAAAGATATTCAGTTTTCCTTAAGATGTGACATAAGACTTGGGAACAACAGGTACGATATATAATACCTCGTTATCTACTACTGAAGAATCTTCAGGCTCAAAACCAGATTTGCTTGTACTGGTTTCATTTCCATTAACAGCTGGGGTTGAAGTAACAGCTGGGATATATTTTTTTGTGGGAAAATTACCCGCACTAGTGGCTGACAGCTAAAAAAGGATTAGTAAAAACCATTATGAGGAATTAGAGCAATTATGTTAATTTCATAAAAGCAGTTATTTTACCATTTCTCTGGGGGCTCTAGTACCATATTTAATTTTTTATTATCAGACCTCAATTGCCATTATGATCCAAAGAAAGCCTGACATAAGAAAACAAAGATGAAAACACAGAGTAAAGTGGATGAGGAGCAGCCAAGCCTCAAGAACAAAAGAGACAAGAGGGATAAAATGCTACTGTGGAAAATTTCATATACTCAACCCAACTCTCGTATATATTCTTCCGGACATCAGACTAGGGAGAAGGGAAAAGGATTAGACAAAGTAGAAAAGGTTAAAAGTCTAGGGGGAAAAAAAAAAAAACTGTTACAGAGAAACATCATTTGATTTGTTTCCCTTTCTTTGAAAAAACCCGAGGAATAAAGCTAACCAAAATATTTTAAGAAAAATCTCAAAAAGAATTGGGTGTTTGCTCTCTGTGTTAACTTTACTCCTACTCCTGATTACCTGATATGGTCAAAGATTACTCATTCTCTGTTCAGTCCCAAAGGGTACTACTTAATAAGCAAACTACAAATATTTTACTTAATTTCTTTAGGTAATTCATGATGGTTTAAGGGCTTTATTATGTAATTTTAGGCCAATAAAAGATGGAAGTGCTATTCCCTTAAAGGCAAAGCTGAAAACAGAATATTTTAATAGTTATGAACATTCATGTTCTGAATCTAAAGTAGCTAGCCCAACAGGTGAAAAAACAGAAGTAATCAGAGTCAATTCCTATGTGCTATCTTTCATAGTGTAAATGTACATCCCTAACCCGTTTCATTAGTTCATCCGTTTTATTAATCCTAATATTGATATGAATGTGTCACCTCAGTACTAGAAAAGGTAAGAGTACTTTCCAATGACATTAGGTTTTAAACATCTTTTTTCATACAAACGGAAAGAAAGTTCCTAATTACCTGTAAGTCAGGACATGCCTTCTGCAATGCTTGAATTTTCTCTTGAATCTCAATCAGTTTCTTTCTTTCTTCCTGCAATTGTTTGAGTTCTCTCTGTTGCTGCTGTAGTTTAGCCTCATAAAATTTCTCTCTATAATTAAATTGACATTTGCAGACTCCAATAAATCTGATAGCATTAAGCATGACCTAATATAGAACCTAGTCAAGTAAGTACCTCTCTAAAATAAGCACTAAATTTTTATTAAATGAAGCTCATGAGCTTAACATACCTTGCCTTCTCATTTATTCCAGCATCTTTCCGTGTTTTATTGGCATTTCCTCTAGTATTATTTGCATTTTGTTTGTTGTCTTCTTCTGCTGGGTAGAAATCATCCAAATTTGAAGTATTGGTAGAGATAACTCCACGATCTGCTGCATCATCATCCTAAAAAGCATCATTAAAATAATCTTGAAATCTAAAGGCATTATCCAATTCAAAGCTTAAATACCACTATTCTGTAAAATTTACATGACATAAAAATTAGAGCAGTAGATTAAGTACATGATTTTTAGAGAACACTGAAGCTCGTCCTCTACCAATGACAGGAAACGAAGTACTAAAACAACAAAAAAGTACATTTATAATCTGAGCTGCCAATTACCCACTAATGACTCATGTTAAGTTGCCTTTTCTTATCTTGACCAGATACTGAGCTATTAAAGAACAGCTTTATACAGAATACGAAAAAGATCAAAAACACATCATCAGATATGGGAATTCTTGATACTAGATAATTTTTCATAGAATGTAACTTTTTTTAAAGATTTTATTTATTTGAGAGAGAGAGAAAACACGTTAAGTGGGGGGAGGAGTGGAGGAAGAGGGACAGAATCTCAGGCAGACTCTGCACTGAGCAGAGCCTGACGCAGGGCTTGATCTCACAACCTGAGCCAAAACCAAGTCAGATGCTTAACCAACTGAGCCACCGAGGCGCCCCTTAAAATGTAACTTTTACATTAACGATTTCAAATAATCAATGTGCAGTCCACTGTCACTTGCTTACCATTTTCTATTCTCTCACTTTGGTCTTTAGTTTGCCAAACCAGTGCCAATGACTCACAATACAAAAATGAATGAGAATATCTCACATCTGTCATGACTAATGGAAAAACAACTAAAGTTCTCAGCTTCCTAAGGGTAGGTCCCCATCTACCCTTAAAGGTTAGGGGTAACCTTTAAGGTTGGGGTGAACTACTACATTTTTAAAAAAACATTTAACTCCATATAATTTTATATTTACTCATGCTTTCTCTGAAGACCTCAACTGAAACTTAAACCTTTGGAAATATCATTCTAATAAAACCTTAAAGAGTTAGAGCTGACTCAATTATAAAACTGGGTAGACAATTTTAAGTTTGTAGATGGTGTTATCTGGTATTCTTATTCATCTAAAAACTAGCCTAATTCATTCCTAATATGGGTAAGAAGATGGAAAAGAAACTGAGCTGGGATTCAGGAAGAGAGAAGCTATAATTATGAGGCCTTTTCACATAATAAAAAGTGAAAAAATTAAAGTACAAGAAAAAAATACAAAACAAATCTGCCTGATGTTTCAGAAGGCAGTGAGAAGGTACCTGAACAACTGAGTTATCAACTCTGATGTTTAAAGTAAGTGACTCAAGAATTATTGTTTGAACAGTCTTTTGAAAAAATCAAGCAGTATTTACCTGTACCATAGCAACAAGATCTTGCAACTGTCTTAGTTTCTGTTTTGCAGCCATAAGTCTATTGATCTTCTGTTCAAATTCAGCATCTTCGGGAGCCTCATCAACCAGACTGCTCCTATGACTAGTTAATGAAGCGCCACTGACTCCCTCATCTTCTGCTTCTTCCTCTTCTTCTTCATCATCTTCACCTTGTGCACCATGAATCCCCTGTTCTCCTTCTCTATTATAGTGACAATCTGCTAAAAGCAAGTATCAATGAAATCAATAATTTAATAAATTTAAGAAGAGTACTAATTAAAGAAAATCCACTTCAAAAAAACAACATGGCAAAATTATCCATCAATAGTCAATCATACCTAAAGAAGGAGGCATGTTCAGAGCCCTTATGTTGGCAGATCTGTTGTTAATTTCACAATTAGAATTAACTGATCTCCCCTCTCTATTATTAGAAACACACTGAGCATTAGAATTACTATTTACTTCATTCCAAGTGGCAGCTACTTGTGGATTTCTAAAAGAAAGAAAACAGCCTGAAGTTATTTAAAGTAAAAAATTAAAAATTAAAAATTAAAAATCAAAGTTTTAGAACTGCTGATAAAATAATTCTGAACTATGAACATCGCTGGCTATTTCTCCATTTAAATTCATACTCTGAATAACTGGCTCTTGCTTTTCAAAAACTTCTGCTCTTTGGAAATTTAAGAAGAAAAACATCCAAAAAATCAAAGTTACACCTAAAAATAAAGAGGCAGGAAAATGTTAAGTTAGATACTTCTTATGACTTACTTGCATGTGATCTTAACAAACAACAAATTTACCAAACTACTGTACTCAGTGCTTCTCTATTTGTTTTTCTTCACAGGGCCAGTAAGATTACACTGGCCAAAATAGTAGACTTACGCAGACTTACAGGAGAAAAGCTTAAATAAAAAGCAAGTAGCACTCTATTGAGGTTTTTCTGCTCCATATTAGAAGCATTTAGTTAGGAGGAACACGTTAGAAAAACGAACTTCCAAGTTCTTACCGAATGTTAGTAACAGGTTCAGAGTTTTCATGTTCAGACTCGTATTCTGACTCTTCAGTTTCTTCATCTTTTGTGTTTTCATTTACAGCATCTGTCATCATATCCGATGTTTGTTCATAATAATGAACCAATTCTCTTAGTTCATTCAATCTCTTTCGAACTTCATTTAACTTCCTGATAAACAACCAAAATGTATATATAATAACTATTTTAGCAAAATAAAGCATGCAGTATTTCCATATAAAAGCAGCCAGCATGGACAAAATTCAGACCTAGTGCAGTATCAAGGGGTGTGACTATAAAGTTAGGAATTCAATTTCAAGGATAGCTTACTCAATATCTCATCACTCCATTTTCTTATAATCTATTAGAGACAAAGGCATTAAAAAAAGCAGACTTGGTTTCTTAATAAATAGTGAAGTACTAAATATTCAATTTAAATACTACCTCTCAGGCAAATCAGGGATGCAGACACTATTAGACATTTACAGAAGGTTCCTAATCTGTAACACACAAGAGATCTATAAGGTGTATAATATGTTTACCCCAAGTATTACGTTTATTGAGTTTCTATTAAGTGCCAGGAACACTGCCAATGTTTTTTAATCTGTAAAATACCTTTATGAACAGGTATATTATCCCTATTTTGCAGATGAAGAAACAGAGGCTTAGTGAGGGTAAGTTATTTGTCCATGGTCACACAGCCTTGTAAGATAGAATATCAGGGCTTTCTGACTCTAGGGCCTGGGCTCTGAATTTAGAATCTTTTGAATATAAAAATCTTTTAATGCAATCCCACCTATTTCTAATCCTTTAGCTAGAAAATGGGAATGCATCAGCTCACAAAAATTACCTGTATTACAATGTCACATTTCTCTTGGACAACTCAAGGGATGCAGATATAACACACACACACTTCTTCTACCACCTCTTAAGAATATTTATATTACGTAAATTCAGTTTTTCCAGAATTTTCAACAAAGAAAAAAAACCATAATTTATCCCCATTATTTAATTCTATTCTATGTAAACAATATTTGTAAAAATGTTTTACTGGAGTTTTTCAGTTGGATTTAGATGTCCTTCATTTTCACTCTCATTCTGAGAAACTAGAGAAGCAGGAGGATAAGGAACAGATGATGTGAAGCTATTGGATTCTCCATTGACAACTGGTGCTAAGCCTACAGGAGCAGAGGGAGCTGAAGTTGTACTCTGATCCACACTTCTTTGTGGAGAGGCTGAAGAAGGCACAACTACCAAAAAAAAAAAAACCAGTTACCATAAACAAACAGATATGGAATCAAACAACACTTACTCAGTTTGCTTACATATAAAAATAAAAAGTAAAAATCATTAACATCTTACATTCTGCAGCTTTAAATTTCAGAAACGTAAGTGTATAATAGCCAGGCCACTTATTCAACCAAACAGACTTAGGGGGAAAAAAAAAATAAAAAGGAAAGACAAGGTGGAAATTGACAAAAACTATTATATTCTACCTTAAAAAGTAACCAGTATATTCTTTGATAAACCTGATTCTAGGTTAAGTTAAACAGGGCAAATGTGGGGCGCCTGGGTGGCTCAGTTGGTTAAGCGGCTACCTTTGGCTCAGGTAATGATCCCAGGGTCCTGGGATCAAGCCCCACAATGGGCTCCCTGCTCAGCGGGGAGTCTGCTTCTCCCTCTCCCTCTGTCTGCTGCTCCCCCTGCCTGTGCTCTCTCTCTCTCTGTCAAATAAATCAATCTTTAAAAAACAAAAACAAAAAACAAAACAAAAGAAAAAAACTTAGGGCAAATGTGTATGATGTACAGCATCTACAACTCTTTACAACCCTAGGGGTTTAGGCCCCAAAGAATGTTCTAAATCCATAGCTCAGAGTAATTTTATCTGGTCTCCAAGATGGAATTTTCCTTGTTCCAAAAGATAAAACAAACTTAAAGTAACTGTAGTACATTCATACCATGAAATACAACTCAACAACAGAATTTTCTAATTAGATGATGGCTTATCTTCTATAGTCTTTGAACTATATGTTAATTACTTTTCTGTCCACATGGATTAAAGATACCTTATGCCTTCAAGGAGAATGAATGAAGATTAAGGATCTTTGCACTTCTCAATCTCCATCACTTTAAAACTACTGTCATTTATCTCTTTCTCACAGGGACAACCATCATTTGTTGCTCACATTACAAATTGCTACAACTGGTTTCCAGCAGTCTCTTTGCTCTATTCCTTAATAAGTTCAACCTTTTGCTACTGCTTTCACAGTTTCACAGTGTGAAAAAAAATCATTTTTTAGAGTCATCAGTAGGCAAAGTGCTACTTTATCATGTATATAAAACTGACCACCGGGCCTTCAGTACAACTTTCGAATTTTAAGTTTTTCTTAGCTGTGTCCATCTGTATAACATAAGCACTGGGGGGGCATGTGGGTGGCTCAGTCGGTTAAGCGTTTGCCTTCAGCTCAGGTCATGACACCAGGGTCCTGGGATTGAGCCCCATGTTGGGCTCCCTGCTCAGTGGGGAGCCTGCTTCTCTCTCTCCCTCTGCCGCTTCCCCCTGCTTGTGCTCTCGCTCTCTAATAAGTAAATAAAATCTTAAAAAAAAAAAATAAGCACTGGGATTAGGTTATACTCTAGAGGAGGAGAGACTAGCAGAGGTCTGGGAAAAGAAAGGAGGATGTTTCAGGAAGAAATACTAAGGTTTTTTGGGGGGGGGGGATAGCAGAGAAATAGGAGATGGGTAAAGAATAAGGAACAGGGACTCCAGAGATGTTTTTCCTATCCCTTGTCTTTTCTTTAATAAGACAGCACCTGGAATGTTGAAGAATTATGACCAGCTGGAGTTGACCCTACTGATCAGTTTCCCATGCTAGAGCTCCTACCACTGTTTAGGTAAGAGGCAAAGACCAGGCTTGAGAAGGTGTGAAGACAGCAAATGAGGACTAGTAACTGGATCTCAATCAGACAGAAGCAAGTAAAACATCTTGCAGCAGAAAAGGTGGTTCCTAAAGTGCAACTAGTATGACTATGCTCTTCCTATTCCTCCTAAGTGACCATATATTTCCAAAAAGTTATAAACTTTTCAGTTTATATAGTCTACGTTATAAACTATATGTCATAAATTTTTTGCACTAAACCATACATATGTTTTTCATGTCTTTTTTTTATAAATACTTTCTAAATCTATTCGATAGTTTTTAAATCAAAGTACCAATCTGGATTAGTTTTCCTTTAAGGGAAAATGTGAATATGCTAAAAAAATCCAGGAACATATGTTCAAGTATCTAATAGTTTACCTTCTCTTTTTCTTTCCCCTGAATTAAAATCCTACCTATTTTTCAAGGCTTAAGTTTATTCTTTACCTTTACTGAATTATAGGAACAGATCTCCCATCTATTTGTTATCATCGCATATTGACTTGTTACTTAAAAACTATCCCCACGCAGGGCGCCTGGGTGGCTCAGTAGGTTAAGTGACTGCCTTCGGCTCCCGGGATCGAGTCCCACATCAGGCTCCCTGCTCGGCAGGGAGTCTGCTTCTCCCTCTGACCCTCCCCCCTTCATGCTCTCTCTCTCTCATTTTCTTTCTCTCAAATAAATAAAATCTTCAAAAAAAAAAAAAACTTTCCCCATGCAAGTCCTATCTCTCTTCAAATATTGTAATTTTCTTGAGGAAGTATGAGTTCATTCATTCATTCACCAGATATTTACTAAATTAAATATTGCATGCCAGCACATATACTCATGTGTCCTCTACCTAATACTGCTGAGCCGGCTTTACTTACATGATGAATTGTTCAGATGTTGATCTCGAAGTGTATGAAGTTCTCCAAGCAGTTTGTCCATTTTTTGTTTCTTTTCCTGTAATACTCTCATTTTGCTAAAAAGTTGTACTTTCTCATCAGGTAAGCGTTCTGAAACTGAAGGATTCCTGCTCTGGGAAACCTCCCTAGTTAATGAAAGGCTTTCCGCTTGTCTTCTATTGTCTGGAACAGTTGGAGGCTTATTTAAAATAAAAAAAAAAAGACGATCAAGGCAATGAAAGGTTTGATTCTCATTTTAAAAACACATAAATACTCTTTATAAAAAGCAATAAATATTTGCCTAGATTGTGCTAGTGGGTAAGCATACGCCTTTCCAATTCCCAAATCACATACTATTTCCTGATGTGCCACTATAACATCTATATGGTTTTATGGACACATATTACTACGCAGTGGTCTTGAATTCACTGGACTGAATTACTATCTGGATCTAAATTAAGTGCTAGAAATGTCTTTATAAGCCTTATATAAACTTATATAAACTTTCAAAAATCTCATTCTCTCTCTTGCCAGCTTTTTACAATCATCATAAACTTTTTCTTAATCTATCAGTTTTTCCTAGCACTTCTTTCCTATGATCCTCTATTAAAATTTTCAAAAATCCACTACGGCTTAGGAAATCATAAAATGAACACCACTGAGCTTAAATTTTAACACTTTGCCACATTTGCATCAATTTTTTTTAAGAGAAATATAACATTACAGATATAACTAAAGCTCTATACATACCAACCCCCAATCTCATTACTCTCTCCAGAAATAAACACAATTACCATCATCACATATGTTTATATATTATTGTACCTACATAAGATATACATCCTTCATGCATTTTTAAATATTAATCAAGCAGTATCCTTCCTAAACTCGTGTTTTTCATTTATTAACTCTGGCTCATTTACTGAACTGGCTATAAGATTTCACTCTATGCATATATCATAGTTTATTAATCCATTTTCCTGTTTATGGACATTTAGATTGTTTCTAGATTTTTGCTATTGACAAAACCTGCCATGAACATTCTTATATATATAAGAACGTGTGAAGAATTTCTCTAAGATGGGGCATTTGCAGGGTCACCAAAAAAATGTGCTAGATATTGCTAAATAATTCTACAAAGTGGTAGACCATATTCATTTATTTTTACCTGGTCAGCAGACAGGAGACATTGAATCTTCATACTCATTACAGTGAAGAGGTAATAATTCACCCTTTCTTATTCAAGGCCCATAGATTGAAATTTTGCATTTAAATCATTACTTACAGAGGTCACCAAATTGTAACACTTATTAATTCTGAAATTAAACTTAAGAACTTTCTCCAAAATTGTCAGTAAAATATTTAAGGACATAGATTCAAATATAACTTAAGCTTTAGAGGTTATGACCATAAAGAATCTTTGAGAGGAAAAAAGAACATATTATCTAGTAGCATTCAAGGAGAAAGTTTCACTTATCACTGCATTCAACTTAGATTTTCCTCTAATTAAGTGTTTCTCCAAGTATACTCCCCAGACTACCAGCAGTGGAATCACACAGTGGGGAAGCCCACCTCAAATGTATGAATCATACATACTTTGGGAGTGAGGGAATCCCAATGATCAGAACACTACATTTTTATTTTATTTTTTTTTAATATTTTATTTTTTTTAAACAAAACACCAGGTGATATTTATGCTACAGTGAAGTTCGGGAACCACTGGCTTAATTAATATGATTTTAAACTCAACTATACTAAAAAAATTAAATTACCTGAGAATCACGAAGCTGATTATGAAAACGCTGAATTAAATCATTCAGTTCTTCATTTAGTTCAGAGGTGATACTAACTCCAGATAGGCTACCTGTAGTTTCTGTTACAACTGGAAAGAAAATTAACAACTATTCATTAAAGCAAACAAATAAATACACTTTTCAATTTCTGAGAAGCTAAAAGTAAATTCGGGGGGGGGGGAAGGAATTTTAAAAAATCTTACCTAATTTAAAACTAGTTAACCCTCAGATTTACCTCCCAAACAATCATTTTAATAGAAATTTCCATCTAGGGGCACCTGGGTTGCTCAGTCATTAAGTGTCTGCCATCGGCTCAGGTCATGATCCCAGAGTCCTGGGATCGAGCCCCTCATCGGACTCCCTGCTCCGCGGGAAGCCTGCTTCTCCCTCTCCCACTCCCCCTGCTTGTGTTCCCTCTCTCGCTGTCTCTCTCTGTCAAATAAATAAGTAAAATCTTTAAAAAAAAAAAAAAAGAAAGAAAGAAATTTCCATCTAACCTGAAGACAAAGGGACACAGAAAAGTCTAATATAGTGATTCATCTTTTTCTGTCCCATCACTCGAGGAGGGATACTGCTACATTCCAATTAAGAATAATGACTCAGTGGAATAGGGAGAGGACAGGCCTATCAGGTTGGGTTGGGGGAGTGGCAAGGGAAAGTGGTTAATCTGAAAAAGTACAGCTGATACTGACAGGTCTAAATCCCCACCTCCCCCAAACAGAATCAATGCTCTAATACAGGGGCTGGCAAATTTTTTATAAAGATTCAGACAGTACATATGTTAGGCTTTGTGGAAATGGTTTTTGTCTCAACTACCCAACTCTGACATTGCAGGGAAAAAGCAACCACAAATGATACATAAACAAACAGGCATGGATATGTTCCATAAAACTTTATTTTAAACAGTGGGCCAAAGCCAGCTGGCCATAGCTTGCTGACCCTTGCAGTAGAACAGATTATTTACTGAAGTAATTGCTTGTGATACAATGCAGACTACAAGACCATAGTTTTTATCTTCCTACGGCAGTATTCCTGAGGCAGTATTCTGAGGACAATTTTGATAACGGGTTACTGCTCTACTACCCAACCACACTGTGCTTATCCTTTCCAACTCTAAAAGAGACACGGGCTATAAACTGTTTCTGTTTTAAAAGAAAATACTAGCTTTTTCAAAGAGAAATTAGAATTTCAGGGCTAAATAGAATCCCTTCAGCCCTGAGTTAAGTGCAAACTCTATTTTGAAAAGGAAGAAATTACAGTGTAGATTACTAACACACACTGCTAGTTGAGTAAAGAACAACTCTTTCCCACGACTATTACTTAGCCTCGCTTACATACCAGAATATTAAATACTATCATTCTGGTTTTTCATCAGAAATCTCATAAATACAAGAGAAAATGTTTTAAAATTACTACCCTAAAATTCTTTTTGAGATAATATAAAAAATAAATTTAATCTTAAACCTTTGTTCATTCTACTCCTGGTGTCTGCCTCATTATACTTTAAAGAAACAAGTTCATATATTCAGAAAAAGAAGACCTCTGACCTAAAATTCAAGAAATCTGATTTTACTAATATGTCATAGAAGTATAGGCAAGTCACAAACTCTGTTAGAGCTCCTTCTCTCCCAAATGAGACTAAGAAAAAGCTCTGGAGACTAACCTACAATTTTGTGATAATCAAATGAGATGATATAAACGTTAAGTATCTGAAATAACATCACCACCACAGGCATTATCTCTGAAATCTAGAACTTGAAAAATATTTAAAATACTTTAAAGTCATTAGCCATTAACTAGTATGTCATTGTTTAAACAAGTCATTAGCCATTAACTAGTATGTCATTGTTTAAACATTTTGTTTTATTCTAAATTACCTATTTCCTAAATATAAATGTAAAAGCTAATGAATTCTGGACTTTACAAGGGAAAAATGTGTTGAAAATGTATATAATTATTACTGCACATATTATATATAATATACAATTATGTAATTATTACAAAAGAATAAGTTACTTGCAAGTCATACAGTTCCATATGAA
Organism: Neomonachus schauinslandi; assembly: GCF_002201575.2. Taxonomy (NCBI): domain Eukaryota; kingdom Metazoa; phylum Chordata; class Mammalia; order Carnivora; family Phocidae; genus Neomonachus; species Neomonachus schauinslandi. The sequence continues at coordinate 20,588,417 of NC_058404.1, forward strand.
AATGCAAAATTAAATTATGTATAGCAATGATCAGAGGGCTAAGCCACTGGGCTAGGTGTGGATAGCAGCATAAATTGAAGAATAACAAGGTAACCTCAGTGAGGACCTAAAATAGAGAGCCTACAGGAAATAAATTATTATTAGACTAGGATGATAGACTAGAAAATAGACCTTAGTTTTACTGAGTTTTAATAGGTAACAAGCTGTTTTCAACTTACTGAGAAATTAAACAGGTTTGAAGTGATAAAACAAACTATAAAATTAGACTCAATACTAAAGAATTCAATACAATTTCCACCTAAATGATACATGGGTATGAAGGAAGAAAGAAAAGTGAAAAAAACGTTTCTGAGTCTCAGGAAGACTATATATAGAATATAAATACCGTTCAAAGGAACTGGTGTATACAACTGGGCACCTAATTGAAATAACAGAGCTACTACCAACATTAGAAGCTAAAGAAGCTCTACAAATTTATGCATTGTCTCCCTTAATGTTTTGACCTTTCCTTGGTAGGCAAGACAAGTATAGCAATCCCAGATGAATAAAGTACAAAAAGTGGGGGGGGAAAAAAAAGAAAGGAAAAAAAAAAAAAAAACATTAAGAGCCCTATCAGTGTGAGGTACAAAAACAGAACTACAGCCTGTCCCTTTTACCTCTTAAAGGTACTCTCTGATGAAAAGGAGAGCGAGCTGGCTGTCTGCCCGGTACAGTATGATGGCCAGGAGTTGTCCCTGCAACCTCTTCTGCATAACCAGAGAAAAGCAAAGGACAGGGTAAGCCTCATATGTAGGTTTCTAAACTAGTCAATATAATCAAGACCTGATCATATAATAACCAGCATCCACCTTGCAATACCATTATTAATTGAGCCTTACTTATAACAACAACAAGCTACACTGTGGCATACCAGAATCATCCATCACAGCAATAGCTTGCTCTGCTTTGTGCTGCAGAGCAAGAAGAGCAGCCTGTCTTCCCTGCAGAGCTCTCAGTTGCTCCTGCTGTTGTAACATCCTTTTTAATAAGTCATGTTGTTTCTTCAAATTTTCTATCTCTTCCATAGGCTCCTGCTGAGGATCTCTGGCCTGGAAAATAAGACCAACAATACTTATATCTGATTATTAAAATTCATGTTCCTGTTTCAACTACCAATGGCACAGTACAGACACAGATGATAAATTAGTATTAAATACACAACGGTAAATACAGTTTCAGTAGACTTGAAGAAAAAAAGAATAAGAATAAAACGATAACACAGAGATATCCTGCCATGTTGAGTTAGGTAGTTAGGTAATTTCACAGTAAAAGATCATAAGCAATAGCTTAGCATGAAGAGGAATTAACAAAGAAAAAAAAAAGGCATACAAAAAAGGAGGTCAAAAGGCCGAAAAGAGCTACACACACACACACACACACACACACACACACACACACACACACACACACGAGCCAGACCTGATAGAAAAGGAAGAACAGATCAGATCATACCAGGTTAATGTCCTAAAAATATCCTTGAAGAAGATCATTCTAAAAAGCATTCTGCCCCACTTCTAGAAGTGATGTTAAAAAATACTAATAAAACAAAAACGAACCCACTATTTTCTAACCAAGGACAAAAATTATAGAAACACTTTTATTTGATAATTTGATGTAAGTGGCTTTCATTTACTTACATCTCATTTCATAAGCATAAAATAAAGCAGAAAACTTTATGTTTTGTATCAAAGATATCATTATGTTTTCTTTTAAATTATGCTTATTTAGCTGAGTCTGAGAAATTAAATAGAATACTTTGAAATTCCCTCCAAAAGGTACCATTTTGCCTAGACAAACAAGATTAGATAGATGTCACTTTTAAAAAATTATAAAATGTTAAGGATTAATCTTAAAACCAGTGAAATTTAACCCAACAAGAAAAAATAAAAGTCAATCAAGCAAAGAAACCAATTTAAATACAACTTGGGAAAAATAAAGTATAAGCCAAATTACATATGAAATGTATATATATCATATTAGAATTTTTCATCATTGATCTGCCTTTTTTTTTTTTAATAAAGATTTTATTTATTTATTTGACAGAGAGAGAGACAGCGAGAGAGGGAACACAAGCAGGGGGAGTGGGAGAGGGAGAAGCAGGCTTCCCGCGGAGCAGGGAGCCCGATGCGGGGCTCGATCCCAGGACCCTGGAATCATGACCTGAGCCGAAGGCAGACGCTTAACGACTGAGCCACCCAGGCACCCCTGATCTGCCTTTTTTAAAAATCTTATATTTTAAAAGTTTAAAGATTTTACCTAATATTTACACAGAATATTTCTATTAACTTAGAAACATTTAGTCAATTTTAAACTTGCATTGCTACCAAATTTTGGTTGGGGTTATATAGATTTTAAGTGACTAATCCCAACTACCAAAGTTATTAAGAAGAATAAAGAAGTTCAATAATTTCATTTCAAAGTAAAATGCACTGATCTACTTTCTCCATGTACATGTGATTCCTGGAAAAATTATGGAAATACAGATGGCTCCACAGAGATTCCCTCCTGGGTGACATCCTTTATCGATTCTCTGCAAAAATCCCTTCTCTTTACCTTCCCAAGTGAGTAAGTATATGGCTCTAAATTAAATACTGGAAGAAAGTAAGATCAAATAAGGAAGTAGAAAGACTGTGGTTGGAATATCTGATGCACAAATCAGAGAATTCAGTCAGTGCTGCCTCTATCCTATATTGACTGACTAGACTTCATAAACAGGGAAGAGAAGCAACTATCTTGGTCAAAGCAGTACTTATTAAAGATTTTCTGTTGTCTTGAATTTCCAAAAAACTAAAGCCCTTTTCAAATTAACTACTGTGTACTCAGTTCTCTCCCCACCTATACAAGTGGAGTTAAGTTGCTAACACTGGCATTCATTCCTGTTAAAATTCATCTTCTTAGTTCTGGCTTATTTCAATTTATAATCCTCCCATGTCTCAAAAATATGCAGTTCACACTTCAAGGTAACCTTAAAGCTCTCTAATTTTAAAGAATTTACTAAATAACATTCTGGTTTTTTACCCTTTAAGCAGCAAACTTTTAAAAAGAACTTTAATCCTTGTTAGTCTTATTTTCTTTTAGACTGTATTTACTTATTTTACTTATTTGAGAGAGGAGAGAGAGAGCATTAGAGAGCACGGGGGGGGGGGCGGGGAGAGGGAGAAGCAGGCTCCCAGCTGAGCAGGGAGGCTGAAGAGGGGGAGGGGGGAGGCTGGATCCCAGGACCCCAAGATCATGACCTGAGCAGAAGGCAGAGGCTTAACCGAATGAGCCACCCAGGCGCCCCTTGTTAGTCACATTTATTTGCAAAACTCTGACACTCAAATTATAAAGAATTCTGAACTATTTATTAAAGGAAACAAAATTACCTCCAGATTTTTCACTAATCTAAAAATGAATTCCCAACAATTCTGAAATTAGTAGAGTTTATTACTGCTTAATAACTTTTGCATCCATTTAAATAACACTTCAGGGGTGCCTGGGTGGCTCAGTTGGTTAAGCGTCTACCTTCAGCTCAGGTCATGATCTTGGAGTCCTGGGATAGAGCCCCGCATCGGGCTCCCTGTTCAGCGGGGGAGTCTGCTTCTCCCTCTGACCCTCCCTCCTCTCATGCTCTCTCTCTCTCTCTCTCTCAAATAAATAAAATCTTTAAAAATAATAATAATAATTAACACTTCAAACTAATATTCAGAAAACCTGAGCTGAGGGAGGCAGGAAGGGACTACAGTCAAATATAAAAAAAGGGAAAATGAGAAAATGGAAATAAAAATACCTAGGGATTAGAACATGCCAAGCAGATGGTGCATGGAATAGGAATCCAAAAGGGAAACAAAGAATATATTAACCCTTCAAACACATAATTTCACTTAAACTTTGTGAGTCACCTCCAACAAGTACATTTTTAGTTTATGGATAAAAAAATTAACTTAGACATGAAATCCAAAGCTGCATACAGGTAACAGTTCAATTTCAGAAAACTCTGTCTTCCTTTCCTTTAGAAAAATGAGGTTCCTCCAATAATTTTTCATGGATCCAAATTTATTTTTGTAGCTGAAAAGTACTTCAGATAATATGTACTCCATTTTTTCATGTGAAAGGTGAGGAACTATAAGCCCAGAGAAGATAAAGCTGTGATTTAGCCCATATCACAGGGCAAGTTAGGTTCCCTAAGTTCTAGGTTGGTGTTTTCCACACCACACTGCCTGCTCCAAAATTATATGCTCAGTAGTTTTAAATACAAAAGTCTAAGACACCATGTCTGAGGAAACATAGTCTGGTTTGGGAGACAAAGTTAGCCCCCATGAAATAACTAGAAATGATGAAAATAATAGCAAAAAAAAGAGTAGATAATATTTTAAAAAGCTTAATAAAGTCTCTAAAAGCCACAAGTGAATGTGCGGGAAAGAGGAGTATGGGAAAATAATGAGGGCACAGGTACTTGTGGAAGGCTTCTTTTTTAAAAACTATGCAAAGTGTCATCATGTCTATAAAATATTCCATAAAATGGATTCTGTCCTTGTAAGCAGCTGGAAAATACCAACCATTTCCTATCAAGCTACCACTCACAAGGCTGCTTTAAGCTCTGAATCTCAACTTTTTTCCTACTCTCCTAACAGAATATGACATCTTGAAAAGATGTTAAGTAGGGAATGAAGGTGAGGTAGGGAGAACACAATTCTGCATAGCAGAGGAAAAATAAAGTCAGTTGGTGAGAATGAGGAGTTTTTTCTAATAAAATATTATGAATAGAGCACTGATAGAACTACCCTAGGATGGCCCTAAAAATCAAAAGATTAAAGAGAATCAATTGGAATAAACTCCAAGAAGAAAGTTCAATAGAGAGTAATATTCACTTATAAGGCTATTATTCAAGGAAAATGAAAAACAGAAAAATGTTTTTTAAAAGTAAATGTATCACCTTAGGAAAAAAAGAAAAGCTGGCAGATTTTACTGTTTGTCACTGTTCAGAAAACTTAAAGGGAACAGTAAGTTCCAAAGGATATTTACTGTGTCTCACACTTTTTCTCCAATGCTACTCATTTTAAAAATAATCAGCTTTTTAATTTACTATTCTGTTGTGTTGGGCACCTTTTGCTTAATACTTCATAGTGAGATCATCTTAGTTGATTTCAAACTGTATCCTCAAATTCTTAGGGGAGCCAAAAAAAAAAAAAAAACCTGCCAAAATGCTTAGAGGTTGTCATTTTTAAGCAGCAAAAAGAAAAAAAAAAGTGCATAACCAAATAAAGACCCTAGTATATTAATATAAGCTAATAAAACATAAGAAATTAGTCTAATCGATACTTATTAAAATAGTATTTTACTCTTGCAAATGGGTATGAGCACTTTCTTATAAATGCTTTTATTGAAACTTCTTTTAAGTGTAACTACACAAAGAGCTGTCTTTAAACCTTTCCTGAGTGCCTTTATGCAAATCATGGAAAATTCAGAGCAAACACTGGGGGGAAAAAACCAGCAGAAACATTACCAAACAAGTTAACTTTTTTGCTTAAGTATTTTTCTAAAAAAAAAAAAAAGAATGGAAGGGGTTTCCAACAAGAATCAAAATAAAAACCACAAAAGAAAAAAAAGGAAAAAAGGCACTATAAAAATACTTCATTCTTAGAAAGACAGGAAAGCTAATAGCTTACTCCATTTTCTTTCTCTTTAATGAATAACTGCAAGAATTAAGACAAAACTTAAAAGTACCACGTTCATACACGAATACAAATATCAAGAAACAAAAGGCAACTAATGGTTAAGGTTTAAGAATTTCTATTTTGAGTTCTCAATGGCAAAGAAAGAAAATGGATTAAGTCCTTTGTTAATGCAAATTAACTACAGCTGCCACATATAATCCACCAGGAGGAGTATCAGGAAGCAGAGAAAAATAAAAACACTAAGGGATAGCATTTTACTAAGGCAAATTACAGTATAATTAGCCGTGTTAATAGCTTATATATTTAAGAGCAATAGCAACAACAGAAAGGCAGATAAAGAAGAGGAAATGTGAACCAAAGAGGCGCTCATTTAGAGACTTCCCAAATTAATATTGTGAAATATACCTTTGAGGGAAATCCACGTTTTCGGCTACATTTCCTATTAGGCCTCAGTTCCCTGTCATTCTGAGGAGGTCTGTCACCTTTCCCTTTTGGACTTGTGGTAACGTCAATGTCTGAAACCTGTTCTTGTGAAGCTGAATTCCCTAGTTTGTCCTCAATGCACGGCCGAATTCTCAGACTAAAAGATGCCTCCTTTATTAAATAGTGTAGCATATTAATTTCTTAATACAAACTCCTGTTTAACATACAAGCCAGCCTTGTGAATAAATACAAAAAATTTACCAGTTCATCTCTTTAAAAATCAATCCACCCTCCCCCAAGTGGCAATAAACTTAAGACTTTTAGATTTCTGTAAGACTAGACTAATGCTTACTATAATCAAGTATCATATCATATCCCAGGCAATTTCCAAACTATACAACTGGAGCACATTTTAACATTTATTCTGCTGTTATTAATATCAATTTTCATTATGTCATTTTATGTTATCAAAAAAATTCTCATCACAGTGAACACTATATATGCTAATATATAAATCAAAATAACCAACTATACCATTTCCCACCCCTCCCCAACAGAATTCCTTTACCCACATTCCCCAATTCCTCCATTTCTGCTGGAATGAAATGTGAGGAAAAAAATTATTCCCAGCACCACTGTAAACAGAAAAACAATTTCTCCACAAAAGAATCTATTTTCAACAGTTGTTTGGATCAGGCCCTCTGAATATCTATCTCCTGGTGAAAATAATGTAGAACAAAAATTCAAATTTCCTCTTCAAATTAGGAAGGGCAGGGAAGAGAAAGGAGGCAGGTAAGAAACTACACAGGTCAACACTAAACGGAAACAAACCCTCAAATTTCTCATGCTGAATGGTATTTTGGAACGTATCTCAGAAACAAAAGATGGACATACATGGTTATCATTTCATAAGAAAAGCTTTACTGGTAACAGGTTTTCAAGTTTATTAATGCATGGTTATAGGTGCACCTGTTATAATAAAAATGCTTAAAAGCATACTAGTTTTGAAGCACACTACCTTCTATGAACTGTTTATTTTACAAAGCTTTCCTCAAAGTTCTGTAAATTCCTGATTATTTTTCCAAAAGATAGTATTTTAATAAATTTCATTTTGCAGAGTTAGAAATTTTATTTTTCTCACCACAAATAAATCATAATGTAAATAATACCCTGTCCCAATTTCATCTCGATGTTTCAGTCATCTGGTTTTGCTACAGTTCAAAGCTAGCCCGAGGTATAAAAAATCCTAGTAGCCTTCAAATGAATCCTCAACAGCAAAAGAACTTGCCAAGAGACAATATACTTGTAGTAATGATATTTTTGTACTCCTAGCTCTTATACTCATGATGAATTTTAACTTTCCTAATGCTTCTTAAAATGAGTAAAGCTGTGCCTAATGAAACCAACAGAAAAACTGTTTCTGCAAGCACATCACAAATTAGATTTTTAAATCAACCATGAAAGTGTTCAATGTTAGTAAGTAAAACTTCCATACTTCCATGTTTTAAAACAATATATACAGCATTAACAATTTGAGGGTTTCTTCCCTGAAATATACTTTTCATTAAGGAATGCCTATAAAAAATATCATCTTGAAAAATGGGGGAAAAGTTTAAATCTTCATTTCCAGCACTTTTAATTACCAAAAAGCCGCTTACCGTGGTATCTGAAGCCTCAGACTGCACATCTATGTTTAGCGATGTGCTCTCAGCTACAGAACCAGATCCCACAGCTGAATCTATAGTCCGAACATCCTCCTCCTCATTTTCTCTAGCCTGAAATATTTTAGTGGTATAAATCATACAACTATTAAAAAGGGCAATAAAATGTTATAATGGATGGCACGATTTTTTGAAAATATATTAACTCCTCTGGGGTGGAATCAGAATGTCATCAGTATATGTACACTAATATACCACAAAAATAACTCAACACATTACTGAAAAGGTCCAAAACTTACAAGGATTTTTTGGAGAAATTTCATATATGACTTTTCTTGTTCTTTAAGGTGATCTATTAGATGAGTAAGGCGCTCAACATTAGCAGATCTTTCATTTTTCTCTACAAGATCTTCCCGCATGGAACTAGCTTTAGTAATATAATCACGAATCTGAACTAGCCTGCTTACAATCTGCATGAAAAACATTTGGGGGGAAAAAAAAAAAAACATGAAAATAAACAGTATGTAAAACTAAGCCTAATGCATTCCACAGCAACACTTCTACATATTTTTTATTTCACGTATAGTCTAGGTTTATCGTTTTACGTGCAAAAGATCTGAATCAAATTTAGAATTTAACCAAAACTTAACTGACAATACTAACAACTCCAATTACTATGAATTTAAAAATTTCAAAATTAGTTTTAATTTACATTACCCAAAAAATTTCACTTACAGAACTGCATGCCTTTAAACTACAATTTATGTAAATTTTTTTAATGCTTACATACTATTTCCTTCTAAGTAAAAGTATTATACTTTTGAAGGTACTTTTCAAGAGAATTATATAACCATTTAAAAAAATTCTTACAATCTACTAATCACATTGTTTCAAACTCCTCTTTACTAAAAAATTGGTACAGAGCCTTTGGCAGGTAAACAGAAGCCTTAATTTGTAATACGCCATTTCTACAATCATTTTGGGTAAAGAGAAATTTACATGATACTGAATAAATCTGAGAGAATGAGGAGGCGTGTCCAGAAGTACTTAGCTAAAAATCCTATGTGCATAATCCAATAAAACTTTCTTAATCTTAATATTCTACTTTGAAGCTCATGAAAGCAAAGAGGAAAACAAACATTTTTCACCTGGCTGCTCTCCATTGCAGGCTCTCCTCTTCCATCTTCTTCAGAGACTTGACAGTTTTGCAAAAGGTCATTACTTAAAGCAGAGGCAAACAACTCTTTACATTGTGCTGATCCAATCATTTCTCTCTTTGGAGGACTTAGAGCAGCATCTTTGCTCTTGTTCGTATTAATCTGCATAGGCAAAAAGTTGAAGGGCTTTCGGTTTTCACTAAGCTGACGTTTGTTGTTAGCAGCTGTTGCTCTACCTTGAGAATCACTTCCAATGCTTCTCTACATATGGAAAAGAAACCAAATCCCACAAACATTAATTTTTCAATAATTAAAAAAAAAAATTCCAATGTTCTTAATCAGTTTTACCATCAGATATTGATTCAGGAAGTATACATAAACAGCTCTATCCATAAGATTCAAAAGATTCAAATCTATAAAAAGTCTTTTACTAAAATATCAAAATGTGATCAACTCGTCCTATTCCTCATTTTGTCAGACACAATTCAACTGATGAATATGAGCAAGATCAGTCTAAATGAAGTACTAGGACTACAACCCTATTTATAACTCACATTGCTAATCATACTTGTTCACCGATTTTGTATGGGCTTTGGACCCAATGAGTAGATCTTAATTAATATAAACATCAGCATTAGGATGTGTCTAGATGAAACACTGCCTGAAAAAGTGCTCAGCTCAGTGCCTGGTATATAATAAATGCTCAGTAATTATAAACAGATGACTAAATGATGTGATCACCAGCACCATCATATCAGACTTGAACATACCTTTATGCATATTTGGTAAACTGTTTATGTCTCTAAAGCACAGATGTGACAATAAAACATTTGTTAAGAGTTCATTATCATTTCCATTTACTTTTAGTTCCAAATTTTATTTCAGTGATTATAATACCAACCACAATTCTATTTTAAACTTGAGTAATCCAGAACATCCCACACTTAGCCAATGATAAATATTCTACACTGGATCTGCCCTTTTGCTTAACAGCAATCTTATTCAGTTACTAACATGTAAAATTTAGTTCCAGGATGAAATGATTTACATTAGTCATAGAGTATTAGTAATAAAGTCACAGAAGACTTGACCTTAGCAAGTCTAGAAACAGTTTTTTTTGCCCTCCACAGAACATAATACCACTGCCACTAATTAAAATTCTTTCCATATACACAGAAACTAAGAAAAAGGAAATAAAGAGCTCACTTTTTATTCTTAAGACAAATTATTTAATCCATTCCAAGTATTTCCCATAGTTCTAACTTGATTTTTGAAAGTAATTCACAAACCTGATCTAAATCACTGAAGTTTATGCGCTGTTTAAGTTTCTCTAATTCGGCCTGCTCTGGAACAGACATCTGAGTCACGTATCTACTATGTGGAAACGAATGTGGAGTCTTTGTTCTTCGCCTTCCAACTCCTGGTGAGGACTCCGGAGAAATATCATTAGTTACCCTTTTATCACTTTCTACACCAAACTTTTTCTTATTCTTTTCTGATGATTTATTTGCTTTCTTCTGTTGGCCACCCCAATCCTTTAAAAAAGTAAAGGCAAAAATTAATCTGGCCTCTATCAAACCAGGAAAGTAATTTGATATGCTTAAAAATTTTCAGTCTTAAAGTTAAAAATGACAAGACATTTTTCACGTAAACATATAGCCTTAGAGACAATTACTTACTGTTACTAATGTGTCCCCCCTGCCATTTCACCCAGCCTAAATTTCATAGACAGTCCTTCAGAAAATAGATTACTTTCTTATCATTCTTTAACAAACATAAATGCCAAACTCCAACCCTAGAGTCAGTCTGAATATTTTCAAAAGCATTTTTAAAAATGGTTCCCTACTATTTATAAATTGGAGAGTGAAATAAATTATAGATACCTTTACTGGCCTCCTTTAAAATCAGTGTGTATAAGACAGATTCAGAATCAACCTGGATTCTAAAGTAATTATTGTTATCTGAAGAAATGCTCACTGTGACCCTAGGCAATTTACTTAACTTCCCATAGTCTCAGTTTCCTAAACTCTAAAATAGTGTCACCTTTAAAACATAATTAAAAATAATATTCATAAAACATCTAGCACAGTGCCTAGCATATAGTAAGAAATAAACATAACTATACTTACTTTGCACAGGCAATAATGTATTACATAATAAGACCTTATATGAAATAACAAAAACGTTTCATGTTTTAATGGGAAAACATTCTTATTTACTGAGTTATACCCACATCACCTAAATCATTCAACAAAAAGGTCTATAAATTCCTACCTTATTCATATTGGAAGAATCATTTAGTTTTACTACAGTAAAACCTTTTGGGATATTCTCATTTATAACACAACTCCCTTCTCTACAAACTGTCCCTCCACCCCCATCCATGTGTGGGTTTTCTTGCCAACCTGTTGTTCTACTTACCCTACCCCTTCCTGGCCACAGATGATTGGAAAAGAGATGCATATCTAATCCAAATTGGGATAATCATACTTTAGAGTTTTAAATTGGAACTAAAAGATAACTAGTCAGGATATAATTGTAGCGATAACTGAAAACTTTAGAATGAAGGGTCAGCCATAGTACACCACATGAACCAGAGAAGAGAGAAAGCTGGTCTGCGAAAAGAAAGTTGTGTTAAGCAAAGGCACTCAGAAGCAAAGAGTGAGGGCAGTGAAAAAGCAATTCTTGACAATTTTCTGGTTCCTTTTTCTAGTCCCTTCCTAAAACCCAGCTACAGTATTTTAATTTGTTTAACTTATTTTCCATAAAACATCTTTATATACTTATAATAAATCTCCTTTTTGGCTTAAACTAACTCACGTTGATATCTGTTACCTGCAAAAATAAATGTCTTCAACTAATATAACAAATAGCCCAGGGTCATTTAATGTCTTGGCTAGCAAGAAAAAAATGTGTTTACAAAGAGTCTCATGAGTTTGATTTGACTAAGTCAGGGGAAAGTTTCATTTTATCATTAGTAGTTAATGGATACACCATCAATAAAAAGTTATCATACCATATTGTTGAGTCGGTCATCAACACCGTCATTGCTCCAGTTTGGTAAATCCTGATCATTCACACCTTCTTCAAAAGGACCTCCTCCTGTGGCCATCCTGGCTTTACTTAATTTTCTGCAAAACAAGTGGAAACTAACATTTTTAACACATAAAAACAAACTCTTAATCTTTAAATCATTCCAAGAAGCTTAGTGACATAAAAGAATCTCAAAAAAGTTGATTTTATGAAATAAAAAGAGGTAGTGTCAACCACACATCATAGACAAATTGATTTAGCTGCCATACACATATTATGATTAACATGAGTTAAGTAGCTGGAGTGATGGGAAAGGGAAGGAAAACTTTAAAATATCTACTGTGTGTACTGGCCTGCATGCTTTCAGGCTATTTTATTTAATTAGTTGAACACAGTCCTAAAAGGTAGAGCAATGAGGTAGTAAAAAGTTATTAATGGCTAGAACCAAAACTGCTCTTAGGAAAAAAACCTAATGTTCCCAAAGACCTGGGAATTTGTTTTGTGTCAAAGTTCCAAGGAGCGCAGAACTGCTCTGCATGGAGAAAAGTTTGGTTTTAACAGGAATGTAGTGGTAAGCAAGATAAAGAGAAGGCAGAGAGAGAAGCAGGCCTTGGTCGGTGAATGGGCAATAAAAGCCAAGAATACAGTGGCCTAAAACATTTAAGAAGAGTGATGCCTATTGCTTTACTTTAAATTACACTGCTGCTACCTCACAGTTTTCCTTAAATCTTGACTAATCTACCAAAGTCGCAAATTCTCCCCACTAAAAAAAAGAACTAAGGATTTTGTGAATATCCAGGAAGGTACTGAATTTCATACCTGGGTCAAAGAGAAGAGAAAAGAAAGAGCAATGGTAGAAGCAGATGTTCAGAAGCAGAGATGATCAGCAGAAAATGAGATTTCTACATAACCTTGTGGAGGACTCTGGCTTTCCACTAGGTGTGGAACTGCGCAAGTTGGAGAAGGACTGAGCGAAAGAGATGGGCAGATTAACTTTATCTAGAATTCAAGGGGCAGAGAAAGCCATTAGACAGTAGGGTTATATTGGTTTCTGATTTTACAAATAACACTAACATTCAAAGAAGTTAGATAATTTCTCCAAGGTCATTCAGCTAAAAATGTCAAAAAGGAATACATATCCAAGTTATCCCATTCACTAGAGCAAAAAATTAAAAGCATTATCATCCACGACAAAGTAGGAATTATCTCAGATGTGTGAATGCTAGAATATCTATTAGAATAATCTATTAATAAATTCCAAAGAGGTTAAATTTTATCATCTCAAAAAAATGGTGATAAAATTCAACCCTTAGTTTGAAAAAAATCTTAAAAAGTACAAATACACTTCCTTACAGTTGTATTTACTATTATACTATTTGGTTTTTTTTTTCAATGAGCACATATTACTTTAATAATTTTCTAAGGAGTTGAAAGAAGTATATACTTTAAATCAATAGTCAACAATATTAAAATAAGAAATGAAGGACATCCCAAATAAAGATCAAAAAAATAAATAAATAAATAAAGATCAAAACAAGAATGTCACATATCAGTTATTTAGCATTGTTTTTAAAGTTCTACAAAATGGAAAAACATGAAACAGAAATATTAACACTGAGAAGACAAAAGGTGGTATTCTTAAAAATATGCATTAAAAAACATTGAGAACTTCAAAATATCACCAACAACCACACAGAAAATATACTGGAGAAAAATGATGCCACTTAAAATAGTGACAAAAAAAGAAAACATCTAGGAATAATGTAAATTTTGCCCTAAATAAAGCAGCACCAGTAAACTATAAAACAATGTAAGAGAAAATTGTAAGAGAAAATTTGTAAGAGAAAATTTACTAAGTAGAAAAATAAACTACCTTCCCTGATGGGAAGACAAATTTTATAAACACACCATTTTTTTTCCTAAATATAGACTTAATGAATTCCCAGTGGGACTCTTCTTAGAATCTGACAAAACAAGTCAGTACAAAAAATTTAGTATCTGAAAAGTAAAAGCAGAAGTAGCAATAGAGGTTGGGAGAGTAGAAAACTAGTCCCAAGAGATATTCAATCATATTTAGTACTTATATGATTAAATTAGTATTAGCCCCCCTCCCCCCCCACAAAATCCTGAAATATACCCAATTAGAAAAATGTAATGAAGAAAATTAATCACAGCTAACATCTATTTTGTTTACTATATGCCAAGCACCATGCTAAATATTTTATAAGCATTCTATCATTTAATCCTCATAAAAATACTATGATGTAGGATGATACAGGATTATTCACTTGATGGGACAATTTGCTAATAATTTTGAAAAAGATTTAGAGATTTAACAGCACTTCTCAACTAGAATCCTTCATCTCAAATACAGAACACAGAAAAATGATGAGTAACAATTTTTTTCAATTCTCCCAAGGATGGTACATACCCAGTACCATTCCAGACACAGAAGAGAAATTAATTCACAGTAAACAATAGATGCCTTAGAGCTTAATTCTCTCCCAATTGAAAAAGGCTGCCTTATACCATAACACCAAGATAGTAAGTAGATTAAAAATAGATCAGGAAGATTAAAAAAATCAAACAACAGACAGACAAGAAAACAGGATGGGCTTTAAAAATCGAGATCTTACAAATATGGAATGCAGAAATAAAAGGGAAAAAGTTTAACAGATTTTATTCACATAAAAGTACATCCCAAGTTTATGGAGAAAAAATAATAGTAATAGTAAATGATAAATCAGAGGGAAAATCTGAAAGAAATATGAAGTATACAGTCAATATCTTTATAAAGAATTTATGGGGAAAAACAAGAAAAATAAAAACACTAAAAAAAAAAACCCAAACCCAAGAAAAGTAAGTAGAAACGGGCAATTTAAAAAGAAGTCAGTAAGCATAAAATGATAAAAATATTAACAATAAAGTTCAGCTGCAAATTAAAACAAGGGACTATTAAATTTGCTATATTACACGTATTTCCTAATCCTGATGACAGCAAAGGGAAACTGGAACTCTCAGTCACTATGGTGAGAGCATAAACTGGCATAACCTTTCCGGAAAGCATTTTGGCAATACTGTATCAAGAACTAAAATGGAGTTTTGACCCAGTAATTCTATCTCTCCAGAGCTAATATAAGAAAACAAACTTAAATAGGGGGCAGGGGGAAACTATAATGCAGGAAATAGTTTATTATGCTATAATTGTGATAAATTGAAAACAAACTAAATGTTAAACCACAGGCTGGATGCTATTAGGAAACAGTACCCTTCAAAACATATATAATTATGAAGGCTGAACAATATTGCCTGTGTTTATATCATAGAGTATAAAAGAGGAAAAAAAGCAATATGTAAAATTGCATGTAGATTTTAAAAAACTAAGAATATATACTAAAATGCTTGCATGAAAGCAACTGTTGGTTGTGGGGGGTAGGAATGTGATACTTTTTCCCATCTTCTCATATATTTTTAGCAATACTTTGCATTGTTTTTTACACTAGAAATATATTTAAGAACTTTACAAAATAATTGATACCCACAGAGAGGCATGTCCAATGAGCTGAGATGACGTTTAGATGAATCATTTTGCACCTGCTATTTCCTAGATGTACCAATATAATTTATAATATTAAGGAACAGGCACTCCAAAAACTACATATGCAATAGAGGCAATACCATCTTCAAAAGTACTAGAAGCTAACTGTAAAACATAACTTAGAGTGGGAAGTTATTAAGGTATTCAAATAGAAACTCTTATATGCCATTTTTTCCTAAAATAGTATATACTATGCTTTCTATTAGTAGAGTAATAAAATTTACTTTAAAATAAATTAAAAATATATTTGGAGAGATAATGTTTTATATTTTATGTTTATATTATGATAAATTCCTCCTAAAATGAAGAACTTCTTCTAAGAACCTATTTATAGGCTATATGACTTTGAACACTATTAAGGTAAGTTTTTAAAACAATTTAAAAACTATTAAAATTAGTTTGGGAAAAATAGGTCAAATCTTTAAAAAAAGTCTTTTTAAAGACCACTTACTATATAAAGTCTATTGAATTTACAGAATAAACAACTTTGTCTATAGTTACATTGTGATGAGATAAACACCCATATGAGGACAGAATATTTAGTAACTTAATAATGATATCAAATGTGTTTAAAAGGCACACTCCTATACAAGTATTACTACGAAGCTAAAGAAATAATTCAATGTAGATCAATTCTCAAAATAGTAACAGCTGATTTATCTAAGAGGGTAAAAATCTCCCCCCATAAAATGTAGAAAATACAGGCAAGTATTTTCCTCTCCTTCATGCCAACCTCTCTAACCACCTCCAAGTCACCTTTAGAAATAGGTGCCTGCCTTCCAAATTTTGTTCTGTAGACACATTGTTATTATTCATATAGTTTTTATTATTATTATTTTAAACTATTATATGGAAAGACTTCTAATAATAAAATACTAGGTATGTGACAAGAAGACCAATTCAAGTAGGCTTCCAATGGCAGAATCAATAGGACTTGGTGACTACTATGATATGGCAGTGAGAAAGCTGTTCAAGGATGAGTCCTAGGTTTTGAGCTTGAACAATGGGGTGTAGGGTGATACATTCACAGTGACTGGAAAAGAAACAGATTTTTGTTGAGAGAATATGACTAATTCAGTTTTAGCAATGCTGGGTTTGAGGTGAAATCTAGGCTGGAGATTTGTAAGTCATCTGCTCAGAAAAGTACTTGAAGTGGCACAGAAGGCATTGGGAGAAGAGGAAGAGAGTAAGACTGAGCCTGGAGGAACATTTAAGAGACAGGAAAAGAACACTGAAGAAGGTAGAAAAAGACAGGAGGGAAACCAGGAGTATGTGCTAGAAAAAGCGAAGGTGTATAAAGAAGGAAGAGATCAGTAAGAATGCCAGATGTTACTCTGTCACATAAAAAAAAAAGTACTAAGGAAGTGTCCACTTGGATATAGCAACAAAGAGGTTACTGATGACCTTGGTACGAGCAATTACAGCAGGCTGGGGAGGGTCAATCCCATAACTGTAATGAGTTTATTGATAGGAAGAAGCAAAAATAAAAGAAGTCAGTAGGTAATTTTTTCAAGGAATTAGTCTATGAAGGGAAGCAGACAGAGATGGGCATGAGGAAAGTTTTGTTAAAAGCATGTTTAAAATTTGCTGGCCAAGAGCTAGTAAAGGAAGATCTTGAAGATGCAGAAAAGAAAGGAGATAGTGTGTGGTCTCTGAAAAAGCAGTAGCAACTGGGACCCAGGGTGTTAAGAAAAATGATGGACTTGGGGCGCCTGGGTGGCTCAGTCATTAAGCGTCTGCCTTTGGCTCAGGTCATGATCCCAGGGTCCTGGGATAGAGCCCTCCATCGGGCTCCCTGCTCAGCGGGAAAGCCTGCTTCTCCCTCTCCCACTCCCCCTGCTTGCGTTCCCTCTCTCGCACTGTGTCTCTCTCTGTCAAATAAATAAATAAAATCTTCAAAAAGAAAAATGATGGGCTTTAGACAGAGGAACACCTCTCTCTTTGAACAAAGGGAAAGGAGGGAAGGATGGAAGCAGATGGAAGCTAGTTAGATCTGTTGGTAGGAAGCTGAGGGAGTCTGTAAGTGATGTGAAGTAGAAAGGATTGATCCTTAAATGTGAGGGTGAGACAGCAGTGTCTGAGAGATGTGAGAAAAGTAAAGGAGAATGACTGTGGGCAGCACTAAGGACTCAGGTGAGAGCAGAGAATATTCACAGATATCACTAATCTGCAATGTGAATTTTTTTTCCCAGCAGTGCTCATCAGCCCTGGTAGAATACTCCACTGAATCCATCCAAGGTGCGGGATTTTGCCAGGCAGGTTTAGTAGAAAAACAATAAAATGGAAAAGCTGAAGCCACTGGAAAACAAACAGCACAAGTCATAGATGATGATATGGGAAGAACAGGGATAGAAGTAAAATTCTTCTACTTTAACCAAGCACTTCTACCCATGCTATGACCTACTAAACTAAGTTGAAACTAATTAGAAGTTTCACTTAGCTATTTCTGACAGCCCTATCTGGCTCCCTTATCTCGCAAAGATACAAAATGCAAAAGTACTATGGCAATTTATAAACTTTCTGTGACTGATCTTTTTGAAGAAAATCCTGTCATAGGATCCTTACCATAGAAAAGTATTTATATATATATAAATATGTACATATAGTTATATACATATACTTTCCTATTACCACAGAAATACCTATGATTGACCCAAGGTTAATTTTCGAAATAAGAATATAAAGAAAAAACTAGTCAAGTTAAGAAAAAACACTATTTTTCTAGAATCTTTAAAGTCAGATATTATCTCTGAAACGGCATTAAATTACTCCTAACCACCTCTGGAAATACCATCTTGACAACTGTAAATGAAGGTTTTAGAAATTACTCATCATAATAAAAGTATGTAGGAAGTACAGTTTTTTTCTAAATATTTACTTAGAGTCACAAAATAACCAAAGGTGGTACTTAAATACCTGTACAAGTTTTCTAAAGGTTGCTTTACTTAGGGCATTTCTTTTACTAACTATAAAAATACCTGGTACACTGTTTTGAAAGTCTTCATACAGTGTCCAAATGTACTAAACACTTTTAATGGAAACTGAGAAGAAAATGCATAAGTATTTGGTTTTATGTGTTGTTTAGCCAGTGTCATTTGAGGAACTTCTCAATTTCTTCTCTGTGCTTAAGATGGTCAAGTACCTTAAAAAAAAAAAACAAAAAAAAACACATAGGATCTTTTCCATAGCACTTTCAATTTGAGACTTTCTAAAAATTTCAATTAATTTTTTAGAACGTAAGGTATCTCTGTAAATACCCTCTTCTAATTAAAAAAACAAAAACTGTTAAGACATTGGGGGGGATAGGGGCGCCTGGGTGGCTCAGTCCACCCAGATTCATGAGGCAAGGATCACATTTATAGACCATTCTTATTTAACTAATGCTTATTAACCTTCCTCTTCTGAACAAATTAGTCATCAAAAATATCACTCTCCCTACCATGGGCACCACTTCCTATTGTCCTCCCCAAGACAGTCTTGCACTTTTCTTGGTAATAACTGTCTCACGGTTTCACCCTCCACATCATTCCCTACTTTCCTGATTTTTCTGAGACTGTGAATTGAGATCCAACATCCCTCTCATCTTCTCTATTCCAATACTGTTTCACTCTGGACTGGTAATTTGTTCAAGATCCCGAAGTTCTGAAATCCCTTCTTCTGATCATAAGTCCCTGCTTCCTACTTCTCTCACTTCGTCATTCCTGCTGAACCTGCTCTTGACCCTACTGCAAACTTCCAGTCCCTTGGTCATTCTTCTTTCCAGGAATCCATTAATCCCTTGCTTCCTTACTCAACCCCAAACACAAACCCAAGTAAGTCATTCCAAAAATGCCTTACAATCAGCCTTGACTTCCTCACCTACTTGCCCATTCTACCAATTCAATTCTGGATAAACCCTACTACCTGCTCTCTTTGCATCTACTCACAAACTGTCAAAGAGCAGGGAAATAATTATAAAATATCATTAGCTATGTTCACTATTAAGGTATATTATACTGTACACACATAATTACACACTTTCAAAACACAGGTTTGCTCCATGAGATAAGGCACCTTGTCTGTTTTGCTCACCTCCATATCTCCAGTACTTTACAGTCATTAAGTCACCCACTGTAGGCACTCAATTAAATCTGTAAGATGAATGTATTGCTAGGCACTCTGCTGGCTTCTAAATGAATTCCTTAGTGCGATTATTCCAAATGCTTTCTATTTTTCCCAAGTGTCAAATACACTTGTCTCCTTTACAAATGGCCAAATCCTCTCATGAGAAAATCAAAGTCTTCTAAGGTGAGTTAACATAATTGCCCTATATTTTTATTCCATCTCATCCATCCTTCCTAACGTGTTAAAAAGAAAATTACTTTATAACTGGTTTTATGGTTCTTTTTATTTTACTAAATGCCAGCTACATCACTCTAGTGTTAAGAACTCTACTACACACTCACATTTGACATTCCCTGATTCGATTTTTCTTGTCCTATTCGTCTTCCAACTTAAAAACATACTAAAAAGTATAATAAAGATATCAATCAACTGCCAATCTGTATTTTCTCATGACAGATGGCTTAGTTCATAAAGGAACTAAGGACCTATCTGCTTTCCTGGAAAGCGAGGACATATTAGACTATATTCTGAAAATAGGTTGTCTTAAAATTTTAACAGTGGAATTAAATTCAGACTCTGACACTCTTCCTAAAAAAGCAATTATTTCTAAAACACTTTTTAACAAAAATTTCTTCTGATCCTCATCCTTTAGTCATTTAATTTCTAAATTGTCCCTTAGCAAATAATTATTTAACTTTTCCCCAATAAACTTTCCTTGACTTTTTTTGCTGGTCAGAGAGCAACTGTACATAACCAGCATTTGACAATGCACTGTGCATAAAAACTAATGTTTAACTTCAGACACCTAAAAGAAAAAAAGCATAACTTCAGTCAACAGTATATGTAACAAGCTCAAAAAGAAGAGAAATTTGTGAATAAAAATTTTGCAAAATCAATTAATAGAAAAGTTGTAGGAAATGACTTAAAATTAAATAGATTTGGAAAGAGAGGCATATCCAGAAGCTGTTATAGGACAAATTCAAACTCAAATGGGCTGAAGAAATTCTGTGACAAAAAAAACATTTCAAAGGCATTGTTTAAATTATTCTAGTATTTAATAATTAGGAATGACATGGCTCTTTTCTAGCAAAAGTATGAAAGCAGACCAAAGTGACATGCCAAAAAGCAAGGCACACAGGGCAGCAAACCCAGAAGGTCTGTTTACTAAATACAGTGGGCCCTCAACCATGCACTGCTATGCTGATAGCAGTCTCTATAACGTTATAAAGTCTTCCAACTATGATACAAAGAACAATAACATGGGGCACCTGGGTGGCTCAGTCTGTTAAGCGTCTGCCTTGGGCTCAGGTCATGATCCCAGGGTCCTAGGATGGAGCCCCACATTGGGCTCCTTGCTCAGTGGGGAACCTGCTTCTCCCTCTCCCTCTGCCTGCCGCTCCCCCTTCTTGTACTCTCTCTGTCAAATAAATAAATAAAATCTTAAAAAAAAAAATAAAAACCAAAAGCCAGAAAACAAAACCCCCAGAAAGAACAATAACATATATAATGACAAATTACCTGTTTAAAAACTAATTTTACAGCTCAGAAATGGCGCCTTCCCTGCTTCACACTTCAAAGCTGTTGCCTGCTTGTGATTTAAAAAAAAAAAAATCACTTTAGTGAATTCTTTACTTACACTATGAAGTATAAATAACAAATACTATATATATATAACTTAAAATGTTTAGAAAAATGAACAAAAAAGGAAACATCCAACTTATCAATATTTTAGACTGGTTACTTTAATCCTTTTGGAAAACAATGTGATATACTTAAATGTTTAAATCCTCCAAACTTGTAAGATTCTACCAAACCACAACGTGATCGATCAGTTAATATAGCTACTTTGGTAGGTAATAAAAATCGTTAAGCGTCTGCCTTCGGCTCAGGTCATGATCCCAGGGTCCTGGGATCGAGCCCCGCATCGGGCTCCCTGCTCCGCGGGAAGCCTGCTTCTCCCTCTCCCTCTCCCACTCCGCCTGCTTGTGTTCCCTCTCTCGCTGTGTCTCTCTCCGTCAAAATAAATAAAATCTTTAAAAAAAAAAAAAATCGTTAACCCTAATTACCACGTAAAGATCCATGCCAAAGTTTACTCCTCATATTGTCATTAACTTTCTGCCACTCAAACTATCCAAGAACTTTGTATATTCAATGATTAAAAAACAGATTTACTTGAAAGCTAGCTACTTAAAAAATTTTAGTAACCTTGTCACTATATACACACAAGGTTTACCTTCAGTTCAAAAACTCAGTATTGTAATGGTTTCCAGGACTCTCACCAATAAGGTAAGAGGCAAAGAAAAGAGCAGGTGCACCCGAAGCTCTGCAACACCCACTCCAGTAACCAGAGAATACCAGAAGGCGGAGTCTGGAAAGCAGTTATGGGGCGGGGGTGATAGGGGAGCCCAGAAAGCCCGCTTCTTCCACCGCCAAAATACGTTACTCATAGGGCACAAGACGCAAACCTCAAACCGGTCAAAAAAGAAGAAAAAAAGAAAAAAAAATCGAACAAGGTGAGATCTTCAGGAGTGGGCCGCAGGATGAAAAGTTTGGATGACCCGCCTCCCTAGCAGGGCCTACTATCCAATCCCCAAACACCAGCTTCTGCAAAGCAAGCAGTGTTTCCCGAATCCCACTTGGCATTTAGTTTTCCCCGTCTTAGGCCCTTTCTTACAGGACCTACAGCAGTAGGACATGGAGAAGGGGAGCAATGGGAGGGGGGAGGGAAGAGCTGTTAAATTATCATTCCTCTCGCAAGTATAAGCCACCTCTTCGCCAAAGTCAGGAACGCCTCACACACACACACACACACACCCCGCCTTTCTGCTCTAAGAATACCCGAGACAGCAAAATCCGCCGCTCGCAGCCCAACGCAAAAGTCCTGTCGCTCCTCACCTGGCCTTCTCCACCCAAAATTCTGGGCATCGAGAGCCCCACAGAATGGAATTTGGGAGGGGGGGTGGGAGCGGGCGCAGTCACGTACACTAAGGCCACTAAGGCCCCTTGCTATGGAGAACTACAGCCCTGTCCCTGGCGACCAAACCACAGCCCCCGCTCCGCTTCCTCCACTCGCAAGGCACATTCCCCTGGAGCACCCGAGACGCAGGGCGGCCTCCCCCTCCGGGCCAGAAAATGAGAGGGGCGGGGAGGCAACAAGAGGGTTCTGCAGTCGCTAACGCGTCCCTGGATGCTCACCCGGAGATCGCGTCGTTCGGCCCGAGGTAAGGGGCGGGCTGTCTGCCTAGGGGACCTGAAGCTGGCAGCAAGAAGACCCAGAAGCCCACGGAGAAGCGTGGGCCCGAGGCCAAGCCCGACAGGGTCAAGCGTCCCAGAGACGTTGCTCTCCCGCCCCTGCGCCGCGCTGCCCTCGGTTGCCAAGGGCTGGGGACGCGCAGCATTACCTGTAAACGAAGCAGCCGCTCCTGCCAACGGTGGAGTAGCGGTCAGGCCCTACGACCCGCCACCGGCAGCGGTCCTCCCTTAGAGACCGCAGCAGCGAGCGCCCACAAGTTCCCTGGCTGCCTAGGGCCCAATGGCCGCCTTCTCTACCTTAGCGCCAACCGCCGCAACCACCGCCATCTTAGAATCTCATTGTGGTGGGAGAAGAGGGGCGGGGGGACTGCAGAGGGGGCAACGCGCCGAGAGACTGCGCCGTCTCCTCGGCAACGGCCGCGCGGGGGCGAGAACTCGCCGGGGCGGGAGCCGCAGTGCGATCAACGCTCTAGGCTGGAGTCATGTGACCGCCGGAGTCTGTGGTGTCACCTCGGGCCCTTCAGCCTGGCGCCGCTTACACGAACGACCAACCAGAGACTACATATCCCAGAATGCCAATTCGACCCTGGTTTATAAGCTCCGCGCGTCGGCCACGAGAGGGTTAACTACAAATCCCGGCATGCTGTGAACATCGCGGCGCTGCTCTGCGAGCTGGTGGCTCCGGAAGTAAGATTGAGCCTCCTCCTTAGCTGGAAAAACTGAGGAGACTCTCGTTCGAGTTTACTGTGTGGCTGTCAGCTCCAGGTCCTGCCGGAGGGAGGGGAGAAAGACCTAAGTCGCTCCTCTGGTTCTTGCCCACCCACATCCGGGTTACGAAGAGATGGAAACAGAAGGGCCTTTACGGTCTAGTCCTGATTTTACACGGTGGAGATTAATCACGGGAAGTTAATTGGCTAAACCAATTAATCATATAGGTAGTCAGTGGGAGAATCCTAAATGTTAATAATGAACACCACCTTGGATTAATGTCCTACTTTTTGCTTGGAAGAACCAGATGATTTTAATCAAAATCTAGTATAGGGAAATTTTCTCTTAAAACTAGTCTCTGAATTCTCTTTTGATTTATGCTCCCATCTCCGCGGTGGCTCTATCAGGGATGGTAAATTGACAGGTTCTCTCTTGGTTAAAAAAAAAAAAAAAAATCAACAGTGAATCCTGAGATCTAATTGGCTTTATTCGACAATTCATGAATTGAGCAGCATTCCATCCAGCAAAGAGAAAGGAGATCCTTAGAGCTGTAGAAAGAATGTTTTTAAAAGCAGGAAGAGCTGGAAAAAGGAAATTATTAGCAAAGAATGCATTGTTTCTGGTAAGGTTGTCTTCCTAAGTGGAAAGGAAAGCCCTGCCAGATGGATTACTGACCTACTGATGACCAAGTCATTTCAGGGTGACTAGTTAAAGGTTATATTACTGGGGTGTTGAAACTGCAGTTAGGTTAGGTATTAAACCTTAGTTGGCTAATGTGGGGTTTAGCACACATGACTCCATTTGGGGCCTATTTCCTTTTTAACACTCCTAACACACTGGGGAAAAAAAAGTGATCCATGACTTTTAAGGCCTTTAGTGTGACTCCCTGAAAAGTTAAAACACCTTCAATTTTACTTGAGTGCAAGAGTATTCTATTTTTAGAAAGTTTGTAAGGTGACTTTGTTTTAAGCAAAATAAGAGTAGAATGAATAATGGACATTTAGGTTCCAAAGCAAATTGTTCTCAGTCACCAACAGATATTATTCAAAAAAGCAAGTAAAAGAATCCTATCTCAATACATAATTCAGGTAAATAAAACTCTTCCTGAGACTATTCAGATTCAGTCTCATTGCGATGATCTTTGACACTATCATATATTTTTTAGTGCATTCTGTGTGTCTAACGTTGGTAATTACTTAGGTAACAAAAACATAGTCCCTGCCCTTGAAGGGCTAATATTTTAGTGAAGGACTGAGAAATAGAATGTGATGTAAATAAATTCTGTTTTGTAAGAATACAAAGTGCTGTGGGAATCCACAGCACAGAGTGCTCTAGGCTCCCTTCTAATTCTACCACTCGATAGCTCTACAATCTTGGGCAAGTTTCTTAACCTTTCTGAGTCTCAGTTGCCCCATCTATAAAATGAGGGGAGGGAATAATATTGCCTACCTTGCAGGGATTTTCTTTCAAGTAGTATTTATTTTGTAGAAGGCAGAAGTTAAGCATTTTATTTGTTGTGATTTTCTTAATTCTCCCAACTATCCTGAAGAGATTGATCCCGCATTTGTTCCATTTTAGAAACGAAAGGTTAAATAAATCACCAAAATTCTGACAGCTCCAAGTGGTGGAGCCCAGGTGAAACTGAGGTCTACTGAACTCGTTGGAGGGATTTTTGATTAAATAAGAGAATGAGTGGAAAAAATTACTAGCATATGGGAAGGCCCCAAAATATTAGCTATCTTTATTATCATCACCATAATCATCATTTTGTTTATATATATATATTATTTTTAAATATGTAGAGGCTATTGTCATTAAAACAACTCAAATGATTCAAAATCATTACTTAATATGGCCATTATGCTTTTTAAATTTATGGTCTCTAAAAAATGTCAATACTATTATATCTGTTTAGTGGGGGGGAGGAGCCTGAGGAATGTTTATATTAAAAAGAGATCCTCAAACTCAAATATGAGCATTACTGATCTTAGCAGAGAACAAGGGAAAGAAAAAACCTGAAAAACTATAAAATTATTTCAGATCTCCCAAACCTTAACATCTAACTCAGAAAATAAACCTTAAGCAAACGAATCCATTTAGTATCAGCAGTGTATGAATATGGCAAATAAATGATACCAACAGTATGCTTTAGGAATTCAGAGAAAGAATATTGATATATTGCCTCAAAAATAATGATGGCACAGTTTCTGTGCAGAACGAAATTAGGGGCAACAGTATAGTGGAAATGTAGATGGGGAATGAGTGGTCTCTCAGAGATACATGTTGAAACTCTCAGTTTCCCATATTTAAGAACTTAATACATGTATTAAACAAGGGAGAGGAGGCCCAAATGGAAAGAAGCACACTTAAAACACATAGTACATCCAGAATTAGTGACAGATAATGCAAAAACCAGATGGGGTGAAGTAGAGGATTCATGTGGGATGGGGAACGGGGAGGCAAGAGAAGAAAGCAGGACTGATGAACACGTTTCTATGTGTTTTGTACAAACTGTAGAAAATCTTAAATGTTGATCCTGAAGAGATTGAGCTTTGTTCTGTGGATAGTGTAAAATCACACTGAGTCTTTAGAAGAAGCAATGATATAATGAAGTAGTTATTTTAAGACTTTAATCTAGTAGCAATGTTTAGAACAAGCTAGGGAGAGCGGGAGATGAGAACAGGTGGTAACTGGCATGAAGTAATTAAGGCCTGGCCTAAGGTAGTAGCAGAGTGAATCGAGTCAAGGAGTTGGATTCTGATTGGTTGTCACGCTGCATAAAATAGCATTTTTATATTTAAGATGACACTGACCAGGGGGGTGCTTACAGTAGAACATTTTGTGCTATATTATTTATTTATTTAATGTGTTCTGTGTTCTTTCTGCACAGGGCTTAAGTAGAGTGAGAGCAGAAACCCTGCCTTTTGTAGTTCTTTGTTATCACAAATGCCTCGCAGAGTTCATTTACTGTATCTTGATACTCACAAATTTGGTCTTTGAATAAACAGTTTTTCGCAGTACCTAGTTTTAACCTGAAGGTGGTGATAGAACTTAAAGGAAAAATCTTTAGTGACCACTATACTATTATAACTGAATTTTATGATTGTTTTTATATATGATTTTTATACACCCAAGAGAAAATTTGACATTTGTGTAAATTATAAAACACAATAATAAAAGAAACACTCAATAACCCACCACCTAAGCTAAAACATAGAATATAATCAATCTACTTAAGGACACCTCGTGCTTTTCTCCAAGCACATTCCCTTTTGCAAACATAAATACTATCCTGTATGATCTTGGTGCTATCATTCTTTCATTTTTCTCATATAACTATATGTGTATATATCCCAAAATAATGTATTGTTTGGTTTCATTTATTTTCAAGCTTTATATAAATGGCATCATACTGAATATATTCTTGCTTGACTTGCTTTTTCATTCAGCATTGTTTCTGAAATTCATCCGTGTTGATGGGTGGAAACACAAAGTCTTAAGGGCAGAATGTAAAATTAATTTTGGAACATTTCTAGAGTTGAATATAAATGACATTATCTTTATTCTTCATATTAGCTTTGTGAGTAATTTGATGGAGGAAGGAACTGATTATATAAACAAGGGATCAGTTGAAGAACTCTGACCTAGTTCTTATATTTTTTTGGTTAAATTTAAACACTTCTCTCCCTTCTTCATCTAGCCCAGAGTTTCTCAATCGCGGCATGACTGACATCTTGGGCTGGATGATTCTTTGTTGTAGGGGGCTGTCCTGTGTGTTACAACGTATTTATCTGCATGCCTGACCTCCTTCCATTAGATGCCAGTAACACCCTACCTCCCGAGTTACGACAACCTAAAGTGTCTTCTGACATTGCCAAATACCACCCACGCAAGGAGGGTAGGGTAGGGGGTGAGGGCAAAATCACTCCTGAGAAACACTGATCTAATCTTTGCATTGAGAAAATCATGTTACTGTGGATTTTTCTTATGTGCCTCTTTTGCTCAAAAACCTAAACTTTTGAATAATCAAATCAATTACTATATATAATTGTAACAACTAATTATATCAAATCTACATACATAAGTAATGTTTCAAGGCTCTTCTTACCTTCCTCCATTTTCCCCATATCTAATTACCTTGACATCTCTCATTACTTCCTAGTTCAGAATTTTTATGACTAGATTCCAAATACCTAATTGCTGCTCTCTAGACGTACAATGTTAATGTTTATACCACTCTGAACTGGCCTTTCCTCCATAACCAGTTTGTGTCCTTTTCTTTCAAAAATCACTCATTCAATAAATGTACCCTTGTGGTTCTGACAATTCTAACCGTATTTGCATTTCATCAGTCTTAACATGGCTCAGCTCCTATAATTGCGATACACTATTTCTTATATATGCGTCTGTATATATTCTTGAGGGTCTATATATTTTTACCCCACTTTCTCTATTCATCATAAGCCAGATCAGAGCCACCATAGTGTAATCCTGTGTGGAATGCTTGCTTCCCAGGACAGCAAATTAGAGGGGCTTAAATAAAGGGATATAATAAAAAACTACAAAGAAAATCATCTATACCTTACTTCCTAGCCTCCTATCACCCCTACATTATATGATATTGAAAGTATTAAATATACACAGATTAGGTTAATTAAGTAGACACATCAGACAATTAGGGGGAGGGTTCCCAAAATATGAAAGTATAGGCTGATACAGATTTTGTTTTCTAATTCATATGAAAAATATTAGAAAATTATGAAAATTAGGGGCATAGTCGGTTAAGCGTCTGACTCTTGGTTTCAGCTCAGGTCATGATCTCAGGGTCCTGGGATCGAGCCCCATATTGGGCCCAACACTAAGTGGGGAATCTGCTTGAGATTCTCTCTCTCTCCCTATCCCTGTGTCCTATCCCCGCCCCGCTCTCTGTGTCTCTCTCAAATAAATAAATAAATCTTTAAAATATGAAAAGTATGAAAATTAGTCCTCAGCTTTTACTTTAAAAACCCTGTTATTGAAAATAAAATTATGTGAAATGAAAACTCAACAATTGCCATAGTTATAAGGGAGTAAAGTCTGGAATGACTTTATAAAAGATGAACTGTGAGTCAGAAAAGTATCTTTTCTCACATAAATAAGGAGATCTGCAGGTGACAACTAGATTTGGTATATGCTTGCAAATAAGCATGGGCTAGTGAAGAAGTAGCCAATGTGATTGGGGTACAGTGATCTATATTAAATCCATTGTATTATATAGGGAAGCAACAGCTATATATGTTATAATTTTTGCTCTTTTAGCATATAAAAAGGCTCCCCACACTGTATTTTTCCTTCTGTAAGAAAGAGTCTAAGGTAAGGGAAAAAAATGGCAAAAACATGTGTGAATTCAGACTAACCAGGAAAGAGGTTAGAATGCCTTTCTTTACCACCAGAACACTAAATAATTTCCAGGGTTAAAAACTGGAGGATGTTGGGTGGCAGGATGGACAATCCAATCTAGAAAAGGAAAAATGTAAATCCCTGAAAACAGGTCCAACAGAATGGTATAGGGCAGGGATTGACAAACATTTTCTATAAAAGGCCAGATATTAAATATTTTAAGTTTTGTGGGCCACACAGTCTCTGTCCCAACTACTTAGTTGTGTGATTGTCAAGTGAAAGCAGCCAGGTGATATGTAATGGATGAGCATGGCTATGTTGCAATAAAACGTTATTTTTGAATACTGAAATTTAAATTGTATATGATTTTCCCATAGCACAAAATATTAATCATCTTCTGGGTTTTTCCAACTATTTAAAAATATTAAAACAGGCAGTGGGCCCAATTTAACCCATGGGCCATAGTTTGCTGACACCTGATGTAGAGTACTCAACATGGAAAGTTTTTAGATAATTAATGAAAGATCGAAGGAGAAATTAACAATGAAAGAAAATGCAGTTTCATTACTTTGCAGGAGGGTTATTTTACAAAGAATAGTTTGAACTAATAAGAAAGGGAGTATATAAAGCAAATGTAACTGAACAACATTTGCAGGTATTTTCTTATATATTCTGTTTCGCCATCCCATCCCCCCCTCCCCCGTCCTGGCTAATTGCAGCTGTGTGTTGCCTCCACAAAGGATTGTCACAGCCACTAATACCAGGAACAAAGGATACAACTTGCAGACATAAGAGAAAAGATGAAAATCAGTCAGAACAGTTCTCACCCCTCATAATTTGCCTGTGTGGAAAAAGGAAGAACTGATGGGAAAATCAAAGAATTTTATGTTTTTCCCTGCATCTCTGAAAGGGAAGAGGAGGAAGGTGCAATCTGTGGGGATCGATGATTGAGGAGAGCCTAGAAGGCTCCATGGCTGCAGCAGGGATAGGTGGTTTACAGTAACACTCTGCAGACTCACCCATCACAAGCCCAGGAAGTCACATGGCGCCCTGCAAGGAGAGAGACTCTAACCATCTGACACAATGGACCAAGAGTGAGATTAGGTCTCTCCAAGCCTATCAAATATAGTCTTGAAATCCAATCAGAAAAACAAGAGTTACGTTCATCTTCCACATGTAAGTTTGTGGTATAAGAAACATACCCACTTTACTTACATAGTTCAAATGTTAGCTACCTGAGTGTTCCCAAGTCCTCAAAGCTGCTGGGGTAGCCATATCTCCGTCACATATGGAGCAGGAAACTTAATTTCATATGCCGACATCTAGAATGCTTCAAGCTAATGTTTTTCTATTATTTCCTGCTTCTGCTGAATTCTTGATTTCTCTCAAGTCTAGCTTCTTTTGGCTGTCGTTTTTCTCCATCCCACATCATTCCCAAGGTGGAACACAACCTCTTTCCCTTTATTTTCTCAAAATACCATGGAAACAAGGCACCCCTGTGTGGTTTACTGCTTTCCACTGAAAATTCGCAGTTAACGGTATAAGATGGGGGAGGAGGAAGAAGAATTTATACTGCAGCAATTCGGACACCCCTGTTCTTTAAAGATCTTTGGACACAACGTGGCACTTCTCTCTGGCTGCCTCTTACCCAACTACCTGTCATTTGGATGCATTCTTTCTTCACATCCTACTCCCATTCTCATCTCGTTCACTCCTCCCCTTTTACCCTTTTCCTTTTGGGTTACCCATGGAAACTCTAAATTCTTCATTAATTCTTCATTAACAGAACAATTTTGTTCTCTTAGTCTTGCCTCTAGCTTATCCCGGCTAGACCCACTATTAAAATTATGCTCTTCCTCTGCTATGCTGATTAATATGACCCATTTCCTCAGCATGGAGCTCTAAGAGAGTTATGTCTTCTTTGAATGCTAAAATCAATTGCATAAGACTCTTCTCTCTCCTGATTAGCAGAAATTATAGGAAGAAACACCTCCATTCCCCTGACATCTCCAACCCCCAGTCATCAGGAATGGGTGGGGGGAGGGGTGCCGGTGTCGGTTAGGCATCTGCCTTAGGCTCAGGTCATATCAGGGTCCTGGGATCAAGGCCCATGTTGGGCTCCCTGCTCAGCAGGGAGTCTGCTTCTCCCTTTCCCTCTGCCCCTCCTGCCTCCCATTCATACGCTGGCTCTCTCTCTCTCTCTCTCTGTCTCAAATAAATAAATAATAAATAGAAAGAATGGAGGGGGGATGGCTTAGTGCTTAGGAGCCAGTCTTTAGTCCAATCCCATAGTGGAGAGAGGTACAGAGACCCTATCCAGTTTTACAGATAGGTCCTGTTTGTTGTTGTTCTTGTTCCTGTTCTTTGTTAAACTGCCCTCATCTTGTCATTTTTGAAAACATTCCCACATGATCTGGGGCCATCATTGTCCTCTGCAGCAGTGATTCTGTTTCTGGTCTCTCAGAAGCTTCTCATGGACTCTGTGTGCGTGCGCGCGCGCGCGCGCGCGTGCGTGCGTGCGTGCGTGCGTGTGTGTGTGTGTGTGTGTGTGTGTGTGTTGGGTGGAGGAGTTGTAGGGCACTGAGAAGATGTGGAGACAAGGATTCTCCTTATAATGTTATGGTCCAGGTTTAGGTTATCCTCAGCCACCGCTGGCTTGGGCTTCCACTCTCTGTCTCTGATTAGCGAAATCCCTGCACAGGCTGTAATCCTGTTGTAAGGCTGGGCAAACCCACTGCCTCTTATAAAGCTAGTGAAACACTGTAGCAAATGGATAAGAGCATGTTTCTAGGGCCAGATACTTCAGGTCAAATCCTGTTGTATGTGACCGTGAGCAAGTGGTCACCCTCTTTATATCCCACTTACCTCGTTGACAAAATGGAAATAAAAATACTACATAACTCAAAGTGCTGTTATGAGGATTAAATGAATTAATACATGGCTCAGATAGAACCTGGCTCACAGTAAGTGATTTATAAATGTTTATACTTACTAAGTTTACAAAGAAGGCTTTGTGCTAGTATTAACTTGGGCCTCCATGTTTTCAGAATCCCATCCTGCACTCCCATTTTAGCATAGATTTCAAAACATTCACACCATACTCAATTGGCTTTAAACACGGGGACTACATGCCTGCCTCTGGAAACCTACACTGAGGCTGGATCACCACAGGAAAGAAATTGGATTTTATCTTGTTGACTATGGAGCACCACCAAACACTTTTTTTTTTTTTTTACTGTGTAGGAGATGGTCTGCATGTAAAGAAACTGGAAGCAGATTGATCAACCAGAAGTTACCAGTGAATTACACTAAGGTGATGAGGACATGAATTAAGGTGTCAGTGGCGATGGGGCTGATGAAGAGAGTTTGGCATTTAGAAGGTAGAATCAATAGGATTTATTGAAGAAGGAAATGAAGGATGAGAGAGAGGAATGATGTCTGATAATGCCAAGCTTTGAAACTGGGTAAATGAATAAATAGTGGTTTTACAAACTCCTTATATTCTCTCCAAGGGAAGAGGGGAAGGGAAGGGGAAGACACCGTAATGACTTCAGTTGGAAGCTAGTGGGCTCTTGGACGAACACTTTCTGGAGTTACAGAGAGTTGGAGTTGGAGTTAAATATTTGGGAATTGGTAAACACTAACATTAAATGGACTAGCAGAGGAAGAACAGTCCACAAAAGAAAGATGAAAAACTTGGGAGGAAACCCAGAGAACTAAGAGAGGGGTTTTATGAAAGCATATGAAAGAATAAGTTTTGAGGAAGAAGGAGCAGTCTGAGAATCAGTGAGAAACTACTATGAGGAAACATGCAGCCTTATTATGAGCAGTTGCAGTCAAAGGAAGGGGTCAGGAGTCACTGGCTTTGGCTGAGAAGTTAATAGGAAGTGAGACCCTAGAGTCCGTGAGTGTAGATCGCCCTCTTTACAAAGCTTGGTGGAAAGGGAAAGAAAGAAATTGGAGGGTAGGTAGAGGCAGGAATAAGGGAAGTTTTCATTTTCTAGGGTTTAAAAGCATTAAGCTTGTTTACCGGTGAAAGGGGCAAGACTCTGGAAGGAAAGGGTGATGTTAAAAGTGAGAAAGGGGAAAGTAATTAAAGAAATGCAGTTCTCGAAAAGAAAGGAGGAGCTGGGATTCAGAGCCCAGGTGGAAGGAACATACTAAAACATGAGGAGTTAATACCTAAGAAGCAACTCTCCAGCAATGGGGGGCTGGCATTGGTAGATATATACCCCAGGGCTCTGGTCACAGGAGGGGGAAATTCTGACGTGGGTTTCTCAGAAGCCCAGTTGTCTAAGGCTATAGCCCACTCACGAGGCACCCTTTATTGGCCTTTCTTCCTGTTCCAAGTCACTTCACTACTCCTTCACTTATGCTTCCTGGAATCACCACTCAAATAAACTACTTGCATCCAAATCTTTGTGTCATCCTCTGTTTCTGAGGAACCCCAATTTCAATAGATTGTGAGTTAGAACATTATCTCAGGCTTTCTGATTCCAGGTCTTGGGCTTTTTCAGTCAAATCCTAATTTATCATTGCCCAAATTCAAGTTGTAGCATTTTGCTTCTCTGTTTTTTGCTTCTATAGTTGTGCTATATCATCGGATGAGTAGTCTAGCATAAGGACCTTCTCAGGAGAGATCGGTGGAAAATGTAGGAACTAACTGTCAACATGTGTCACTCTCCTTCACTTCCATTGTTTCTGAATCTGACCCTTCATTTTGGGGGATAGGTAGATACACTATATCTAGGTCTACTCCTTCATCTATGTCTAAAGTGACATCTACATTTTCATCTACATATATGTCTATATCGAAATCTATATATATATCCACATTTAATGAAAATAGATATCAGCCAGGGCAGGACAGGGAGTTGAGATAGGAATAGGAACAAGGAGGTAGTAATGTATCAGAGTTCTTTATTGGTTTCTGGCTGGCTAATTTAGGCAAAAGTGAATTTGTTGGAATTTACTGGAGAATGTGGGACTCACAGAATCAAAAGACATCTGGGACATTGGGCTTCAGAATGAACAGGAATTAAGGGAGCCGTGGAAAGCCAAGTAACAGAAAGCAAGGAACAGAGCTATCATGTCATATCCTGAAGTGTCTGGCCAATATGCTGCTGGCTCTGCTCTTGCTGGGATGAATGGCCTTCCTTCGGTCTCTCCTTAAAGATGTAAATTCTCTGGAGAAAGCACTGACCTTCCTTTTCCCACTGCCCACCAGTGTCTCTGATGGGCTGAAAAAAGATCTAGCCATTTTGGCTCCTGCTATGGAAGTGCTGAATTATTCTCCCCAAAGGTTATGGAAAAGGCTCGGCTAGAAATAGAGCTGCTATTGGAAAGGAGAACTAGAAGCCGGGAGACAAAAGAACAATAAATGTCAACTGCAAATCTCATCAGGTAACCAGACAGGGCTATTGGCTGGGGCTGCTTACTGACTGCAGATGATATAGGACTGGTCATTGATAAGTGAATAACCATAAGAACCTTATAATCTAGAATGCACAAGAATCCTTGGCTGTAATATGTATAATATAATATTTAAAAGACAAACTGAGAAATATGGGAAAAAATGAAATAGGCTTTAGTAGTGGAATAAAATGATGCTAAATAAAATTACCTTAGAACAGGAAAATGATTATTGACATTTTGCTGTGTTTGGACCTATAGGTCAAAGTTGACTACCACAGACCTTCTGCAAAAAGCTTTCTGCAGGCTGAATGACCACCATGGGCAAAGGCACAGAAGCAGAAAGTACAACTTGTGTTTGGGAAATGGCAAGTATCTGGTCTGGCTGAGGTGCAGGGAATATGAGATTGTTCAGATATTTTCTTGTGGAATTTAATTCTTTTAAAAGCTGAACAAATCTTTTTAAGACAATT
Source organism: Neomonachus schauinslandi (assembly GCF_002201575.2). Classification (NCBI taxonomy): domain Eukaryota; kingdom Metazoa; phylum Chordata; class Mammalia; order Carnivora; family Phocidae; genus Neomonachus; species Neomonachus schauinslandi. The sequence continues at coordinate 20,623,313 of NC_058404.1, forward strand.
ACCTGCTTTGCAAAACAGTTTTTAATTCTCACTTAGCCTAAATGACCAGATACTCAAAATTTGACTCTGGATCTCACCGATCGAAGTTCATAGCTCATATTTTGGCCTCTTGTTCTCTTTTATTTTTTAGTAGTCACTAAAAGGAATTAAAGAGCAACTGCCATATTCGTACACCAATGTTCATAGGCATTATTAACAATAGCTAAAAGGTGGAAACAACTCAAACATCCACAGATAGATGAATAGACCAAATGCAGTCTCTACATGTAATGGGATATTATTCATCCTTAAAAGGAAGGAAATTCTGACACGTGCAACAACATCAACAAACCTGGAAGAAATTGTGCAAAGTAAAATTAAGCACAAGAGGACATATACTAAGTAATTCTTCTTGCATGCGGTAGCTAGTGTAGTCAAATTCATAAAGACAGAGAGTCAGATGTGGTTGCCAGCATTTGTGGGCGAGGAGAAGGGGAGTTAATATTTAATGCGGACAGACTTTCAGTTTGGGAAGATGAAAAAATTCTAGAAATGGATGGTGGTGATGGTGGTGCAGCAATTTAAATGTACTAATGCCACTGACCTATACACTTAAAAATGATTAAAATGGAAAAGAAATGGTTAGAACGGTAAATTTTACACTGTGTATATTTTATCACAACTTTTTAAAAAGGCAACCAATAGTCTTTCTCACTGTGTCACCAAAAAGGTTCAGCAATAGGCACTCCTTATGGTATCTGGACTCTGCTTTCCTCCCCAAAGCCAATGGGGAAATGGTGAAATACCACCTCCAGATCTGCCCTTCATGGGAGAATTTGTTGCCCTGTTACTTGGTGTGTGTGGTCAGCAGTCAGGCCCTTTCGGGATCCTCTCCGCTGGGGTCAGCCACCTCCTGCCAAGGTCTCTCCCTTTCCTTGAGCAACGCACACATAATGATCTTGGGGTAAGGCCCAGCCCTTTTGGCCCAAAGCAGGATACCTCTGATGGACCATTTTAGTTCTGACTGACCATTTTAACTCCACATAGGTTCTCCCTATCTCCAGTCCTTTCTCCTTCCTCTCCCTCCCACTGGGAGTGATCACAGACCACTCCCTCATAAACATCCTGTGCACAAAACTCTATCTCAGAGTCAGCTTCCTGGAGAACATAACCTGAATGGACAGACTTAAGTTCCTTTAAAAACAGAAAGAAAAAGATGTACAAAGGAACAAGGATGACAGCGGATTTCTTGTTTGAAACAACGTAAGCAAGAGGACAGTGGAGTAACCAAGATGCTACCCGCAACAAAACCCCTTTCAGAATCTCAGGCACAAATATTTTCAGATAGACAAAAACTAAAAAAAATCAATCACCAGCATGTCCACACTACAGAAAAAGTTAGTTTGAGAAAATTCATGAAACTGTATGCTGATGATTTGTCCACTTTTCCATATTTTTTGCTTTGAGGCATAGTTTATTTTAAAAAAAAAAAAGAGGCAGGAAGAGTAATTTACATTTGTTGTGTTATGAGTAAGGGTAGCTTTCTTCTCTACGCAATCTGACCCCTCAAGTCCTGGCTGCCTTAGTAACTCCTTGATGCTTTCATTCAGATGGCAGTTCAGTATCCCTCTAATCAATCCAATTATTTTTTTAAATTTTATCTAACTTCTCAAGATTTTCTTGTTCGCAGTGTTATGCTGCTACAAGTTCTTTCATGATAGATTAAAGCAGAGATTTCTGTTACCTTTCTTTATTGGAATGTGAAATTCTTGTTCTGCTAAAAGTGTGAATGAGTTTGGCAATGTTAGAAAATGATTTTAGGAGCAGGGTATTGTTTCCATCTATACTCACTGCTTCTCTATCTCACAAATAATTATAGATTATTAAAAATCACTTTCCTCCTTCCCATCTAAATTAGCAATATCTTTATAAAACTATTAATTATCTGTGTGTATCTATCACTGCCTCACTCTCTATCAATAAAATCACAGTGCTGATCTTGTTTCAAGACAGAGGGAAACTAAAATTCATTGCATGTCTTCTGTGTATTAGGCCCCATAGTAAGCACTGCATGTAAAGTTACCACGTTTGATCAGATTATCAAGTTTGAATATTTATAGTATATGCCACTACAGATATGGAATTTTATTGTTCCATGAATAATAAATGTTCCTGAGCTGCTATTGTATGGTATGTATATGCTGGGTGCTGTGGGTATAGAAATAAGAAAACAAGTCCCTGATCTCTCCCAGCACAGAGAGAAACTTCAGTACACAATATAGTGATGCACAATGTAAGTAAGACAAACATATAGGAGAACATGTAGTCTAGGTGGACAGGGCTGGGCATGGACAGGTCCCCAGGGGAGGCCTATGTCATTCCAAGAAGGTACATAGAAATTATTGGAATAGGCAAATAGAGTCCTGGAATATACATATACATACATATATATACATACACATTTACATACATGCATACATACATATATATACTCTCAATAATAACAAAAGGGCACATATAATGTGGTTAATTCATTGGTGAAAATAGTCAAGGGACATGAGATACTAGGCTTGTCAGGCATCTTCACTGAACAAGACAATCTTCTACTAAACTGGATGGATTCTCCTTTCTTTATTCTTTAAATTCCCATTCTATTACCCAATAAAAGAATGGTGCATACTGGGAGCTTTCTTTACTTGTGAAAGTTACTGCAACAGTCATGTTTGGCAAGAATCTTTACCCCTGGATCCATCGTCTGTGGGCAAGAGAGTAGAGGTGTAGCCTGGACGTGTGGGTGCTATATGTCTATGTGTACTCTGAAATATAGGTGACTGGGCTAATCGGATTCTTTCTCCCAGGGATGTGGAATTTGTATGGAAAGACACAGGGGCTAAATTTCCATTGAAACTAAAACATTTTAAGGGCTGCCTGCTACGGAGTAAATTGAAGAATTCCTCTTGCTGAGGTTTTTAGAGCTGTTCTTATTCTGCCTTGCCTTGGCTTGTTTGCAGCAGCCTGTTACTGATTCTGTTACTTACCTCAGCATCCCTCCAATAAATCCAATTTTTTTTTTTTTTTGCTCAAAATGGCTGGATAAAGTTTATTTCTTTAGCTTGAAAGCAAAAACAAAACAAAAACCAGTGTAAGTGAATTACTCTGAAATTGACCCTTAATATTTCATAACCTTTCATTGCTGGAGGTAGGGACAAGGGGCCTACTCTAAAAGTTCTAGAATTTTCCCTCAATATCTCTAAGAGGGAAGCAGGAAAAAAGCACTTCAATCTTAGAAGATCACTGTAGTGTATATACTCTTGTGTCATGCACATGTGAATCAGATCCCTGTCCTTTGTTTTTGATGTAGTCCTAGTGATTGGTAAAGTAATCCAAGTATAAAATGTAAACTTTTTAAATGTAAAATTTTAAAAGTTTAATATGCCAGCTTCCGGTCTCAAATATACATGCAGAAACATAAGTTCATCATAATGAGCCATGTGTGGGCTAGCCAAAAAACGAAATCAGAATGTGTGTGTAATTGGGCACAATGAACTTTTCTTTTTCCTCAGCAGATGTACAGTTATTTTGAAGTGAAAGCAAGGAGCTATATCTCAGGGCATTATATTTAGGTGGTCTTATTTTTTCTAAGAAAAAATAATAAAAGGTGAATAAAAAATAAGAACAAATTTTAAATTCAAATATGCAAATGCATTTTTGTCAAATGTATATTTTTAAATTCTCTGCCAGTGTCCAGAAATTTTGTCAGAATAGTTAACAACCCTGGGAATTCTACTTTTAGATGTGGTCATAAAAGTATGAATCATCATGTGTTTTCCAATTAGTTGGAGAATGTTTTAAGAGGAGATAATATTTAAAGAATCTAAAACCTGGGGGATTAAAAAAAGCACACGTCGAGATTGGATTTATGTGGATGAGTGAAAGAGATTTACACCAAATTTATCAAAGAAAGCAGAGAAGTCATACTGTGAAGCAGAATGAAAAAAGACATCTTGTGTTACTGCCCATCTCTCCTATGTGTAAAGGCATATTTTAAAATGTGACTTTACTTAACATGAACTTCTCTTTTCTTTTTTCTCCTGCATATTTTTCACAGTATAGTTGAATTTCTTCTTCATGTGTTAAGTGTAAAAAATCTGTTTTCTGTTAGAATTTAACATTTATTTGGTTGCAATTCTTTAATGACATGTGATCTTACAGGGAGATTCTTCTTTAATAAGAAAGATGTTATTTTTTTCCAAGGCATATAATATATGCAATTCTGAAGTTCTTGCATACACATTGAAAGAAAAACAAACATTCCCTAGCCAGAACTCTTTTTATTCTTTGCAGGGGGAAAAAAAGAAATGAATAAGAAAACGTCTTTTGCACTTTTCTGTGTTAGGGAACCAATTTAAACTTGGTTAGAGAGGGGAGGGGGTGGGGGGATGGGTTATCCTGGTGATGGGTATTAAGGAGGGCACGTACTGCATGGAGCACTGGGTGTTATATGAAAACAATGAATCATGGATCACTACATCAAAAACTAATGATGTATTGTACGGTGACTAACATAAGAAAATAAAATTTAAAAAAATCATCCTTAAAAAATAAATAAATAAATAAATAAATAAATAAAAATTAAAAAAAAATAATGCTAAACTTGGTTAGATACCAGAGGGAAAAAAAATCAGATAGACAAGAAACCTCTGAAAAGAAGAGTAGTGCATAAGCATTTCATTTTTTATCTTAACTAGTATGCAAGGAAGGATACTGTGCAATCTGAAGCTACACATTTTTGGGGATCTGTCAAATGTCTGCCAATATTACTTTTTATATGCTTCGAGTAGCAGGCCTAGGGAGCGAGCAGTCCAGATCTGAGCAAAAGAACACAGGATTCTGGGTCAGAGTTCTCCAGGAAACAACTGCATTTGGAAAATTCCTTCTCAGGGATTTGGTTTTCCTATCTGGGATCCTGTAACAGCTGGAGTTCAATCAGAAAAGCAGAGCCTCTAGAATATATCAGGGATGACCTTATGCATTTGTGGGGGCTGGTGAAGCAGTCTCTAGATGCTGGAGCTTCAAGTATGCAGGGTAGGTAAGTGAGAAGGACAGATGGCCGCTGTAAGGGCAGCAGGAGCTGAAGTCCAAGAGGATGGACTGAAACCTACACCAGTTGCCTCTGACCTTGGTGATGCTGGTGTCCCGTGGGAGCCAAACCCTTTGTCATGAACCGAAGGAAGACCCAGGGGAAGGCAGAGCACTGGTAGGCCTGACCGAAATCTTTTGCCAACAGGTAGGCAACAGCATGGGAGAGCCACAAAGACGGCTGCCTTCGTTTCTGCCCTCCGGATCTACCATGAGAATCTCAAGCATGGCTGCCCCTAGGGAAACAAAGGAAAAGGAGTTCTGGGAAATGTAGTTTAGCCTAGCCAAGTTGACATGTTACAAAGCCTCCCCCACTTTTTTCTTGGTTCCTTTCCTTGTCTTGCTCTTGATCTTTGCCCTTATTTTTCTAGATATTGTCAGTCTTTCTCAGAAAGGCTATGTAAAGGTAGTTTTTTTGTTCGTTTGTTTTACTTCTTGCTTGTCTGACTTGTCTTTATTCTATCTTCACACTTGATTGCTAGCTTGGCCGTGTGGGGGTCCTGATTCGGAAAATATAAATTCTTAAGGCATTCTTTCTGTGGAAAAGCATGATGCTACTATGAGTCTCAGTTCTTTCTATGTGATTTCATTCCTTCTGGAAGCTTTTTGTAACTTTTCACTATCACTGTTCAAATTTCCATCATGATGTGCCCAAGGATTGGGTGCTTTTTTGTCATTTTTTAAGATTCATTGTGCTGGACACTAAATAGGCTCTTTCAGCTTCATCTCTTTCATTTCTGGGAATTATTTTTCTATTGTTTCTTTGACAATTTTCTCTCCATTGTTTCCTGTGTCCTTTTTGAAAGTTCTATTAGGTGCATGCTTGACTCCCTAAATTAAACCTCTAATATTCTTATCTGTGCTCTCCTATTTTTCATATTCTTGTCTTTTTATTCTACTTTCTGGAAGATTTCCTTAAGTACATATTCAAATCCATTCAGTTAAGTTTTTGGTTTTGGTTTTTAATTTCAACAATTTAATTTCTTTGGTGTGTCTCCCATCTCAACAAAACAAAACCTGTTCTTTACCCCACTTCCCCTTATAACAATAATACCCCTATTGCTCAGTGCCCCTCATACCCTTTGCACTAGCTGGTCTCTGCCTGGACTGCTTCCTTCCTCTCCTGTTCTAGGTATCCCCATTCCTCACTTTCAAGCCTTTGTTCAAATGCCATCTCAGTGGAGCCTTTCTTTTTTTAAAAGATTTTATTTATTTGACAGAGAGAGACACAACGAGAGAAGGAATACAAGCAGGGGGAGTGGGAGAGGGAGAAGCAGGCTTCCCACCAAGCAGAGAGCCCAATGCGGGGCTCGATCCCAGGACCCTGGGATCATGACCTGAGCCGAAGGCAGGCGCTTAACAACTGAGCCACCCAGGCGCCCCTCAGTGGAGGCTTTCTTGACCCACTCTATTTAAATTTGCTTCTCCTTCCCCCACCCACTCCTTAGTCCTCTCCCCTGACTTATTTTTCTTCACAGAATATGATAGACGTCACTTTCTAACATATTGTATGATCTGTTTATTTTGTTAAATGTTTACTTCCCCATCTCCCCTAGAATGTAAGCTCTATGAGGGTAGAGACTTGTCTATTTTGTTCATTGCAGTTTCTCCAGCATCTAGAACACTGCCTGGCACATAATAGACCCTCAGTATTCCATTCCTTGGTTCCTTCTTCCCGCTACCCTTGTTCTTAATATCTGTTTTTCATATTGGAGTAATTCTTCAAATGTCTGGTGATCCTTGGTTGTCTCTATGTGAAGCACCAAAAAAGTTTACCAAAAGCTAGCTTTATGTTCATGGGTGGAGTTTGTGGACTGCTGAGTTTTAATATATAATTAATTGGTGAGCTGGCATATCTGTAGAAGGAACCACTCTATTTTAGTATCATTAGTTTTTTTCTATGGGGCCACTCCATTTCTCCCAAGAAGAATTCTTGTCTCCTGTTAAGAAATATAAGGGTGTCTGACAGCAATCTGTTTGAAAAAGGTGGTTGGGCACAGGATTTCTATCCATATTTTCATTTAACTTCTCTGCTTATGGCTCCTACCTTCCAATATTCCTGATATCCCCAAATGAAGTGACTTTCCGAATCAGATTCTTGTGGGAATAAATTGTAATAAATTGTAATTTCCTTCCATTGTCCCCAACTTTCAGAACAGTTTTGCAGACATCACAGCCTATTAAAGTCTTGTGTTGGGGTTTCAGAAAGGGGCTTATGACCAAGTCTAGGGTAGATTAGGGAAGGAGGAGAAAGTAGCCTTTTTCCACAACCACCACCTCCATTTTAAAATCTACCTGGTGGTGGGCACCTGGGTGGCTCAGTTGGTTAAGCGACTGCCTTCGGCTCAGGTCATGATCCTGGAGTCCCGGGATTGAGTCCCTCATCGGGCTCCCTGCTCGGCGGGGAGTCTGCTTCTCCCTCTGACCCTCCCCTCTCTCATGTGCTCTCTCTCTCTCATTCTCACTCTCTCAAATGAATAAATAATAAAAAATAAATAAATAAATAAATAAATAAAATAAAATCTACCTGGTGGCAATAGCAGTATTTCAAGACACCACCATGGTCCCAGAACTTTAGGAGCTGGCCAGAAACAGAGCAACAGTTTTTTACATAATAATATGGGTCTTCCCTTATATAATGTTATGTATCAATTATATCTCAATTTTTAAAAAAGTTTTACTAGATAAAAAAAATACTAATACTACAGGTTTTCCGACTTGATAATTACAGTAGCTTTGTCACTGTCTGCTTAGAGCAGCAGGGGTCCCTAACTTACAGGACTCTGTATTCAAGTCTCAAGTCCAACCTAGTTGACTCATCTATTACATATATTTATCAATATTGCCTAGTTATCCATGAAATCCCCTAACTTTGATATAGAATTTTATTCCTCATTATCTTCTAGGGAGGTTCCTTGTAGATAATAACAAATGAGCAAAGGAGAAGAATTCAGGGGCGTCTGGGTGGTGCAGTTAAGCTTCCGACTCTTGATTTTGGCTCAGGTCATGATCTCAGGGTTGTGGGATCAAGCCCACCTCTGAGCTCAGTGTGAGTCAGCTGGTCCCTCTCCCTATGCTTTCCCCCCTCCCCCCTCTCCCGCTTGCTCGCACATGTGCTCTCTCGCTCTCAAATAAATAAATAAACAAAATCTTAAAAGAGAGAGAGAAGAATTTAAAAGTGGGAGTGGGTTTTAGGGACTATTTGATCTGATAGCTTTATTTTATAAATGAGAAAATTGAGGTTGAGAGAGCCATGACAGAGCATGAATAGCAATGCAGTTCTCTCAATTTTTAGTAAATTGTTTCCACTCCTTCGACTATACCATTCATACTGACATGGCATGGATTAATTAATTCAGGAGCTATTTACTCAGCATCCATTAATTTTAAGTTTTCACTAGTTATATAGACAATAGAAATAGGGTGATTCACTATAACATTGGCTTAGTTTTACTAATTTTAACATGCTTTTCTACAGAAATTTCTCAAACCTATGCTCTGTGAGAACAAGTTTTGTATTCTTTGAGCACTCTATCTGAGATGATATCTAAACCCACATTTTAGGAAGTTTTATTACCTTCTCCAGAGGAGGCTGTGTTAGTTGCCTGAATGAAGACGGTTCTTGATGACCTCTTTGCTTGATATGCTCCACTCTAAATATTTCAGTAAAAGACATGTTTTGAGTTTAAGACATGATCAATGTATTGAGAGCACAGGGTTTTGAAAGTTCCATAAAGGGTACATCTCCCTGAGTTGGGAGTAAGGTTGGAAAATATAACCGTCAGAAATATATGCTGGTAGTATACATGAAAGGATGTAAGATCAGTTGTCTGAGTCTAGCTCACAATGGGGCTGGGAACAGACATGTTTTCTGCTCCAGACTTGAGTGGACTGGAGATGGGTAGAGCTGGAATTAAATCTTCCCACTAGGACTGGATCAGGTATCAGATAATGAGCAGGTGTCCAATCCAGCAGACACAATCCAGGGTTCAGAGGGTTTGGATGACAATTGTGCTGTAACTGATGTATGAATTGAGAGAGTTCTCTGAATAAGGTCCTCCAAAAGAAGAAGGAGAGAACTTGTCAGCAGTCATCTAATCCTGTCCAGGAGCCAGAGTGACCTGATCTTGGTGCAACTGTACCTGTTGTCCAGTGGAAATATTCTCAGGCCAGAGAAGAAAAGTATATCTAATTACTTTGAAAAACAAAAAAAGCCTCTAAGATTACCCAATAGCCTTTATTCATGTTCTTTGTGCACCCAAGCTGCTTTTGACTTGCTCTCCAGGGTGATTTTGCCCGTCCATGAGGAATCTTCTATGCAAATTATTAAACAGATCATCTTACTAAACAATTCTCTTTTTCTAAATTAATGTGTTGGTTTTTCTGTTTTATATATCCCTTGAGAAACTGTTGACTGTAAGTTGGTTCCCAGGAAACTAATCACACTTAGGGTAAGTGCATAAAATCCAACTTCTAGACAAGCTAATTTAAGATGTCAGCCTTAATAATCTCACTATTCTGTTCAGTGGAGCTGTGTTAAAAAAAAAAAAAAAAATACTGTGCCTTAAAGTATGCATCCCAACCCTTCCGTTTCTGGTCCATCTCCTCCAACGCTGAATCCAACCTGCTCTTCTTACAGCGTTTTCTCAAACTTCTTTCAGCCAGTGATCTCAGGTCCCATCCTCATTTTATAGGTTTAGTACAGTTGTGCAAGTTCACAAATTTGACCTTTCTTGTTGACAATTCTTCGCCCATGTTCCATCAATGCATCTGTGGTCTAAAGGAATAATATTTCTCCTAGCAATCTCTGTATCTGTCATGCTTTCAGGGAACATTGACCCTAGATTCTGTCCTTACTGACTGATTAGATTTTTTCCAGGTTCTTCTTGAGGCAGTGAAGTCTGGTCAAGTCCTCAATAGACCACATTATCCATCTTTAATGGTGGGGAGCACAGATTCTCAGCCTGACCGTCTTTGAATCCTGGCTCTCCCTCTTGCTACTTGTGTGACCTTGGGCAAGTTACTTAAACCTTTGTGCCTTGGTTTCCTCATTTGCAAAATGGAGATGGTAACAATATCTGCCCATAAGGCTGCTGTGGCTGAATGAGTTTCTGTATTTACCATGTCTGGCACATAAGTGTGCCACATGTGACAGGGGTCGTTATGGCTGTTGCTGTCCCTTCTCTGAGGAAGCGAGCACAGGGCTTATTAAATGCCTGACTGGGGAGAAGGCAAAAGGGATACAAGCAAGAAAAAATAGGTTTGTATTTCAAAATATTTCCATTTACCACCGAGGTAATTATCAAATCAACCAAATAATCCCATACTTTTGTTTTTGACATCTAATACCAGCAGCCTGAATTCTCTATAATTGTGAATGTATAATTTCCACTCCCGTGTGTGTAAATCACTTTGTCAGGGAGGAAGACTTTTCCCTCCAATCCCTTTATGTTCTTTGACTAGTCTAATAATTAAATTAACAGAAGACAGATGAGCAGGAGAGAAACAAATTTTGTGTGTATGAGACCCAAAGACAGAGACCCCAAAGGCAGTCAGGCAGTTGAAGCCTATATGCCATGATGAGCTAAGGAGAAGCAGGTAATGGTTTGGGGCTTCAAAGGGGAGGACGAGAAGTCACAGGGAGATGAGTAGGGCAAACGTTGGATAAACAAATGTTTGCCGTGCCATGCAGATATGTCTTTCTTTTCTTTTCTTTTAAAAGATTTTATTTATTTATTTGAGAGAGAGAATGCGTGCACAGGCTGGGGGCGGTGGGGGTAGGGGGGAGTGGAGAGGAGGGACAGAGGCTGGGAGAAGAAGACACCCGGCTGAGCAGGGAGCCTGGGATCATGACCCGAGCTGAAGGCAGATGCTCAACCAACTGAGCTACCGAGGTGCCCCCAGATATGTCTTTCTGACAAAAAGTTCTCTTTGGTATTAGCTCCCTCCTGGTACAGACCCTCCATCTAAATTCTTTTAAGCAGTTAAAGGGAAGGTAAACAGCTCTTATTGAGTCTGTTGAGCCTTGATTGTCTTTCAGCTCAAAATAATCCACACGTCAAAGTGGCATATTTGGGGGACATGTATTCTGCTTCCCCCTCAACTTCAACCTGTTTTTCTTTCCAGTAAATCATCAGGATTAGCTTTTCCTTCATAAACTTAAAATTTGTGAGTGAATGGCAGGAAAATGTTTAATGGGAAGGTCAAACACTGGCAATACTTGAGTGCAGAAAACAGCAAACAACAGAAAGAAAACACAACTTCCGTATTTTACTGGAATCTGAGTTAATAAATAGAGATCACAGAACAAATAGCAAACAAAAGCTTCAATTACATCAGAACGAAAAAAGAAACGATAAACCTGGATTTCCAGTCTGAAACTGTTACTCAATCAGTGGAGGTAACAAGTCGAGTGTTACACATTGGAAATTCCTCTAGAATTTAAAACAAAAGGAACAGTTCGTTCAGGGTATAATTGATGCGTACAGATAAATTTCGTAATTGCACCTCAGGGAATTTTTGTTTTTCTTAGATTAACTAAACTGACCATTTCATCCTGGCAATTATTAGCTTGCCACATTTTTTATAACTAAGAAAAATTAGGCTTCTCTCCATATTGTAGTTGAAATGACATTTTAACCCATATCTTTATGGTAAACTTTATTATCATTAGTACTATAAAACAAACCTTCAACTGAACTTTGGTTTTACTTAGTCTTCAAGTGAGCATTACTAAAGTTCAAGTACCAAAATTCTCCGGATGAGCACAAAAATAAGAGTTAAAAAAAAATCAGAGATGTATTTTCATGAAGATACATTATTAGATATTTCGTAAAAATTCATACAAATAGGAGAAAAAAAGAAAAATATCTGAGTACTGTGATTTGTCATTCAATCTCCTTTTTTAGCTTTCCTTCCAGTTAAACTGATTTCCTCATTTATTTGTTTCCAGATTAAAGCCAAAATCAACATTGTCCCTATTTCTAATCAAATAACAGAGAAGCAATGACAAATTCTGGATGCAGTTAGAAGATCCTGAGAGGCAGAGTTGCAGGACTTAGTCTGAGCTGTGTCTCTGACTCATTTTTGACTTCAGGCAAGGTATTTAACATCTCTGTACTTTTGACATAATTGTAATAATGCTAATAGATGTCATAGGTATGATATTAAGCATAACTCAGGAAACAACCATGAGCGCTTAGGAGAAGTCAGGTTAACTAGATAGAAGACCACCTCTGCAACGTAGAAAATAAACTTAGAATTATATCTCCTTTCCACTCCTAGCACATTTTGAATGAATTGGATGGGAATTTGATGTACATAATAGGATTTGCACCTTTAATATACAAGATAGAAAATAAAATGGGCAATGTTAAAAAATTTCCATTTCAGAAGTAAAATCTTCAGAAATGCTTTTCTTTATTTCTATCTTTTGGGAATCAAATTTATTTAGCTTTTTAAGGCTTTCACTGAGTGTAAATGCTTAAGATAAATAACAAAGATATTGTTATATTCCATTTTCAGAAAAATGATAAAAAATTTGGAAGAAAATGCCTAAAAGGAGTCTCTAAGTCGGTGTTTATGGGTAAATTTTTAAGTAACTAGTCTTACATTAATGGTGTAGTCCACTCGTGAATGCTAACTTACTAAACATGCTTCTTTCAATAGCTCTTTCTTCTTATTTCTTTTATCTTGTATTCTTTCATGATAGCTTGCTTAAAACACCATTTTTAAAAATTTTTACAATAACATATAATTTTGTTTTGTAATTGTTTTTTGTGGTTTTTTTGTTTTGTTTTTTTTATTTGAGACAGAGAGAATGAGAGACAGAGAGCATGAGAGGGAGGAGGGTCAGAGGGAGAAGCAGACTCCCTGCCGAGCAGGGAGCCCGATGCGGGACTCGATCCAGGGACTCGATCCAGGGACTCGATCCAGGGACTCCAGGATCATGACCTGAGCCGAAGGCAGTCGCTTAACCAACTGAGCCACCCAGGCGCCCCTTGTAATTGTATTTAAAAGTTATATACCATCTGTACAACTTTTCAGTTTAAAACTTAATATTTTTGCCTTTAAGTTTCTCTATCAACTAACTTAAAAAATTTTTTAGTGGGGAAGAAATTGGACTTAAGAGACTTAGAATAATTTATATCAAATAATATGGTACACCAAAGAATAGCCATTTGAAAACTATTTTAGTTTTACAAAAATTGAAAGTTTTGAAACAGCCTAAAGCAAAAACATTATAAAAGAAATACAACTGTATAGTAAGAATTAAATAATCTGATACCACTTTATCATAAACCAGATTTGCAAAATAATAATGGTTTACTATGATGAATGATAGAGACCAGACTTTCAAAGCATTTGAAAAGCCCAATACCTAAACATTTCTTCAACATTATAGAAGATGTTTAGAATTACAATTACAATGGGTGGGCGGTTGCCTGTGGGGTTTAAGCCATGATTTCAGCTCAGGTCATGATCTCAGAGTCCTGGGATGGAGGCCTGTGCTGGCCCTGGGCTCAGCATGGAGTCTGCTTAAGATTCTCTCTTTCCCTCTCCCTCTTCCTCTACTCCTCTCCCACCTCCCCACCCCCCGCCTCACGTTTACTATGAATTACTACACGCACTCTCTCCGCCTCTCTCTCTCAAATACATAAATAAATCTTAAAAAAAAAAAGAATTACAATTGGTCACTGAGGAATTTTAGATGACTTGAGATATTCTCAGGAATTATTCTAAAGATTATCAAATTAATATAATGACTTTAAAATATATATTTGTAATCACATTTTGAAATGCCTTATTACTGAAGGAGCTGCCAGACTAGAGGCTCCCTCCTTTCTCTGGGAAAGATCAGATTTGATTATTTTAATGGCAATGAGATGGAAATTTCAGGACACCAGGAGACAGAGCCTGCCAAAACATTTTATTGGCCCTTTATTTTCTACCAAGCCTCATGTAAAGTACTATGTATACATGTTATATAATCTCCCAGCATCTCCCAGAGCTCTTTCAACATACGCTGTCTCTTAGACAAGAGCCAGAATCAGACATAGATATAAGACCATAATTTGTTTTTAAAGCTCTTTAAGTTTTTAAGCTAGTTTATTCATTTCTGAAATAAAGTACTTGACCCCACAAATACAGAAGGGAAATTGATGAACCAAACAAAATATACTAATTTCAACAGACAGCATAAAAGCAAAGTCTAGAAGGCACAAAAATTTCAAGACTTTGATTCTTGACTCCCAAATATTTCATCTGATAGCTGGAAGTGGATTAAAACAATGAAGATCTGGTTACTATCACATAAGAAAAATGAGACGTTATTTTCACTACTGGAACAAAAAAGGAAAAATCCCAATCAATAATCTGGCAGAAAAATAATCTTAGTCAGAAGAACAATTTGAATCAGAGTCACAAATAAATGGTATTATATCATACTGTTATACTCATCTCCCAGATTAATGTGAATATACTTAGTGAAAGTTTATTTTATTCCTTTAGCTAAATAATTTTCCCTCTCTGAGCCTTGTTTCCTGAAGTGTTGATGATGTTTGGATGATCTCACTTCCTTTTATTATAGTTTGACCATGTGTTACTAGTCTCACGGGATAATGCTTCCTACTTCCAAAATCTCTTTACGTGTTTTTAAAAAAATATTTTTATTTTCCATCTTCATTTTCTTTTGCTTGCTTATAATAAAACAAATATTCTTGCTTATTTCCTGTAACATTAAAAAACTTCACATTTATGACTCTGCCATTAATTACATGTTAAGAAATTTCCATCGTGTGGAGGGGTAATTTTTACTTTGTATGACTTGACTTTATGACAAATTTAAAAGTTAAATGACAAATAACCATAAAGGTACAAATGAGGTTTTTAAAAAATAGCAGCAGAGCTGTTTTAGTTCTGCTTGGGAAATATATTTATTACCAACTGAAAAGTATGAGTCAAACTTATAATTTATTATGAGATAGGTATGATAATAGTTGTAGCCCATTAAGATAGCCTAAGTTTAAATATGTTAGGTTTTAAGTTTTTCATTATTTATTTGCTCTTGGGATTTTATAAATTCAAATATCTCTTTAAAACCAATATAAGCTAGCACACACCACATGTCATATTTGCAAATCAATACAAACTTTACAAAAGCCATAGTTTATTAAATATTCTCAGTCATTGCTGAAGGAGGGGAGATGATGAAGGGAATCTGAAAGGGACGTCTAATAAATTAAGCAGACAAAAAGAATTTGGTGTTGGGTACCTGGGTGGCTCAGTTGGTCAAGCGTCTGCCTTCAGCTCCGGTCATGATCCCAAGGTCCCAGGGATCGCGTCCCGTGTCAGGCTCCCTGCTCACCCGGGAGTCTGCTTTTCCCTCTCCCGCTACCCCTCCCCTTGCTTGTGCTCTCTCTGTTGCTCTCTCTCTCAAATAAATAAAATCTTAAAAAAAAAAAAAAGAATTTTGTCTCTAATAAACAACTGTAAAATTATAACAGATGCTGGGAAGTTCTAAAATTCTAACTTCGATTCATAAATTTTCTTCTCATCAATTCACCAGATATTTTGTTGAGTACCTGAATCAAGTTGAATTGTGCCCATAAAGTGATACGTTCAGTGCTAACTCCCATTACCTGTGAATGTAACCTTATTTGGAAATAGGGTCTTTGTAGATGGAATCAAGTTAAGATAAGGTCATATTGAATTAGGATGAGCCCCAATCCAATGGGCTGGTGTCCTTGTCTGAAGAGGGAAATTAGGCACAGGGACACTCAGAGGGAAGACAGCCATGTGAACGTGCAAGCTGAGAGTAGAGTGTTGCAGACGCACGCCAAGGGATGCCAGTGATGGCTGGCAGCCAGCAGATTCTAGAAAAGGCAAGGAAGCATTCTTCCCTAGAGGCTTTCAGAGGGAGCATAGCTATAGTGACTCCTTAATTTCACACTCCTATCCCCCAGAAATGTGACAGAATCAACTTCTGTTGCTTTAAGCCGCCCGCGGTGTGGTAATTTATAACAGCTGTATGAAACTGATACAGTACCTAAGTATCTACCAAGCATGGAGATATAGCAGAAATAAAAAGGATCAAGTCCTTCATTTCATGGCACTTATGTAACATAAACATATATAGGGTCGCCTGGGTGGCTCGGTCGCTAAGCGTCTGCCTTCGGCTCAGGTCATGGTCCCAGGGTCCTGGGATCGAGCCCCGCATCGGGCTCCCTGCTCCGCGGGAAGCCTGCTTCTCCCTCTCCCACCCCCCCTGCTTGTGTTCCCTCTCTCGCTCTGTCTCTCTCTCTCAAATAAATAAATGAAATCTTAAAATATATATATAAAATATTTCATTATATTTGAATATATTTTTCAATTTCCTTAATGACTAGCTCTTCTTTTCTTAATATATTAGGTTGAACTGTAAGAAATGGCATACGTTTGAATGGTTTTGACCTAACAAAATGGCAATTTCATATACTTCAAATTAATACACATAATACATCTCGAGGCATTTGATTACTCTAGGTACTTTGTATGAGGGGAGACATACAACATTTGTCCTTTTGTGTCTGGCTTGTTTCACTTGGCATAAGGTCTTCAAGGTTAATATTTCATTGTGTGTATATATCTCATTCTGATGATCCATTCATCTGTGGATGGACATTTGGATTGTTGTTCACACACTTTTTGTCTGTTGTGAATAATGCTGCTATAAACATTGGTGTACAAATAACTGTTCCTATCCCTATTTTCAATTATATCTGTTTTTTACAGTATGGAGTTTTATTTTTCTTTTTAAAATGAGAATTTAAAAAAAATATTTACTTATATAAGTAATCTCTACACCCAACGCAGGGGTCGAACTCATGACCCTGAAGTCAAGAGTCACATACTCTTCTGAATGAGCCAGCCGGGCAACCCTCAAATTAGAATTTTTCAATCATAATTTTTTTTAATAAACAATAGAAATTTATTTCTGACAGTTGTGGGGGTGGGAAGTCAAGATAAGTGTACCAGTATTGTTGGGTTCTGGTGAGAACCTTCTTCCAGGTTGCACACAGCCATTTTCTCCACTTATTTTTATTAATTTTTTAATTTATTTTTATTATGATGTTACTATATGTTGGCTAACTGAACATAATTAAATCATAATTTTATCACAGTCTTATATAGTACTGAAAAATATGTTAACTGAGAGAATTAGCAATAGTGTTAAAGTCTAGGGACAGTTGCCTCTTCTATTTTGCAAAAAGGTAACTCAGAAGATGGGCAGTGTAGCAGAAAACACTGCCCTTGAAGTATTTATGATTCAATTACGGAAATACTACATATATTTTATAAACAACTAAGACAAGCTCAACTCTTGCATAGAGAGCTTTTCCTTTTTGATGACCTTGAGAGAGCACCACTCACCATCTCAGCTTTTCTTAGGAAAGATCAGTCTTGTTTCTAATGAATTATTAGAGAGAGAATCTTAAGCAGATTCGACACCAGTGCTGTGCCACATGGGGCTCAATATCACCACCCTGAGACCATGACCTGACCCGAAATCGAGAGTCGAACACTTAACCAACTGAGCTAGTATTTTAAATGTAATTCAATATATTTAATATAAGCTATATATAAAAGCATCTAGTGTACATAGCACCTGGCATTAAACAGTCACCCCATGTTTGAATTTAAAATGGTTACTAAGATCACAGAGTAAAATATCCGTTTTCCTAAACTAAGTTGCTATAAATGGTATCACATGAATGTATAAAAGGATGACTCACTGAAAAAACTGGATCTCCAAGGGCTTAGGAGAGCTTTTCTGCAATGAGTTATTGAATGTGTTCTTGTATTTTGTCTGACTTCTTTGCCCATTTAGTTGTGTGATTTACACAGCACTCCACTTCTTTCTGTACATTTTGGTTATTTTGTTTACAGTGTTAGATGAAAGGATTAAGTTGTAACAGATAAATTATACAACTTCATGATAAATTGCTTGCTATTGTTTCTCTCTGTCTCTCTCTTTTTTTAATTTGAGAGAGAGAGAAAATGAACAGGGGGCAGGGAGTGGAGAGGGTAGAGAGAGACAGAATCTTTTTTTTTTTTAATGTTTCATTTGTTTATTCATGAGAGTCAGGGGGGCGGCAGAGGCAGGCTCCCCGCCTAGCAGGGAGCCCAATGCGGGACTCAATCCCAGGACCGTGGGATCATGACCTGAGCTGAAGGCAGAGGCTTAACCATCTGAGCCACCCAGGTGTCCCAAGAGAGACAGAATCTTTTTTTTTTTTAAAGATTTATTTATTTATTTGAGAGAGAGAGAGAATGAGAGAGCACGTGAGAGGGGGGAGGGTCAGAGGGAGAAGCAGACCCCCTGCTGAGCAGGGAGCCCGATGCGGCACTCGATCCTGGGACTCCAGGGTCATGACCTGAGCTGAAGGCAGTCACTTAACCAACTGAGCCATCCAGGCGCCCCAAGAGAGACAGAATCTTAAGCAGGCTCCACACTCGGTGCAGAGCTGGACGCAGGGCTTGATCTCGTGACCCTGAGATCATGACCTGAGCCGAAATCAAGAGTTGGATGCTTAACCGACTGAGCCACCCAGGCAACCCCTTTAAGTGTTTCTCTTTAGACTGTTAGGTAAATGCAGATGCAGAAAGAAACTTAATATATACCTCCCTTCAGAGAGAACTCCTTTGAAAGACACGTGCCAAATTTAAGTTTATACCTCTCCTGTGTACACGAATGAGGCTCGCCAACTGGTGGGCTTCTTTGGAGAAGGATCAGGCAAGGACAAGGCGCTTCTGTTGGAGAACCGCCCAGTGCAAGCCTCTGATGATCTTTTCTGTGAGCCTATTCATTCCTCCAGAGAGGAATCCCATGCTCTCTGGCCTGGAAAGCAGTGGGAGGAGTAGAGAGAGGGCTGCCTGGCTGCCAGGACAGAATATCCTGGTGGGGGGTGTGTGTGTGTGGAGGTGGGGGGGTGGGTGTTTCAACCTGTAGAACAAAGTACTCTCCCCTGACCTCCTTTGTGCCTGTGGTCATGCTACCCAGAGCCTCTCTGGTTCAACCTTAGTGGAAAGCAAGGCTTGTTGTCTGATGGGGTGAGAGAAACAGTATTCATGACATGAATTGACAAGGTCAAAGAGAAAGGGAGGGGAGAAAACACCTGGCATGCAATGTTTCGGTGAGGTTTCGGTGAGAATCTGAGTGTCAGCCCATCGCCTCGAACCCTGCCTTCGAAGCCAGCTGATGCCTTTAGCCCTGCACCTGGCTGGGGCATTGCAGTGCAACTTAGTCTCCTTCTTGTGATGGTCCCCTTTGCTGCTGCTGGTTCCCCAGTTTTAGCAGCCCTGCCAGCTCCCCAACGTGCTTCTTACATCCTACAAACATGTTGACATTGCATGCCAGGTGTTTTCTCCCCGCCCTTTCTCTTTGACCTTGTCAATTCATGTCTTCTCCCTTTTTCTTTACTCCTTTTCTAGTGGGGTTTTATGAGAAAGAAAAAATAAATGCATGTGTTCAATCCAACCAAAAGCCTCGACCCCCTTCCTAACGCTTACTTTCAAAAATACACTTAGCCCATTGTTTTCCCCTTGACCAGGATAAACATAGAGAAGGAAGGAGGAAGTATTGCCACTGCAAACAGACTAGTTTTATGGCAAGGAAAGGACATTTTCCCCTCTGAGAAAGAATTTTCCTTCCCAGGGGAAAATTTTCTGCAGAGACAACTAACCTTTTATCGGCATCGCTGTAACAAATTAGGTGCTGGGGATACAACAATTAGCAAGGTGGGGCCTTTGCCTTCAAAAATCTTATTCTAAGCAGTTAGAGAAAGACATGCAAAAAACTGACCACTTGATAATTCCATTGCTTGGCACAGTACCTGGAACAGAGCAGGCATGCAAACAATGTTTATTGAGTGGATAACTGCTATTTTGGTCTGCAAATATAGTATGGGGGGGGTCACAGTGGAGGAAGGAATTAATTTTGTCTTGAGAGGTGGTCTGGGAAAGTTCAATTTTTATATGTAATTACATATGGTTTCACATCTACTTAATTTATATTGTCCTTAATTTCCATTTTCATGGTTATTTTCATTTCTTGCTTGAGACGCCGCCTCGCCGAGGCTGCCATGTTGATTCTTCCACAGCGCGTAGCACAGTGCTGAGCAGAGAGCTGATAATCAGTAAGGGCTTGCTAATGTGGCCATTCCCTCAGTTTGCCTCTGCTTCAATGTAGCTGTCTCCTCTCCTGCCAGATTCACCTGATGTTCGTTTGGAGAAGTGCATGACTCAGGAACAAATGAGTCACAGCCATGTTCATGAGTGAGGCCAATGTTTACAGGAGAAGGCCAAGCGGGAGGGCCCCCATTCGTCCATGCAGCCTGTTTCCCTGTGTGTTTCAGTCATATGTGGATCACGAGGCAGGCCGTGTGGAGTTCAGGTTAAGGGCATGGGCCGTCAAGGTGGAAAGCCCTCAGCTCAATTGCTGGGTCTTCCATAAACCGGCTGTGTGATCTTAGGGAAATGACTTAACCTCTCTGATCTATTCATTTGTAGGATGAGGATAATAGTACTTGCCTTAGTTATTTGAGAATTAAAGTAGATGCTTATAAAATACACAGCACAGTTCTAGACTTGTAGTAAAAAAATAAAAGTCAGTCAAGTAAAATTATATAGTTATATGTAGCAGACTCTTTATTACTCTCTGTAATGCACAAATTTCACATACTCTAAAAACTCACATTCTATTTTACAGTGCTTCCCAAGGTGGCCATGCACGGTATTTGTCACTGAATTTAAGTGTCTTTCCCATTCTATAACTGTTTTTGTTGGCCTCAGAAGGACTGAGAACTAACTACTTTGTTATAATAGACTTAAAAATTTTTGTATATTAAGTCCTTAAATCATTGCTTCCCAAACTTTGCTGAACATTGGAATCAACAATGTTTTAAAAATTCCATGTACCTGACTGCCACCTTTAGACATTCAATTGAATTCCTGGGCATGGAGATTTTTTTAAAGCTCCCCAAGTGATTCTAATGGGCAGTAAAGTTAGGAACCACCTTTTTAATTATATAAAAATTGAGAAAGAGGGGTGCCTGGGTGGCTCAGTCGTTAAGCATCTGCCTTAGGCTCAGGTCATGATCCCAGGGTCCTGGGATCGAGCCCCGCATCGGGCTCCCTGCTCAGTGGGGAGCCTGCTTCTCCTTCTCCCATTCCCCCTGCTTGTGTTCCCTCTCTCGCTGTGTCTCTCTCTGTCAAATAAATAAATAAAAATCTTAAAAAAAAAAATTGAGAAAGAGATACCTGAAAAGACCTAGTGGTCACAGGTTCTATAAGAATAAAAATAGGCTAACAAATAATTCAGTTGATTCCAGTTCTTTTCTGGAAACCATAGGTATAAAATCTGTTTGAAGATTATGCAAATATCTCTGCTCTTCTAGGCTCCTTAGCGTCTAAAATTTATGAAAAATCATCTCTGGCAGCACACAGAAGTTATTTGAGGATGAACAAAATTTTTCATCAAGACTCATTACTTCAAGAGTGATTTCATTTTATTTCATTTTATTTTGAGAGAAAGAGAGCATGTGCACAAGCAGGGTAGGAGGGCAGGGGGGAGCGTTGAGGGGAGGGGAGGGAAAGAGAGAGAATCTCAAGCAGGCTCCACACTCAGCGCAGAACCCAAACATGGGGCTTGATCTCATGACCCTGAGATCATGACCTGAGCTGAAATCAAGAGTCAGACTCTTAACCGACTGAGCCACACAGGCGCCCCTCAAGAGTGATTTTAAAAATAATCTCAAGAAGTGGTAAAGTGAATTTTCCTCTACAACTTTAAACAGAGCTTAAAGATTTATATCACCTTGGTAGCTTGCCTATCCATTAAGACATCAAGAAAAACAATGCATATCACATCCTATAGTTGTCATTTTTTCCTTTCTTCTTTTAAAAATAAAAGCAGTCTTCCATATACAAAATAAGTTATTGTTCCTTAGGCACTTATCCTATGACAGGGTAGCTAAAGCATTAGGTCAAAATTGCCACAGTCCTGTCAAGTAGAAATTATGATTTCCATTTACAAATCAGGAGCATTTTAGTAGGTTGCCTGAGGGCACACAACTAGGAAGTGGCTCAGCCAAAACATGGAGCCAGGTCTTTGTTTTTACAGAACCTTTGCTTTGTCTGCACAAGCAGCACATTACAATTAGGACACTCAAAGAGAGGCAGAGTCCCTTTATTTCTGCAATTGAACAGGTTCAATCCTACTTAAGGTAACAGAGAGCATCATTCTGTGTGAGGGAAGCATGGGAAAATCCAGGGGAATTTCCTTGAAGACTCTCAGACTAGAGATGGAGCTGCATCCGACATCCTGGATCACATTGAACCTGAACCCAACTCATCTCGTGAAAAAATCACAGTAAAGAAGTTTATGAAATTTCTTTTGTTCTTGTAGTTGTTTCAGTGGGGAAAATGGTGAAGATGTTCAGTTTCATCCTTGTCACCACCATTCTGGTAATGGGCAGGGAAAGCTGGGTAAGCTCATTTATTTATGTATTTATAATACCTGCTATGACCTGAATTTTCTTTTATTTTGCAGAAAACTTTTAGTAATTTGTCACTGAAAAAAAAATAACTAAGGGGAAAATATGAAAAAGTTTTGTGGACGCACCTGCCACATAATAGGCACTTACAAGAGACGTAATTTTTCTTTCTCAAAGTAAAAACTAGTCTTCACAATCAATAAGTAAAATCTTTTTGAATTTACTGGGGCCTATTTGGGTAGTTAAATAATGTTAGAAACTTAAAACTACCCATGGTAATTAAAATTGACCTAGGGTCTTTCCCAATATTGAGTTTTCCAATATTGAACACTGTTAGTGTAAACTGAACAAATTATTTGAAGTAATTACAATGAACTCATGCCTTCCTCCATTCATAAATAAATAAAAGGGAGAAAATACTCATTTATTCAAAGTTCTGGGAGAGTGAAAACTCCTAAATTTTAAATAAGCTCACTAAAACTGTGCATGTGGTCTCATAATGATTGAAGATAGTTGCCCTGTACTTTCAGCTATTTTTAAATCGCACACTGCAATTTATATTTAACTATATTTAACACTATCGCAACCAATTTCCACCTATTAGAAAGGAGCACAGGATTCCAGACACCATGAAATGTTCTTGCTGTTCATTTTTTAGACTGGTGGGAATCAGAGAGCTAAGCAAATAATTCAGAGTAGAAAAATCAAGGAGTGTTGAGGAGAGAGCACCAAGAGCAAATAAGAAGTGGTCCTCGAGAAATAGCCAGGGGAGATTCAGTGACTCGGACTTGGAAATAGGAGAAGACCTGGACCACCACTTCCCCGTTCTCTTGCTATGGGACTTCCAGTTTGGGGGCTGAATTTCTATGTTCACAGTACAGGTCTTCATAGGAAGGGAGTGTACCTCTTTGTCCCAAATAGGGTGTCTAGCTGTGCTGTTCTGACCACCTAGCAGAGGGCCTGGAATGTAGCAGGTCCTCCTATTTATCGAATGAATATAAGGCAGTACATAAAGATAGGAACCGAAAGGCAATTGTAAATTGAGAAATCTGTCTGATGGCTGTTTTAGGAAATGATGTGTATAAAGGTAGTAGTGTAAAGCAATCACTCATGAAAATTTAGAATTTCTCAGAAGTGAACATTTACACTTATCATGGGAGATCATGACATAATTTGCAAATAGAGATGTCAAGGTAAAAGTGGAAAAATGGCAAAAATTAGTCTTTTGTCCTTTTTTCCTTTTTTCCCCACTCTACCTCCAGTAACTCTTCCCACATCAAGTACTCAAAGCCTTTATTGAAGCTTCTAGTCTCAATACCTCTTCCAGAAGCCCCATCCCTGCAGCTCATCTTCCCAATTAATTCCCTACCATGTTTCCTTTCTCTTTGGAAAGTTATCAAACGCCAGCTTAGAAAGGAGCTGATAAATTCTCTTACATCCAATATTCTTGGGTTTTTTGCTCTTTTAGAGAAGATAAATGACCTAACTAGAAAACTCAGCCTCCTCCCATCCCTTTCTGAAGTAATTGAGGGAAAAACAAAACAATAAGCAAAAAGTTAAAGTGACTTCACTAGAATTTGCACAGGTAAGTGGGGGAGATATTCAGGGATATGAGAGTCTAAACTAGCATCCCTTATAAAGGTGAACACATGTCATCAGATTATAAGTATTCCATTAAATTTTTAAGACATTAATGCCAGAAGGTCATTCCAAAGCCTTGTTTATTTTAAGGATTGACACACTAACAATGCAATGATGCCATTAAAACTTTACTGTCAGGAAAGCATTTGATGGCATCACGAAGAGACTGAGAGTAGGGATTTCTAACCAGATTTGAATCCTGACTCCTCCTACTTGCTGGAAAAATCCCTGAGCAAGTTGCCTCACTAGGGTTGAGACAATTCCTCCCTCCTGGAATCATTATGAAGATTGAATGAGACGAATTTAAGGCTCTTCGCTTAGTCATTCAGATTATTTTATATTAATATATAATTTTTTAGTTCAAGCACTTTACCGTAGCCATAATTACTTATTCTTCAAACAACAAATAGTACCAGAGTTTTCAAACCACTTTCTGGTTAGAATAATATTCGGAAATGGGAGTTGGGGACAAATTTTTTTTTTTAAAGATTTTATTTATTTGACAGAGACACAGCGAGAGAGGGAACACAAGCAGGGGGAGTGGGAGAGGGAGAAGCAGGCTTCCCGCTGAGCAGGGAGCCCGATGCGGGGCAGGGACAAAATTGAATCATTAATTTGTCCAACTTGTTAGGAGCTTTTATTTCCCAGTGAGAATGAGATGCACATCACTTTGCAGGCTCTTGAGAACTGTCTCCAGGAGCAGGCACGGCTCAGAGCCCAGGTGCACTTGCTTGAGACGCGGGTCAAACAGCAACAGGTCAAGATCACACAGCTTTTGCATGAGAAGGAAATCCAGTTCCTTGATAAAGGAGAGGAGAATAATGTCATTGACCTTGGAGGCAAGAGGCAATATGCAGGTCAGAACCTATTTTTCTTATGGGCTTCAGGAATTTATAATATACACCCATGTGCAATGGGGTTGCTCATTATTTGGTACTTCGGATTTTGCTAAAGAGCTTTTCCTATTCCAATAACAATCAACATGAAGCATTATACCAAATTTAAATGTCTTCTACCACATTTTATCCTTTTCTCTCACTAATCTCTGCAGGGGATATTTAAAACCAATGCTAAATATCTCAGAATTTCTATAGTTTAATGAGAGATCAAAGACAATAGATTGTTTACATACTGGTGTGCAAATAACAGATGATACTTGTGAAATTTTACAGTTGAGTTTTGTTTTTATTTGTGTATCATTTCTTGTTACACTTACACAGTTTTCCCTTCTGAAACCGTTATGTGCTTTAGGGTAGTAAATAAGGTAATAGAATAAAAGGACAGGGAAAGAAAAAGGATCACAATTATTTAGGGAAATACAAGAGTTGTGTTTACATGTATATTTTATGGTTTGGTAATTTTCCTTTTGATTGGGTCAGTGTTCCCACCCGGAAACTAAATGATCTTAGACTGTCAACACATTGCGCTTATCACTGCACATAGCATTATTCCTTATAGAAAACTATTCACTCGCCTTCCTCCAGGCATCTTTTAAAGTAAACAAACCAGAGTTGTCAGAAATGAGGATGCCATCTAGAGCACTGTGTTCCTATGTCTGTTCTAGCTTCTCCCATGATGTATTATAATTTCTTTGTCTATGCATCTGTCCTGATCAATTAACCAGGCACTTTGTAAGGTCTGGGATGACGTTTCATCATTCTTTCTTCCCTCTTGCCTATTCGAGTACCTGGATATAATAGAGCCTCACATTTATGAATGAAAGCAAGGGAGTACATAGAGATAGGAAGCGCTAGATAAGCAAATATAAGTTGGAAAATAGATCTGACTGTAACTGAAAAACTGTAAAGGCTGAAGAGATTCCAGGCTGATAGAATAAAGACATCTTTATTTTGTGTTTCTAAATATACTCATCAGTGTAGGATATAAGGATTGTTAGAATTTTAGAAACTAGGCTGCAACAAAATGCTTCCTTTCTTTACCAAGAACCTAATCTCTTTCTGGTCAGACTTTTGTCTAGGGGCTCCTGACATGCTGTTGTCCCACCACGTGATCCCTTACCCTTGATTCTTGGAGTCCAACTTCCCCTCCCCTGTTTAGGGATCAGAAGGAGGCCTGTGGTAGAGGGATTGGAGGTAGCGTGAGGATGGCCCATGGCTCTGTGGCATGGAACAAAAGCCAGCTCTGGCAAAAATAGGCTTGGGAAACAAAGGCCCTGTCTGAGGCAATCTTGGGGGCCAAGAACCAGGAACAAGAACCTAAGGAGAGAACCACAGTGATGATTAGGCAAGACAGTGAAAGAAGGCTCAGGAAAGCAATCAAACAAAAAGCAAAATCAGTAGAAATTCCTTGAAGACTGATTCTGAGCCAGGGCTTCCCACTAGAATCACCTGGTGACCTTGTAAAATGCCGAAGCGAATAAAAGAGCCATGAAGGGTCTGAGGTTTTACTCTCTTCGCAGTCTAACAAGTTAGCCTGCCACCGTTTCATGGATGCCGGCAGAAGAAAAGAGACTCCCGGGTCAGGAGTCTTCATGTTTGTACCGATATCCCTTGCTTGCAAATACTGAAGGAGCAAAATGGAGTAATCCAGGTGGAGAATGTGCAGGCAGTGGGCTGTGTCACAGCTGAGGAATGCTGAGCTTAGGAAACATCAATCTTTTATTTATTATGGGTTACAAGCAAATTGGCCCAGTTTTTTCTCCTTTGCAAGAGACATTATTGTTATGAAAGTGGACAGAAACTAACCTGTCATCCGTCTCTATCTTCTAAGGCTGTTTACTATACAAACATCCCTGAAAAAATTAGTCCAGAACATGAACTCTGCTTACAAAATGTGCAGAAAGGCAATGACCCCTGGGAAACTGTATACATATAGTGCCTAGGTTCCACTCCAATTAAATGAGAATTTAGGCTGCAATTAAATGAGAACCCCTACAGGACTGAAAAGGGCTTGTGCTTTTGCTGATGCATGTGGATGAGATTGTTCAAGACCAGAATCAGGTCAGGCTTCTCCCCAGATTTCTTCTCACAGGCTGAGGTCACCTAGTAGAAGGCTTTGCTTCTTTTCAGGTAGGAGGTAGGGTATTGTGGCAATTCAATACCCTTTTCATTCGATGACGTTTGGGGCCTAATTATAATGTGGTCAGTTATCCACTTAGCAGGCTTTAGCTACCTCTCCCGAGACTGTGGAAAATTTAAGATACAGATGTCAGAGTAGGATCTCAGTAAGTTAATTAGGCCAATCATTGTTGATAACAGGGTTGATTCAGAGAAGGGGGTAACCAGAATGGCCAAATGACCATTTGATTGATGACTTTGTCTTATGGGCTGAGTTGTACCCTCCCCATTCGTATGTTGAAGCTCTAACCTCTAAAGTCTATGAATACGACTAAGAGATTAAGTTAAAATAAGGCCATTAGGATGGGCCCCACCAATCTGAGTATCCTTATAAGAAGAGACGCCAGGGAGACTGGTGCCAGAGGAAAGACCATATGAGGACACAGCAAGAAGGCAGCTCTCTGTAAGCCAAGGACAGAGGGTTCAGAAGAAGCCAACCCTGCTGGCACCTTCTATGATTCCAAAAGGGGTACACAGCTAATCTCAAGGTCAAGGAACTTGTGGATATAAGAGAAGTATCATTATTCCAAATTCCAAAGTAAGTTCAAAACCCAAGGTATGTATTCAGATACGATCTGAGCAGGTTGTGAACACAGATTCAAGTGTCCAGTCATGTCAGGAGGCAGGTGATTGGATGTTTGTTACAAGCACTATGCAACCAGTCATGGGAAGAATGAGGTTGAGGAGCTAAAACTCCAATCCCTATGTCAGGAGTGCTGGGTGGGGACCTCGGGAAGCAAGAAGTCACCAAGGAATAAGGCAGAAATCAGTTACTAGGAAATGGAAATACGAAGGTCAGAGGAGGACTGACTGTATAAGCAGGAGTTGGATGGAAGAGTCACATGGACAGTGTCTAGACGAACCATTATAGTGTGTGTATGTGTCTGTCTTATAACATTATAGCACATACAATAGGATAGATGATAGATATTTTCTTGTTTTGGATATAACATTAAAAAAAACCCAGAAGTTAATAGATCTGTGTCATATTCTTCATATACAATAGACGCATTGAAGCGTGGTTTCAAATTCCCACTGCCCATCTTGCTAGCTGTAGCCTTTGGGCAAGTGACTTAACCTTTATGGCCCGCATATTCCTCGTCTGTAAAATGAGAATGATAAGAATGTTTCTTTGTTGTAAAGATTAAGAGTTAACACATGTAACATGAGTACAATAGCATTTCGTACAAAAGAAGCACTCAATGAATGTCAGCCATCTATCCACATTATTATATACTCTCCCCCTTGTTTGCACAGGAGCAAGCCTCTTCACCCTACCCCTCAAGAATCCTGCCCTCTCCAAGGGACCAACATCCTTTCTTCTTTTAAGTTTCCTTCTTAATGTTGCCTGGTGGGGAGAATGACTATAGCAGGGTGAGCTCTTACATTTCCCAGCATGCTCCTGAGTGGCTGCTGAGCTCATGCTGGCTTTTCTTTGAGCTTAGAATGACTTTGGTTCTCAGCTTTGAGCTCAGCCACCATTCTGGGACAAGAGGGAAGTCCATGTGGCAGGCTGTCATGTCACTTTGTGAAGCTTAAACATTCAGCCTTCCAACATGGCTTGCTTTCTGCATGATCAGAGAAAGTATTCACCTCATCCAGTTTAGTGCAGTATTTGTCAGAGGGCAGGAAATCTTGGCCTCACTCTAGTATTATGTAAGTATCCAGAAATCCCTTTTTGTTTTTTAAACTCCCATGAGCACAGAGCTTTCTAACCTTGCCCTTGCCTGCCTATTCTCCAGAGACTTGAGTGGGTCGAAATATTTTGAAAACATTATAAATACCTAGTTAATGTTTTATACCCTACATTGCTTGAACTTCCTGCTATCATAGTATAAGTTACATTTCCCCAAGGCAGGCTCCTTATTTCTAACTTATTTTTTATGAGCAATTTTGCTACTGGTGCTTTTTGATGGTTTTTTTTTTTTTTTACTTGTTGGGTGTTTTTTGTTTTTGTTTTTTGCTTTTTTTTTTTTTAAGTTGAAAGCTTTCCTCTGGATTTGTGTTTGGTTTTTTCCTCTAGGAAGAAGGAAAAAAATTTTAAAAACACAAACTTGCAGTTGGCATAAAATAGAAACAAATAGAAAATGTTGGCTGCAAATGCTATATTCACAAAGTTTTCCAGAGGAAAAAGTTATAGCTAATCATTTCCATATTTGCCTGGAAAATAGTCTGAATCTTTGGAGTTTTTACTATTCAGCTCTTTGGTAGGAGATTATACGTAAGCAAAGTGCTCCTTCCTTAACAAGGTTAAAATCTGCTTACTTTAATGAAAAGTGTTGTACAACTTACTTGACCACAAAATGTAAGCTTTTGAACAACACTGAACTAATTTTAGGTAATACTTTTTTTCTTATTTAATTGCCAAAAAGGATTTTTTTTTTAAGAATCCATCATGCATAAAGAATGGGCTTTTGAGGGGTGACTGGGTGGCTCAGTCGTTAAGCGTCTGCCTTCAGCTCAAGTCATGATCCCAGGGTCCTGGGATCGAGCCCCACATCAGGCTTCCTGCTCCACGGGAAGCCTGCTTCTCCCTCTCCCACTCCCCCTGCTTGTGTTTCTGCTCTCGCTATCTTTCTCTGTCAAATAAATAAATAAAAGAATAGGCTTCTGAATCTCAGAAATAAATATACAAATAAAGCCTCAATCATTACACAGATGAACAACTCACCAAAGCTGTAGTACATGATTGGTCTCAACTTGGTGAGAGCTTTTGAAAGCGACAAAGGTTCTTTATTTTCTTTTCTAATTCGTATTGCCTATTCTACCAATTTAATGCACAGTGTATTTTACTTGTAACAAAACAGAGTTGTAGAAAATTGGGCATCAAAACAATGAAAATGAAGAAAGAACTTTAAAATATCCAACCAGGAACAGAATTTTTTTTTTTTTTTAAAAAAGGAAGGAAATTAACAAAATGATAAGGGTAAAACATGAAAGTTAGCTATAATGTTAAGTTATAGTATTTTTACTCAAAAGTCTGTAACTAGGTATTCTTCAGATCATCTCTTTCTAGTGGCCACTACTTCAACCAACCTTTAAACAGCTTCCTAGGCATCGAAACAAGAGTGAAGTCCATACTTGCCGTATATTCTCTAAGTGTGTACGTATCAGCCTAGATGAGACCCAGTGGCTATTAATTTATCCTACCCTCAAGTAATTTAAGAAATAGATATTACTTTTTGATGACAAATTGGTACCTCTGTTTGCTCCAATAGTTAAAGAAATATCATGGTGAAGAACATAGGGATAAAAGGAATAGCAGAAGCTTGCAGTTTTTAGCAAAAACATCTAAGAATGCATGGACTGTTAGAAATTTCAGTGGGCTAGTAAAAAAGTCTGTTGAGACTGGGAGGTTATAAGACTCTAACAAGAAGATTACTATTTTGAATTAATCTCCAGATGTTCAGAATGATTTTTAATGCTCTAAGTCAAGATAACCCATATTAAATTATTTGTTCGAGGTTATATTTCTACTTTCATTTTAGCTTCCTAGGAGAGATAAGTTCTACTATTCTGTCAGATTAGGTTATAAATTCCAATTAAATATACTGTAATTAACTGAACATATGTAATTTTTTGATTGTTTTCCACAAAAATGAGAAAGGAGAAACCAAATACCTCTTTTATTTTCATGATCATGTCAAGGAGTCAGATGATAATTAAATACTAGGAAAGGAAATAAGACTTTCCTAATATCTACTGGAAGATGGCCAAGATGCAATTTTAAAAAGCTGATTATCTGCACCATGTGTTTATCTGTCTCATTAGTATTGAGTAATCTTATCCAGAGGCTCTCATGTGGGGCGGGGGGGAGAGGGGGGAGACATAAGACATATAACAAATGTTACATTACCTTGTTTTGCAAACAGACTGTTCAGAGATTTTTAATGATGGGCATAAGCGCAGTGGATTTTACAAAATCAAACCTCTCCGGAGCCCAACAATATTCTCCGTTTACTGTGACATGTCTGATGGAGGAGGATGGACTGTAATTCAGAGACGATCTGATGGCAGTGAGAACTTTAACAGGTATGCTAATTATGACATAAGGATTTATTTGGAGTAGCATGTGTGAGATTCATAACAAGTTAAGCCTTTTTTTATTATATCCTGAGGTCTATAATTATTTTTTTTTTAATTTTTAAAGATTTTTTTTTTATTTTTTTGAGAGAGAGAGAGATTGAGAGACAGAGAGCACGAGAGGGAAGAGGGTCAGAGGGAGAAGCAGACCCCCCGCTGAGCAGGGAGCCCGATGTGGGACTCGATCCCAGGACTCCAGGATCATGACCTGAGCCGAAGGCAGTCGCTTAACCAACTGAGCCACCCAGGCGCCCCTGAGGTCTATAATTAGAATTTCACTCTCTAAGTATGACTACTGAAAGTGCATTTACTAATAAAGAAAATGACAAAAGAATTGAGAAAAGGGTGGGGGTGGTAGTTGGGAGGGGTGGGCACCTTGGTTACTACAAAGGTCCTTTTGGGTTTTGCTAAAATCAGCTTTCACTTTGTATTTTTTAGAGGCTGGAATGACTATGAAAATGGCTTTGGAAATTTTGTTCGGGAAAATGGTGACTATTGGCTGGGGAATAAAAATCTCCACTTACTGACCACACAAGGTAAGGTTTGCCTGTTATCAAATTCACCTGAAGTACAATTAAAAAAAAAAACACTAAAATGTTTTTCACTAAACCATAGGCAGTGGAACCAGTTCAGTAACTGCTGTGTTTTGCAGATGGCAAGGATCCCTTTGGGGCAATAATCCCCTTTATAAAATGTGGCCACTTAAAACTAGGACCAGAGGCAAAGAAACTAGATCTTCACTGGGGGTGGGAGATTTCTCATATATTTATTTTCTATTTCCGGAAAGGAAATGGAATGTCATCATCCTTCTTTTTTTAATGCCTCAAGTTCCTCGAAATATCTATACTGGGTCAGCCATCCGTTGCCACAATAATAGTATGTAACAAACCACTTCAAGATTTACTAGTTTAAAGTCAGAACCATTTATTGTGGCTCACAAATGTACAAGCTGGGGGGGTGGGGGCAGTTTTGCTCACCAGGGCTGCTGATCTCGGCTGGGCTTGCTCATGGCTCTGTGACCAACTTCCTGGTCTGCGGGAGGCTGGCTGCTGTAGGTTGGCCTCAGATGGAACGATTGGGCTCTGCTCTATACCGTCTCTCGTCTTCCAGGTAGCCAGCCTGGACTTGTTCTTGTAGCTCAGGCAGAGTTCCAAAAAAGATAGGGCAAGCACGAAAGTTGCTTGAGACCTAGCCTTAGAACTGGCACATGGTCATTTTCACTGCCTTCTCCTGGTAAAAACAAGTCACTGGGGCGCCTGGGTGGCTCAGTTGGTTAAGCGACTGCCTTCAGCTCAGGTCATGATCCTGGAGTCCCGGGATCGAGTCCCGCATCGGGCTCCCTGCTCCGCAGGGAGTCTGCTTCTCCCTCTGACCCTCCTCCCTCTCATGCTCTCTGTCTCTCATTCTCTCTCTCTCAAATAAATAAATAAAATCTTTAAAAAAAAAAACACACACACACAAAAAACAAGTCACTGGACCAGCACATTTTAAGGGGAGAGAAAGGGACTTAATGGAAGGAGTTACAAAGTCGTATGGCAAAGGTTGAGACAAACAATCGGGGCATTGGGGTTGTTTTTGCAATCAAATACCATAATAAATGTCCTTGTCTCCATCCCCCTCAGCTTTTATTTTGAGAAATTTCAAAGATACAGCAAAACTAAAAGAAGAGTCAACCTCCCCCTAGATTCCAGACTAACATTTTACTGTTTTTATTATTTTAACCACGTTCCTATCCATCCACTGAGCCATTTTATTGACACATTTCAGATTGAAGACATCTGTACAATTTCCCCTGTGTGTTATGTACTGGCTGGGTATCTTCTACTAGGGTTCAATAATTGTCTAAAATATCATTAGTTTGATGAATTTTCCAAGCTTCTCTTTCCCATGTTCATTTACTCCAGCTCATTGCCTTCCTTGACTCAAATGTACGCCTGAGAATGTAGACAATCCCACTCAGATCTGATTCAGAATGTTTTATAAAAGGCAATTGTATTGCTCAAGAAGGCATGCTATATCCCACTGGCAATGCGTTAAACATAAAAGCAAGGCTTTGCTTCTTTCATCCAAGTTAAGGAAAGTGATTAGTGTTTCTATATTCATAATTCATAAGTTGGATTATAACTATTGGGATCTTTGAGACACCAGAATAATAGCTAGAGAGGATAGATAATCCTTTAAGCCTGATACTTTCTTTGCTCGTCCTTCTTGTGATCAATGCTCTCTAAATTTACATAAGATTTCCCTTCCTTCAGTGTACTTATTTTCCTACTTTGGAGTGTTTTATGATAGATATATAACACTTACCATACCTGCTTTTTTTTTGCACATTAATATTTAACTGGTTTCTTATTCAAACTATGAAAACTCTAAGAAGTAACCCTTGGCTCCTTCTAAATACACAAAGTTCAAAATTATTTGTCAGATTATTATTAAATGCTTATTTACCCAGATGCACGTTGCCAACACATCTCCTTCCCCTTCATGTTTTAATTGGTGTTCAGGCTCCTACTCTCATGACAGCTGAAAGTTCCAGGCTTCACAATCACATATCACATCATCCACAGGAAAACCCATGCCTTTGCAATTCTTTAATTGTGAGAGCTTAAGGCTAGTGAATTTCCTCTGAAAATAGCCTTGTCCCCGTTATGTAAGTTTTGACTGGAAATTTTGCAATAACATTAATTTAGAAATGGTCTGTAATTTCATTTTTATTTACTTATTGACCATAAAGATAATAAGATGGTTACCTGAAACATTGAGTCTGACTTTGTATCTCTTCGACAATGCAAAGTATTTTATAGGAGAGTTAACTCAGCCTACCTTACCGTTCTCATCCACTTCACCATCTTGGCTCAAATAAACTTTATGGCCTTTTGATAAGATTAGAGGGGTCTCTCCCAGAATCCCACAGTAAAGAGCTCCCTGGGAGGAAGAGTCTGTGGGGCTAGAGCGCCAAAGCCAAAAGAAGCCCACACTCCTCCCCACTCAGTAAGGACCAGTCCAGCATTCCCTGTCCGAAACAGTCCTGAGCTTGCTTCCAGGACCTGTTCATGCCTCTTTTCATCTATCGCCTTTGAGAAGATTGTGCTGCTGGTGTGCACACCCCTAGGCCTGAAGGGAGGTAAAGCAACAGCTTTTAGCGTGGGTATAAACAGAGCTTGGATGTGCAGCCTGCAATGTCCACAAATGCGGACAAGGCCCCTTTCTGTGCATGATGGAGATAAGAGATAGGGATAGGAAAAGAGGAGGCAGACCATACACGAGACCTGTCTGGTGGGGTCCAGAGCATCTCTCTCCCTGGGCCTCCATGTTCTGGCTTGGAACCCCAAGGAGACTCAGATACTAAATTCAAACCCGGTCTTATAGGTCATTGTGAAGTTTTATTTATCAAAGTAGGAGGATAGAACATACATTATCTAATGGTTTGATGTATAACTTTCTGGTTCCTGATAATAGTTCTGTTTTTCAAAAAAGAATAGTCTTTGTGATTTACAAGTGATGGGACAATGGAGAAAAGAAGATCACTTGAAGATACCAACTAGTGCGATTATTGTTTACTTTTAAGATCAACATTCTTACTGAAAGTAAGAAAAAGAAGATAAATGTTTAAACTTCTTAAAACTTCTATTTATTCTTTCATTGTTAGATTTTTTTTTTCCCCCGAGAGAGAGAGATTGAGACAGAGCATGTGTGTGAGCAGGGGGAGGGACAAAAGGAGAGGGAGAGCGAAAATCCTAGGCAGGCTCCATACCCAGTGTGGATCCCAATGCAGGTCTTGATCTCATGAGCCCGAGATCATGACCTGAACTGAAATCAAGAGTCAGACGTTTAACCCACTGAGCCACCAAGGCGCCCCTCATTGTTAGATTTCTTAATCTATTAACTAAATAATGACTTATTTTCTGTTGTTTTTTGTCAAGTAAATTGCACTAGCTTTTACCTGCGATAGATCTGTAGAAAATTTCCACCTTCAATATTGTGTCTCTAGCTATTTTCAAGTAAAATACACAATAAAATGTTCATGTTGTAAATACAATGGAGTCACTGTTTATTCTTTGAAAACTGACTCATGGCAGAAGGAAATGGTTTAAGTAAAATAGAACCATGAGTTGTTTTTAAACTTCAATAAATCAATGTCATCCCACACATCAGGAATATCCTATAATTTCTTGCTTGTTTTTTTTTTTTTTTTCAGGAGACTACACTTTAAAAATCGACCTTGCAGATTTTGAAAAAAATAGCCGATACGCACAATATAAACTTTTCAGAGTTGGAGATGAAAAGGTACTCAAATTTTCAAATAAGTAACATCATGAATTAATGTGTAAAATATAAACCCTAAGGTCAGTGGAAACAAAGATAGACAGTAGGACCTGTTCTTTTGTTTATTAAACATATTATTAACATTACCATTAATTATTAACACTAAATTAACACATTAGAGTGACAACTGATAGTGGAAGTTGCCTCTTTTCCTTTAGAATTCCTATGAGCTGAATATCGGGGAATATTCTGGAACAGCTGGAGACTCCCTTGCAGGGAATCTTCATCCTGAGGTGCAATGGTGGGGTAGTCACCAAAGAATGAAATTCAGCACATGGGACAGAGATAATGACAACTATGAAGGAAACTGTGCAGAAGAAGATCAGTCTGGCTGGTGGTTTAACAGGTTTGTGTTTTATAAACATAGTTGTGATGGCGTTGATGATATCTCACTAGTGGGTATTAATTATAACATGTGAGGTAATGTTGTCTTCTTTGTAGTATTGGTATTATTAAGTAATCATGCTTATTAGAATTCTTCAGGGATGAAGTATTTTTGAGGATTTGTTCATTGTGTGCATTAATAAAGCTTGAAAGGTGTTATAGAAATAAATCAAATTACTACTTATGCAAAGATTGCTTGCAAACTGAATGATGGGTGAGTTATCATAAACAGTTGGCCACAAATTGATATGAAGATATAGGGAGGATTTATATAGGAGAAATATTTTCAGCGTTCTAATAACCAGTTTGGTCTTCACTTTCTCCTATTATATGAAATGGCCATGTTCTTTTTGTAAATTTTTTCTATGTAAAACTACTTTTCGATCACTGTGACTTCCCTTAAATCATTGAATCCAAGCTCCTCCCAATACAGAAATTCCCTCTACAATATTCCTGACACCTAATTCCACCCTCTGGCTGAATACTTCCATGTTACTTTATCAGCTAGCTCATTCCATTTTTTCAATTGTACTCAGTTTTTCCTTTTATTATCTTGAAATCTGCCTTCTTATATCTTGCCAGATTTTTTTCTCAGTAGTTAATAGAGCAACTGTAATTCCCTTTCAACAAAACCCCGCAGGCAATGGGTGAGAAGATATTTATTGTATTCCTCAACATTTTCTCTTCTCTGGGCCAGATAGTCTTGACTCATTTAACTGTTCTCCACCCAAGATGGTTTCCAGATAGCTCCCTTTGTTGTAATTACAAAGTTTAGGCAAGAATGGAAACTTCA
This sequence comes from Neomonachus schauinslandi, assembly GCF_002201575.2. Lineage (NCBI taxonomy): Eukaryota > Metazoa > Chordata > Mammalia > Carnivora > Phocidae > Neomonachus > Neomonachus schauinslandi. The sequence goes on from NC_058404.1 coordinate 20,660,269, forward strand.
CACAGTCTTCCTTAAAAATAACCTGATGGGTCTGCTGTGTCTGCAAAGCAGATGTGCTCCAACTGCTAGGTAGTGCACAGGTTTTGAATGGCTTTTCTCTTTAGAAAACAAGGACCACCTCAAAATGTCTGGACATTTAGATTTTCCATTATGGAATCTTTAGTAAGTGAGTGTATCTGGAGCGTCAGATTTTCCATATTATTGAAGATTATCCATTAAGTTCCGCAATCCAAATTTTAACCTTATTTTTGTGATGTAAGTACTTTCAAGGCATTTTGCAATCCTCTATCTTATTAAGTGGAGGTAGACAAGGCATATGTTAATTTTCCCTAAAAGCATGAGAGTCCTCCCTAGGAACATCAGCTATTGTGATGTGCTGATTTTAGAGTTGTAGATTTTATGGAGAGACAGCTAGTTGTAGGTAGTGTGGTGTGTCAAGTTGACACTAAGTGGTTGTAAAAACAGGCCATCTTTGTCACTTTCTCTTCCTCCTCCTTTTTCTTCCCCTGTCCTTCTAAGTTAGCATTATGTAAAAATTATCAGCATTATGTAAAACTTATCCATAATTCACTAAGTTGCAGGATCCCTTAATGTTTGATTTTGAACAGAAGGCCATATATAGAAATAACATCGCTTCTCGGCCTTTTGGCTAAGATCAAGTGTAGAAATAACAATCATTATCAGTTAACATTACCATGAACCTACCCCGTTGACTGGTTGCTATTGTGTCTAAAGGACAACCAGCAACATATTAACATGGGCAAATAAATGATTTACTTGACTTTTGATATAGGGGTTCAGAGATGACAAAGAAAGGCAATTCAGTAGCTGGGGCTGCCAAAGAACCCTTCATTATCCTTGAAGCCAAAGGAGATGATAAGTCTGTACAGGTGGAAAATCAGTAACGCTGGAGGAAAAGTCAATTGTTCCAGAAGCTTGGTGCTATTTCTACCAGGCCTCCTATTCCTCTTGTTTAAACCTATCATCCTCTTCCTCCTTACCCTCTTTGTTTTCATCCTAAAGTTCTAACTTACATGAAATGTTGGCACTTCAATTATCCCTCACCTGCAAGATGTTCTTTCTCCACATAGCAAACCAGTCGCTGAGTGTGGCTGTCTTCTGTCTTCTCTGCTTTGCTCATGCAAATGCTCACAGCTACTTCTTCACCGATGGAATCCCAGCCATCTCCCTCCCCATCCAGTTACAAGTTCAGGCAGTTTCTGAAACAGAAAGGTGCTGGAAAATCGGTTTCAGAACAGCTAAGATTTTGTATGCTGACCATGCAGTCAGTTTTCTTAATGGGATTCAAATCACAGAACCAATAAAAATTGTATATGTAGTAGATGCCTCTAGGAAAACAGAGATAGGCCAAAATATATATTCCGGAGGCTCAGTGGGGAGTATTTTTTTTCTAACATTACTTTCCACACAGTTTTAAAACCACAGTAGGTTTTTGATACTTGCCGAGTTAGCATACATGGTTTCAGTTACATACAGTTAAATTAGGAGACTGTCCGGATGGTGAGCAAGAGCAAATCACTAAGCTGGTTAAGTGATCCACGCCAAAACTCAGCATCTATGGATAAATTATATGCTTTTTTGATTCAATAATCTGGGTACTTTCCATAGATTTTTCAGAACTATCCCTTGTGAATGTTCTCCTTATATCCTATTATCTGCCATCTGTTCATTTCAATCAAGAAATATGTAGCGACTCATTCTTAACATACACAGTAAATTATCACATAAGCTTAGTTATCCATATCGGGGCAAAATTTACGGGTTTTAAAGGAGGAAGTGGGACATTTTAAAATTTATGATAAGCCAACCAACTTATCTAGATTGGAATGATATGTGTTAAAAAAATAACTCGGCATAATCGGACAAACGATTATTGGTTAATTGCTGGGAAAATTTTAAATGGTGGTTTAGGTTTTGTTTTCCTACCCTTGAGGTTAAAATAATGGACATGTTGGCGATTTTTAAAAAAAGGGGAGGAAGGGAGTTTGCAGTGCAAAAGCTAAGTCCTGGCAGCGGATGGATGAACACATACGAGCAAATGATCCAGGGAAGATGGCAAGAGAGCGCCCTGCCCCACCTGGTTTTGTTGACACCACTTGCAAAGGCCCACGGTGATGAGGTCATGTTTTTGTTTGCTTGCTTTCCCTTTTTCTGTGTAAAAGCGATTAAGAACAGAAATGCTTTTTTTACAGGACACTACAGGTGAGCTGGGCTGTATCCTGAGACTGGGTACAGCACTAAAATCCATCAGTTGAAAAAACCCATCTATTGTAGAAATCTCCTGGCTTTTGGAAATTAATCAAGATTCTCTTGTCTGAAAAATGGCAGGATTCATAGTCAAAATGTTTTTTGTTTTTTGTTTTCTGTTTTTTATCATCTGCTAGCCAATAAAAGAGTGTCAGAGGAAGGCGATTTTTCTGGTCTGACTGTTTTGTGTTTATTTTTCTTCCCACTAGGTGTCACTCCGCAAACCTGAATGGCTTATACTACCTGGGTCCCTACAAGGCTAAAACGGACAATGGGATTGTCTGGCATACCTGGCATGGATGGTGGTACTCGCTGCAATCTGTGGTTATGAAAATTAGGCCAAATGATTTTATTCCAAATATTGTTTAATTTTTCCCTGGTGGGCTTTCGTTCTGTAATTCATCTAGGTTTAACATGATTTGAAAAATAGCTCTTCTGCACATACACGTGCTTATAGATGGTAATTGTAATGTGTACTACTTTTCATTCCTACTTACCTTGATTACGTAATGAACTGTCAGTGCAGCAAATATGTGTATTCTTCAAATAAATATAGATTATTGGATTCCTATGTGCAGAACATTATGAGAAGCGCTTATGTTGAACAACACATAAAAAGCACAGAATATATAACATGTCTTGGGTAAATACATGTTAAATTAAGTATACATGCAGTTGAAAACACACATGGAAAAATATGGTAAATGACGGATTGCCAAATCAACTGCATAGACAACAAATATGAGTTAGGATTTGAACTTAGATCTCTGACTACAGAGCTGGAACTCATAAACACAGTTTAGGGTCTTAATCACTATAAAACATTACCCTGTATTTTTAGGATGTTTGTGTAGGTTCACACTTCTTTCAGAAGCCTCATTTTAATCTGTACACCAGTCCTCTGAGGATTGTTACCTGCCCCCCCAATAACAGAGCTGAACATTTGTCGATCTGAGATTTTGTGACTGCTCAAAGTTACAAAGCTAGGAAGCCAGGGAACAAGGATTCAACTCCAATTTCAGAGTCAAATTCTGATCCCAAATCCAATCTTTTGCTACCATGTTACAGCTTCTTATGGATAGGACTTGGATAGGTGAGGTGGAGGGAGAGAACCTTTCAAGTGAAAGCAAAAGTATGAATAAAGGGAAGAGAGTCTAAAAAATATTTGAGTGCCCACTGTTCAAGCCCAAGTGAAGCTCATTTTTTTAAATCAAGACATGAACTAATCAGAAAAATATAAATAATTTTAAAAGCTGGTAAGTATAAAGGAAAAATATGTTCCTGGGGAAGGTACAGCAGGGGACCTGACCTGGCTTGGTGGGAGGGGATCAAAAACTCCTCCTGGAAGAACTAAATTTTTGAGTGAGATTTTTAACTGGGTGTATGTGGAAGATCATTGCAGGCTAAGGGAAACCTTGTATAAAGTACACAAAGTAGGAAAGTATGGAAAAACAAAACAGGTTAGAGAGGCAATGGAGTTTAGTGATCTTTAAATCCTTAAACCAAGCATTCTGCCACCTGATAGCTGTGGGACCTTGGGTAAGCTACTTAACTTCTCTGAGCCTCAGCTATCTCATCTGTAAGATGAAGATTATGATAGTATCTGCCTCACAGGGTTAGGTTGGGGATTATACAAGTATTTCAAATAATGCCTTGCGCAAAGTCAGCAGTGAATGAGAACTATGTGATTATGAAGTGAAGTAGGCATTCAGGGACAATACTAACAGATATCTTGAATAATAGGTCACATAAAAATCTTAAGTTTAGTTGTACTTTATCCTCTAACCAGTGTTTCCTGAAGCAGTGCTTCTCAACCTTTAATGTCACACGTATTACCTGGAGTCTTATGAAAATGTAGACTTTGATTTGGGGCTGGGGCTTAAGGTTCTGGTTTTTAAACAAGTTTTCAGATGGTGCAGTTGTTGCTGGTCTCGATGTTGCTGCCCACTTTGAAGCAACGATGTAGGAAACTGAGTTCTATGGGATCGTTATAATACAGGGAGAAAAGGGCTCCTTGATCAAGTGACTTTAGGAGATGATCTATTGAACAAAATTAGATTTCTTCTTTTTAATATTCTACTCTGCCTTCTGAAGTTCTAAGAGGAACATACTGTAGTTTGCAATTTTATATCTAGGTCTAGTATGGTCAGCTGCTAGGTATAAATCACCTGATTATGGCAGTCCAAACAAATAGGGATTCGTTCATCTTACTTAAGAATTCAGAAGGTAGAACATTCAGTGCTCTGCAATGTGGAGGCTGGCATCTCTGCAAATCACTTTGCTTTTCCCTCAAAATCACAGGTTGTCCACTGCAGTTCCTGCTTCAAGTCCGTGTCAAAAACAGGAAGAAGGGTGAAGGGTCAACAGACTTTAATTTATGCCTTATTGGCCAGACTTGTGTTACATGGTCACTCCATCTGGAAGTAAGATCATGAAAGAGAATACTGAATTTTATAGCCTTTAGAACACACAGGCAAGAAGAGTGTCTGCCGTGCCTCCCGGATGTTCGTTTCTTTAACGCAGTCTTGTGGGAACACTGTTTCATACATCAGACTTTGGGAAGGTATAAATAATGGGGCACCAGTGACAATTTTAAATATGGGTATTATTTGCTCAAGTAGTAGCCTGAAGAATTCACACAATTAGGAGATCAAAAGAAGAAAAGTTTTTAAAGGAGGAAAAAAAAATGATTCCCCAGAGAGGTGGGAGGGTAGCCAAGCAAGTATAGTGTTACATAAATCTCAGGAGAATAGTTTTTCAATGCAAAAGGAATGATAAAAAAAAATTAATGCCATAAAAAGATGAAAGAGAAAGCATTTGAATGAAAGACTACTGGATTTAGTGATAATGTTTTTTGTGTTTTTAATTTCAGTGGACTAGGGGAAGAATAGCCAGAAGCCAGAAAATAAAAGCAGTTAGAATAAAATAGATCATTTGAGGAGTTGAGATATAGAAGAGGGAAATTGGATGGACTGGTTTACCTGAAGCCAAGATATGAGGAAGACCCCAGTCTAAAATAATGTCCTCTGAAATTTCACCACTAAGGAGTTACTTATTAGGCTTTATGACTTTTTAAAATGCAAATATGCGGGGCGCCTGGGTGGCTCAGTTGGTTAAGCAACTGCCTTAGGCTCAGGTCATGATCCTGGAGTCCCAGGATCAAGTCCCGCATCGGACTCCCTGCTCAGCGGGGAGTCTGCTTCTCCTTCTGACCCTCCCCCCTCTCATGCTCTCTGTCTCCCATTCTCTCTCAGATAAATAAATAAAAAATCTTTAAAAAAAATGCAAATATGCTTCTAATTTATAGCAGCTGATTACACGTTAGGGCCAATAAACTCATGAGTGCTTTTTGTGTTTTTTGTTTTTGTTTTTAATAGAGCAAAGTATAGAGAAAATGCAAGAAGGCTGATTGCCTGACATGGGCAGAGGGGTTTCTACCAAGAAACAAAAAAAAAAGTTTTGTTTTGTTTTGTTTTTTAAAGAGAGGGGCTACGTTCCTGAAACCTGAAAGTACCAACTTCACAAATTTGCCCAATACCTAGAATTTCAGAAAGGCTGTGGATCATAAAATCAAGATCCATCCACAAAGCCCATAATCTATCCTTTGGCCAGGACAAAATTAGTTGGGGAGAAAGACAAGTCAACCTCTAGGAATTACACCAACCGATAAACAAGATGGTTTAGCCTTTGGCTATTGCCCAAGGAGATTACAGTCAGACTGTCAGGAACTTAAATTTCACCTTTGCCATTTTTCAGGTGGCAAATTACATCTCTGTGCTGAGTATTCTCATCTCTAAAATGTGAATAATAGGGCGCCTGGGTGGCTCAGTTGGTTAAGCGACTGCCTTCGGCTCAGGTCATGATCCTGGAGTCCCTGGATCGAGTCCCGCATCGGGCTCCCTGCTCAGCGGGGAGTCTGCTTCTCCCTCTCCCTTTGCCCCTTCCCCTGGCTTGTGCTCTCTCTCAAATAAATAAATAAAATCTTTAAAAAAAAATTTAAAAAATAAAAATAAAAAAATAAACTGTGAATAATAATATAGCTATCTCACAATAATATAGCTATATCTCTTCTCATGTCTAAAATGTGAATAATAATACAGCTGTCGTGTTGCGAGGATTAAATGAGCTAATACTGCACTGGTCACATACAATAGTCCCCCCTTCTCCACCGTTTCCATGGCTTCAGTTACCTGCGGTCAACCACCGTCCGCAAGCAGACGGTCCTCCTCCCGAAGGATCGTCAGGTCACTAGCTGCCTAACAGACATCACAACAACTAATCTCATCATGTGGGCATTTTATCATCTGACAGCATCTCAGGAAGAAGGCTGAGTACAGTGCAACAAGCTATGTTGAGAGACTACATTCATACAACTTGTATTAAACTCTATTGTTATAATTGTTCCATGTTATTAATAATTGTTGTTAAGCTCCTACTTTGCCTAATTTACAAATTAAACTTTATCCTAGGTATGTACGTATCAGAAAAAACATAGTCTGCCTAAGGCTGGGTACTGTCCACAGTTTCAGGCATCCAGTGGGGGTCTTGGAACTCACGTATACCCCATGGATTAGGGGGAAACAACTGTACTAGGTGCTCTGTAAATATTTACTATGATGATGATGATGATGATGATGGTAATGCTAATAAAGAAGAGGAAGGTAAAAAGGAATATGGCAATGGTGAATTGGAGTGTTCTGTGACCTTCACCGAGGGTTGTAGGTGTAAGAAGAGAGGAGATGGTCAGAGATTTTCCAGATAAGATAGATAAGAGAGCATATAAAATGAATTACGACTCTGGGTAAATTCTTCTTTACAAGCTCAGCAGTTCAGGTTCTTAATATTACTGGGATTTAAAATCCTCGAACAACAACAACAAACAAACCAAAAACTAGGTGCCTGGATGGCTCAGTCGAGTAAGCATCTGACTCTTGATTTCAGCTCAGGTCATGATCTCAGAGTCGTGAGATGGAGCCCTGTGTCAAGCTCCGTGCTCAGCGGGGAGTCTGCTTGAGATTCTCTCTCTCCCTTGGCTTCTGCCCCTCCCCCGTGCTCTCTCTCTCTCAAGTAAATAAATAAATCTTTAAAATCCTCATAAATTAGGGGCGCCTGGGTGGCTCAGTCGTTAAGCGCCTGCCTTCGGCTCAGGTCATGATCCCAGGGTCCTGGGATCAAGCCCCGCGTCGGGCTACCTGCTCCGCCGGAAGCCTGCTTCTCCCTCTCCCACTCCCCCTGCTTGTGTTCCCTTTCTCGCGCTCTCTCTCTCTGTCAAATAAATAAATAAAATCTTTTTTAAAAATCCTCATAAATTGGAGGTTGACACCTGTTGTAGAAATTGTCTGGTCCCATGGTCTCTAGAATGAGCCCAGGGGAGCCTTAGATTTTGACAACATGCCTCAAGTTCCTTGCAGGGACCAGGAAAGTCTCCCCTTTTCTCCTTTCATTTGGATGTGGCTCAGTTTTTATCTATCGTATATATTTGTGTTCCACGTAATACTCTGTGATTCTTTTTTTGTTTGGAAAAAAGAAGAAAGCTTTCAACTCTAAAAAAGGGTTTGGACTTCTCCCTTCATTTTATAGATCAAGAAATCTCCTGCATTTTTCCGATGACAGGTATTTCTGGGAAGGACTCTGTTACTCCCCTGATTCAGATGAATTAACAAGCATTGTAAACCCAAGGCTGTACTCTGTGTTCTCACGAATGTTGGCACTTCATTTAGAATACCGCCTTAAAAAGCATATACACCCAGTAAAAACTATGCTCTCTGGTGGGCAAGCCCAAGACAAGCTGCAACTTTTCAAAGAGGATAAAAGAGGGAATTAAGCCTTCAGTCATAAGAAGCCAACCTCCCGGAGAAAATGACATAGGGTATTGTCTCCTTAACTCCTGGGGTGTCGGAGCGTTTGCAGTTTCTAGGCCTTTCTAATTATAGATGTGCCCTGTAACGTGGCCTCCACCTGGACCTATAACACTGGCAATGTTCAGCACTTAACATTATTGAAGACTTTCCCGGCTTGAACTGATTAATTCATACAGTTCCAACCATCTGGGACAGATAGTGTTATTGCTCAGCTTTAGAGACACAGAAAATTCCAAAAGAGGTTTCTCCAAGGTCACATAGCAATTGGAACGGGACCGGGAGTGTATTTTACAAGTACGAGCTTTTTATGTTCATTAGAAGGCGACAACATTACACAGTTTAGATTCAGGGGTGATTTGATTTTTTTGTCTTCAGGGTGCTAAACAGTTACTGCTCTGTTCGATACTAGCTCACTCTGGTTTCTTTTGCAGCTTGTCTCCCGAATGGAATGGTTAGACCCTTAGGAATTACCATGCACGTCAAAATTCTTTGGAATACCAGGTAGTTTGGGAGCAATTAAAGGTAGCTAACATGAACCAGCTGTTCAGCTCTCTTCCTTTCTTCCTCTATTACACCTGTCATATCTCTTTTCAGTTGAGTGATATTAGAACACAGAGCTCTTGAAACGTAAAATGAAACCTCTGAAAAGTCAGTTATAAAGGCTTTTCTGTCCTCTTCTGGGAGCCAACCAACTAATTCAGATTCTTGGGAAATCACACATTCCTCAAAGAAGGTCCTTTAGAGATAATACAAGCTTTTTCATCACTGGTTTTAGAAAGATTAAAAATAGACCATGTTTCCCTAGTTATGCGAAAGTTAAATTTGAAACAAAGCACTAAGTAACTCATGGGTGGAAAATCACCACCATTCCCTTGCAGCTTTTCTGCTGGTCTAATAGTTTGATTTGAAAGCGTATTGTATCCTCATGTATTTATACTCATGGTGAAGAGGCAGGAAATCACATACTTGGAAAATACATATATATGTATACCTTTCCAAAAGGTCAAAAGCTGTTAAACTTTTATATAGGCAATGATTATGCAAAGTAAGCAATGTCAAGTGAAAATAGTATCTTAACAAGAGTTCCATGTTGACTCAGACCAGTAGGACCAGCAAAGAAATTATTCTGAAAGTTTCCAGACCAGCATAGAAATTATTCTGAAAGTTTTCAGAATATGTAAGGAAATTTATCACGTTCGCCTCACACAGAATATGTAAGGAATTTGGTGAATATGATTAAGAACTTTTTCTAAATAGGGATCTTTTGAAACCCAAGTTCAAAGAACATCTGCATATTGTTTGTATGTGAGTCAGCGTGTAGTAGGATGTGTAACTCAGAGGAACTTGGAGTTTGGAAGGATAATGTGTTTTACTTTCAAGGCTGTTTTCAATATCAAGTTGTAGGTCTGACCCACTTAATTTTTAACAAGTTCCATAAATAAGTCTGATTCACCCCAAACTTTAAAGGTCCTTGGTGTCATTCCTCAGCACTCTTGTCCTTCAGAGAAGCTGAGCAGTTTGATATATTAGTTTCAGTTGAAGGATAATCTTCCAGGATAAACTTAAATGTGAGAAAAGTTTATGTGAAAAGTTCAGATCTATATTCTCATACAGTTTTCTGAAACGGAGCAAGAAAACAGCTATGCCGTGGTGATCACAGTATGCAGATGGCTCTCAGGTGTGCTACCCAAATTCTTGAGCAACTCCTGAGGATCAGGTGGCCTAAGGCAGGATGCTGAGACAGCTGGGAAGCTCCCCACGCTCATTCCTTCAGTCAGCGCACCGGGATCGGTCAGCCTGCCAAGGGGCACGATGTCAGCTATCCCTCTCCTTGTTTCATAATTTAACAAAATACTCATTCCTGGAGCTCACTGATGACTTTATTTTTTCATAAGAAAACATTTATCAAAGCTGAAACAGGGGTGACACACCACTTTTCTTTATACCGTCTTCTCCATCATCCAAAACTTCCTGAAAGAGCCTATTTAGAGACTCAAACTTTTCCATGCTGGATGCAGGCCCAAAGAGATTTTTTTTTTTTTTTTGTTAAGAGTGGGGCAGTCTATTTGGCCATTTTCAGTTACGCTTTTTTTCCCCCTTATATCCGTAAATAAAACCTGTCCAAACACACGCTTCCATGCCAAGATGTGACAAGTCCTCAATAAATAATTCTTTCTGGGCCAGACAGGGCTTTAAAAGATAAATATTTAAATGTTTAAAAATAAATATTTGTTCATTTTACCTAAAAAATATTTTGTTCAAATTTCCTAAAGTAACAGAAAGAAAACATAAGGAGCCTTCTTACATATTAGGAGGGGATTTTACACAGTGGTTGATGGAGAAAGTTTCCAGAGGTGGCAGGATATTAGGACACTCTTCTTGGCTTTTTTTTTTAAGATTTTATTTATTTATTTGACAGAGACACAGCGCGAGAGGGAACACAAGCAGGGGGAGTGGGAGAGGGAGAAGCCCGTCTCCCGCTGAGCAGGGAGCCTGATGTGGGGCTCCATCCCAAGAACCCAGGATTGTGACCTGAGCCGAAGGTAGACGCTTAACAACTGAGCCACCCAGGCACCCCTTTTTGCTTTTTTTTTTTTTACCACTGGTTTTTATTGGCAGGAAAGGGGGTACCAGACCTGAGGTCCTTCCTAGGGTGGCTGTGAGCTGGGTTCTGTCATCTCGGTAAGACACTGCAGCCACTGTTTCCAGAATCGAGTACAGTTGAGGCCTCTTCTCCCTGCCTGCACAATGTGGGTTCTAGCAGGGAGATGGCCGTAATGGCCCAAGGACAGCTTTATGGGTCTGCTCCTGCTCCCTCCTGGATGGGAAGTTAGAGTGGCAAAGGACACCATCCATAGTCAAATTTCTTCACAGGTCACACCCTACGAGAATCCAGGCTTTTTCCTCTCCTTTGTCCCTTCCTTGGTAGGGGCCCAGCCTGGTGAGCTCCCTAGACATTGGCTGAGGGGGCCTTCATGTTCCACCACAGCTTGACATTCTCTGCCACAGCCGCTCAGTCTTCAGAATGGCTCCACGCGTGGGCCTGGGGACAAGTTCAGTCACTAGGAGCTGGTCTTGGGCCTTTGTCCTTCAGGCAGATTCTCTCTTCTACCTTCTCACATGTTGATTCACCAATGCCTCATAAGGTAATAGTAGGGAAGGGCTGGAATGTCTTCCCTTCCTTTTCAGGTAATGAAAATGCCCTTCAAGCAACAGCTTTATTTATTTTGGTTCTAACTTTACTGTTGGGAATTTCTGGACAGAAAGGAAGGGAGCTTTGACTAGATGCACCCTGTAAATCATATCAAAGACACGGATGCCTCCTTTTTCAGTGTTCCATATCACTTCAGTGCACACGAGAGCTCATTGTCAGAACTTGTTGCAACATTTTCTATTAATTATCACTTGAAAGTATTGCTCTCAAAACTAAGCCAGAAATTGAATGTCAACTTTGCAAAATTGAATAGAATTTAAGGTCTTGAGTAGCTGTCCCTCTGTGTTCAGTATAGCAGTTGTTACCGAAGAATATTTATTGACCGGGACGCCTGGGTGGCTCAGTCAGTTAAGCGTCTGCCTTTGGCTCAGGTCATGATCCCGGAGTCCTGGGATCAAGCCCCGCATAGGGCTCCCTGCTCAGCGGGGAGTCTGCTTCTCCCTTTCCTGCTCTCTCTGGTTGTCTCTCTCTCTCTCTGACAAATAAATAAATAAAATCTTTTTTTAAAAATATGTATTGACCAAATAGAATAAAATAACTGAGAAAAAGTATGAGGTAACAAAAAAAACCACGAACAACATAAATATAGATAGAAATAATCTTCTAGGCCCCCAGTGTTTAGTTTAAGGTCAGATTCATTGCAATCTCCTGAAAGGCATGCTTGTTCTCTAAATAAGTTTTCTTGGTCCAAACTGTTGGATGACATGTAACTGCCAAGGCGGCAGAATTCCCTGAAAGTTTCCAGTATCAGGTTTCCTTGGAACGGGCCCATACATGACTCAGTCTTCTAAAGCTGATGACTTTGCCATGGTGGGTGCTGACCATCCACTGTAAGCCATCCACACTCTTACATAATGTTTCTAATGGTTGTACAGTTGGAAATATACATAGGGCATACCCTTGACAAACATTTGGGTTTAATAATCCCTTATCTTGATGTTGATTAGATCTAAGTTATACAACCTTCCAGCTGGATGGTTTGGTATAAGCAGAACTCTAAGAAAGAAGATAGGCGTATTCATCTCTGTGCACCTCTTCTATCAAAATTTTCATGTGACATTATGGGACAGTGATCTTTGTTAACTACAGTTACCTTTAAAAAGCAGTTTATAAAGGGATTGATTCAACATTTATTTGGCAATGTGTTTTGAGTAACAGATATGTTATTAGTCACCACAACAAAATAATGAAAAATTAACCTATGCAGAGTGCATAGTCGAATGCAATAACACAATAAAATAATTAGACTAAAGTAGAATCAAAACACAATAAAATAATTAGAATGCTTTTGTACTTTGTCTTACAACAGTAGTCTGCACAAAATGCTAGGGAACTTCCAAAGGATGAGCTACTAATTAGACCTGAATTGGGACCGTGAGTTAGATAGAATTAATATATGTTATTCACAAAGATGATGTAGCTACCAAAAATAAGCAAATATGATCTTGGGGTCCGTAATAGAAGTATAATATTTAGAATTAGAATAGTATATATAGATAGTAACTACTTTGGACTTATCCAACTATTTATGGAATATTGTGTTCAATTGAGGGCCAAAATGAAAGGATATTAATAAACCATAAGCTGATTCAGAAGAAATCATCCACAGTGAATAAGATGAGTAATATTTAGCTCAACTGGTATATCCAGAGAAAACTTTAGGAGAAACATGCTAGCAGTCGGCAAATATGTAAAGGATTTTTATGAAAAGATGTGTTATGTTTATTGCACAAGACCTCAAGGGTAAAATAAATAAATTGATTAAAATATATGATGGATGGAAAATGAAAATATGCCAATTTTGGCTAAAGTTAAAAGAATATCCCAAAATCAGAGCTATATAAAAGATAAAGTAATCTGTCTCTTGAGTTCATAAGATTACCATCATCATAGGGTTTACTTAATTGAGGCTAGACCTTCTGTCGACAATATTGCAAATGCACCCAAGCATTAGTTGGGTAGTTAAACCAAGGGACCTTTTTTGTCTCTCCCAAATCTTAGATTTTATGATTTGGAGTTGTGGTTTTAATAGTACACATTATTTCCAAGGCATAACAAAGTAGATGAGTGTTCTTTTAATCTCTGCCTTTTGATTGTCTTATGACCAATGCAAGACAGTAGTGGGTGATAAATGAATCACTTAGCAAGTGACAGTCTTTTTTTTTTTTCTGTGTATGTTTTCGTTCTTTCTTTTTTTTAATTTAATTTTATTATGTTATGTTCGTCACCATACATCATTAGTTTTTGATGTAGTGATCCACGATTCATTGTTTTCGTATAATACCCAGTGCTCCATGCAGTACGTGCCCTCCTAAATACCCATCACTGAGCAAGTGACAGTCTTAACATACTATGCTAAGGTCTTGGTGGTTAATAATAAGGTCATTCTCTACTACCCAGAGTATCTTATGATTCAAAACTATTGGGGGAAAATGTACACCAAGAAACAAACAAATGAAGTCAGCATGTTGACGTTGAGCAAAGGCTGAGAGAGAAATAGCACCAAGAGGGGCAAATCATGGAGCAAAAAGTATAAGAATCCTTCAGCAAGAACAGGAATACAGCCGACACTTAACACAGTGTTTACTAAGTTCCAGATGCTGTTCCTGGTGCTTCATTTCTGCTTACACATCAATCCTCCAAACAACCCTATGAACTAGGTTTTATAATAATCATCCCCTTTTGATGAATGAAGAAACATAGGCACATAGACGTTAAGTAATAATGCCTAAGATCACATAGCTAGTAGTTGATGAACTGGGATTTGAACCCAAGCATCCCAGCTCTAAAATTCACACACTTAACACCTATATAAAGAATCTCTAAGCTGAAGAGGAAGAAACAAGTCATAGAGGAAGAAAGAAGTAAGGGCAAGCGTAAAAAAAAAATACTAAGGAGAAATGAACTAGCAATTCCAGTTTTTTAAATTCCACTTAAAAAAGGTAAATAACCATTATACATGAATGTTTTATTTAAAATCGGGGGAAATGGGAAAATTTTCATAATGAAATCCTAATTCTCCTCTGTTGGAATCATTTTAACAAATTCACTTTTGAATGTCTTTTTGGCACTTGCCAATTGCGACTCATGGATCTGACCTAACGCCCCAATGATACAAGCCTGAAAGGATTCTCTTTGCAATTATCTACAGGGACAAAGGAAAGAAAGCACCTCCTTTAATCACCATCTGTATACCAAAGCCCAAACTCAGTCAGGATGAATGAAAATTCAGGCACACTCGGATGCAGAGCAATTAAAAAAGATTACGTCTTTCACGTGGCTAGTGGTAGGGAACAGTAGAAGAAATGTGCAATATTCAAATGCTATTCCACCCTGTAAGCATTAATCTGCACCTGCTGCTATGGGCCAAGAGAATATAACATTCAGTCCTTTCTCTGGATCCTAGATATTTCTCTCCCGTGAATTTGGTGCAGGCAGTTGTTGAGTGAGGGAAGAGCTCACAAAAATTCTTTACTATTTTTTTTTAATTTTTTAAAAATTGATTTGACAGAGAGAGACACAGCAAGAGAGGGAACATATGCAGGGGGAGTGGGAGAGGGAGAAGCAGGCTTCCCGCCGAGCAGGGAGCCTGGTGGGGGCTGGATCCCAGGACCCTGGTATCATGACCTGAGCCGAAGGCAAACACTTAGTGACTGAGCCACCCAGACGCCCTCTTTACTATTTTTAATGTGCTGGCCTTGCAAAAAGTTTAAGCCATGATGCTCTGCAGAAATTTTAGCTTCTCCCTCCTACCTACATGGCAGGATGTATCCTTAAGCCTGAGGGTAGGAGTTGACTGAATCCTACCTTTACCAGTTACATTTGGTGTGTTCCACATTAGTTTTACAGAACACAGTATGATACACCAACATGCTAACATTTGTAGAGACATCTCAAAATTTTTACTTTGGTAAATGTAACCTTCCAAGCAATTTCTAAAAGTTTGTCAATTGAAATCTTGTGGGATGTACCTTAATCAAACCCCACCTAGAGTCACTTCAACAATAAGCAAATGGAAGTCCAAAGTAAAAACCCAATTGTTACCTCTAATTCAAGTCCAAATGTCCAATCTGTCTTACTGTATGAGCGAAGAGGGCAGAGGGATGGGAAGGGAGAGAAGTGGCCCACAGGGAAGTCTAGGAAACATCTAAAGGCATCTGCGGGTCTTAAGCATGTGTCATTTATTTATACAACTTGTATTTTAGAATGTGGAAAACCATAAAATCTAACAGAAAACCCCTAATAAGAGTCAAAGCTAAGAATCTGTGGTCAGTAGGGGCGCCATGTGGGAGAAAAGGGTGGGAATGATTCCATTCCCTCCTCCTCCAGATTCTGACTCACAAATTTAAAGCAATTAGAAACAAACATACTCAACAGAAAGAATATTGACTGTATATTAGTTATTCAATATTCTCCTTCAAATGTTCCAGTGATGCAAAATGCTATGGGTAAAGTGTAATATTGCCATGTCAATTCCATATTTTACAAAGTCAGCTCTGGATCTTTCTGACTAGATTAATATTCGATACTTTTTCAGTCTTTTACTCTTTCCAGAGCTAGAAATTATTTAGTGTGGCAATATATATTTTGTAATATTAATCAGAGAGATTGGTTTTGTTTTCCTTTTTATTGAGGTGTAACATATATCCTGTTAAGTGCATAAACCTTAATTGTGCATCTTGATGAATTTTCATTTGTATTCACCTGTGTAACAACCACCTAAATCAAGATACAGCATATACTAGCACCCCAAAACTCTGTTGTGCCCCTTCCAGGCAATTATCACTTCCCATCTTCCAACATTCAACATGATTACTATCTTAATTTCTATCACCATAGTTTTGCTTGTTCACGAACATTTAAAGTTATATATGTGTGTGTATATGTATGTGTATTGTGTGTATGTATATGTATATATGTATATATACATATATAAACATGTATGTATGTGTATACATACAAATACATAGACATACATAGAGAGAGAGAAACCAGTAGAGTAGGTACTTTTATGCCTGGCTTCTTTTACTCAACATTTTGTCAGTGAGATTCACCCAATTTGTTGCATGCAAAGGTAGCTCATCCCATTTTATTGCTTGTAGGATATTCCATTGTATGAAGATACCACAACTTACTTACCTGTTTTACTGGTGAGCATTTGGTTTGTTTTCAGTTGGGTTTCTTATGAACGTATCTACTATAAACGTTCTTAAGACATTGCTAGGTATGCCTTCCGGTGGGCAAAAACATGAATTTCTCTCGTGTATGTACCTGGTTCATAAGGTAGGCATATGTTTAGTTTTAGTAAATTCTGACAATTTTTCAGAGTGGTGTTTCAATTTAAATCTCCACTAGCAATGTACGAGAGTTCTACTTGATCCATATAGTCACCAACAGTTGGTATCATCAGATGTTTTGTTTTGTTTTTGTTTCTTTTTAATGTTAGCCATTCTGATGGGTATATAGAGGTGTCTCAATCTGGTTTTAATAGGCATTTTTCTGGTGACTAGGAGGATGAACATCTTTCATATACATACACCATTATAATTAGTTGGATATCCTCTTTCAGAATGTGCCTATTTAAGTCTTTTTCCCATTTTAAATTCAGATGTTTTTCATTTTCCTAAAGACTTTCTTTATATATTCTAGCTAGAAGATCTTTGTTGGATGTAAGGTCAGCAAGTATTTTCTCCCAATTTATAACTTGCCTTTTCACTCTCTTAGTGGTATTTTTTGATGAATAATTCTTAAAGTTAACAAAGGCAATTTATCAATCTTATTTTTGTGGTGAGTGTTTCTTGTGACTCTTTAAGAAATCTTGGCCTATAGCCAGAGGATGATGAATTTCTGATTAAGTACAAAATATAAAAAGGATTATCCTATCATTCTGAATTTATAGTGCTTGATTGTTTAGTGGTTATATTCTAAAAGGTAATAATTTCTATAGAAAAACAAATGAGCTAATGAAGTATTCCTTTTGATTTTAGCTAACTAAATGTTTAGAAACTATCTGACATTCTTGAAGTCACTTCCATGCCTCTGTCAAAAGACAAGAGATAACAAGTGTTGGCAAGGATTTGGAGAAGAGGGAACCCTTATGCACTGTTGGTGGGAATATAAATCAGAGGTTCTGTGGAAAGCAGTATGGATATTCCTCAAAAATTAAAAAATAGAACTACCATACAATTTAGCAATTCTCCTTCTGGGTGTTTATCTAAAGAAAACAAAAACATTAATATGAAAAAATATGTATATCTCTGTGTTAATTGCAGCATTATTTACAGTCAAGATATGGAAACAACCTGTGTCCAATGATGAATGAATGGATAAAGGAAATGTGGTGTGTATATACAGTGGAATATTATTCAGCCATAAAAACGAAGGAAATCTTGCCATTTACAACAACGTGGATGGAACTTGAAGGGATCATACTAAGTGAAATAAGTCAGATAGAGAAAGACAAATACTATATGATTTCACTTACATGTGGAATCTATAAAACAGCAAAACAAAAACCTGAGCTCATAGGCACAGAGAACAGGTTGGTAGTTGCCAGAGGGAGAGGGTGGTGGGTAGAGGGTGGGAGGAAGAAATGGGTTAAGGAGGTCAGGAGGTACAAACTTTCACTTATAAAATAGATAAGTCATGGGGATGTGATGTACAGCATGGTCACTGTACTTTAATAATACTGTATTGCATGTTTGAAAGTTGCTAAGAGAGTAAATCTTAAAACTTCTTATCGCAAGAAAAGAATTTTATAACTATTTCCAGTGATAGATGTTAACTAGACTTATTATGGCAATCATTTTGTAATTTATACAAATATTGAATCATTAAGGTTGTTGTACACCTGAAGCTAATATAATGTTATATTTCAATTATGCCTCAGTTAAAAAATGTTCAGAAAAAAAATGTACCAGGAGCTAGGAAAAAGTGTAATGCCCAACATAGAGATGTGGCCTAGATTTAACAGCCTTCTATTCAGTGATCTTATGGTACAATACTACATGGTGCACACACACGCTCACACTCACATATTGTGCAATCACCCACGCATACGTGTTTTCCTTACATTTGCAATAACTTATGTCACGGCAAAATAAAATAAAAAAACCCAGAAGGCCATTTATTTATATGTTGGACTTGGAGAAGCTCCTTAACGTCTCTGGGCTTCTGTTCACTGTCTGGAAATGAGGATGATGATAACAGCACATATCTCATAAGGTTGTTGTGGAGAGTAAATAAATGAATGCATGTAAAGTACTTAGTAAGAGTCCAACAAATATTAGACGCAGTTATTACCATCATGGAACACCAGACTTGGGCTAGTTATAATGATGCCCAGTTTTACTTTTATTTTTTTTTTAGAGATTTATTTATTTATTTGGGGAGGGGCAGAAGAAGAGGGAGAGAGAACCTCAAGCAGACTCCGCACTGAGGGTGGAGCCGGAAAGAGGACTCCATCTCAAGACCCTGAAATCACGACCTGAACCGCAACCAAGAGTCAGATGCTTAACCGACTCAGCCACCCAGGCACCCCTGTACCCGGTTTTAGATGAGGACACACTCTGAGAGAAGTTAAGCTTATATGACCTTAGCAGTAAAGCTTGCCTTTAAGCCCACATCTATATTTCATGGGCTTTCGATTCACCATGTGAAAATTGTAAATTGTTGACTGGACACTGAGCATTGACAGATCTGAAAATGGGCAAAAATTAATGAGAAATACATACAAGGGGTACCAAAACTTGTCGCAAAATTCTTTGAGTTATGCTTTCTATGTCATTTCCTGTTAGGAGAAACATTTAAATAAATCATCCTAAAGGGACTCTCATTTGTTTAAACTTGATGCAAAGCTTCTCGCTAGCAGAACAGCATCTTATCTGTTATTGCGTGATTCATAATAAATAGCTCAGTGCTGGGCATGGTGTTGATTTATGGATCACTGAGAAGACCTTAGAGAAGCTAGTTGCCTAGACATGTTATCTCTAGATCCTGTTACATTTTAGACTTCTAAAGTTTTGCTTATGTTTTCTATAGTCTGATTTCTAACTCATCACACGTTTTTATTTCTGCTTTGGAGCTTGAAGAGGTTTTCTACAGCACTGGCGATCATCACTGATGTAACTGATAGGACAGTGATTCTCAAAGTGTGTTCCCCAGACCAGCTGCAGCATCACCTAGAAACTGGTTTGAAATGTAGATTCTTGGGCCCCACCCCAGAACCTGTGAATCAGAAACTCTAAGGTGTATGGCCACGCATTGTTTTTTAACAAGTCCCCCCTGGTGATTCTTTTTTCTTTTTTAAAGAATTTATTTATTTGGGAGAGAGAGAATGAGAGAGAGAGAGCATGAGAGGGAAGAGGGTCAGAGGGAGAAGCAGACTCCCTGCTGAGCAGGGAGCCCGATGCGGGACTCGATCCCAGGACTCGAGGATCATGACCTGAGCTGAAGGCAGTCGCTTAACCAACTGAGCCACCCAGGCGCCGCCCGCTCCCCCCCCCCCCCCCCCGCCCCCCCCGGTGATTCTGATGAATGCTAAAGTTTGGGAAGAATGTGCTGGAGAAGGTTTACAAGCTTACCCAATTAACTATGTGATGTAAGTTGACTTATTTATTAATAAATTGAACATCAGATCTCCAGAAACCATGTCAAGGGTAATCATTTTATTTGCAGTCATTTGATTTAATTTGTTTATCCACTTTTTAGACTATATAGCTAACATGAATCAAATTTTAAGAAATACAAAAGAGCATACAAAGAAATCTCTCCCTTATACTCTTGTGTCCTAAGGTGAACTGTGATGAAGTTTCTTTTGTGTCTTTCCAAGGTTATTTTATACATATTCTAGCAAATAGGTGTGTTCCTTCCTTGATTTCTTTTTTATGTAAAGTGTAGCGCACTCTATACACTGTCCAAATGTAGCCATCTTTAATAGCGCTCAACGTATATAGTTTCAACATTAAGTTTTGTGGTCTTTTCCATGTTTTATAAAAGAGGGTATGCTTTATAGAAACTTCCTAAAATAAGGATTTGTTTTATATTTACACGCTTCCATTAAACAAATTCTAACGCCGTGCACTAACAATATCTTTTTACTTGATTTTCAAATATCCCATTTAAATGATCAAATATATAGAATTATCATCATCACCAGGTATTATTTCTCCTATGTCATGTCCAAAAAGCTCAGCCTTCTACGAATGTCAAGGCTTCATCATATATAACTGATTTAATTTTCAGATTTAGATTTGAACCGTGTGTTACTCATTCAATAATGCTGGAATTTATTCCAAAATAATGCTGGAGGCCACTTGCTTTTAGCTTCCTATTAAGAATTATATTGAAACTCCTTTTTGAATTTTCTTTTCTGTTCTCCCATACCTGGCATAATGCCAATTCGTTTTTTACTAAAAAATGCAACCATATTCTCTATTCTTTTCCCAATATTGCAATCCTGGCACTTGATCTCTGCAAACAATTATCTGGTTTCTTCAATTCTCCTTTTCATATTCTTTAAAGGAGTTGAAATATTTAAAATAGCCCTCTGGTCTGTGCAAAAACGTTCCCAGCTGTCTCAAAATATGAACCAAATTATACCAAGGGACTTATCTCTTGAAAATAAAGCCTACAGGAATGGTTCTAAATTCTCTAACTTTTAATTCAAGGCCTGTAATATTCTGCCTTTTCACAGATATCTCCCCTCAGTCTGTCAGCTCAATAAAGATTGTGTTATTTTTAGTTTCTTGAGTTTTGGTGGTGTATTTCTCTTTCCATGGCCTCGTGAAGACCATTCACCATGCTAGCCTGTCAACTTGTTTGCTACCCATATTTCAAGGTTCCACCATGTGACTGAGATGCCCCTGAACCCCTATCAATACCATGCTTGTTTGTAAGTGGGCATATTTTATCTTACTGGGCTTTATAATCACCTTCTGAGATAAAAGTTGTGAGCATCCTTACCCCATGTTACCAATAAGGAAATGGAGGCCTACAGGGCTTAATCCTTCTTCTGGACTCTTCTGTGTTGACAAGCTGCTCCACATACTTGTTACTCATTCTATGCAACTTTATAATGTTATCTTTCTATGCATGTATGACTTGTCATCACAGCTCAATTTCCTTAAAAGCACACAATTTATCAGGCTGTCCTTCGGTTTTCCCCGCTGTGACTTGAACAGGAAAGGAACACAGTAAATATGAGTGTTCGACTTATTAGAATCAAAGAATCATAAAACTTGGAGCAAAAAGGGATCTTGCAAATCACTTAATGAATATTTGTATGTCTCAACAGGTTTGAGGTTTGCCTAGCCCTGGAGGTAAGAGATACAATGCCCCTCATTTTTATTAAAAGATTTGAGATTAAAATTACTTTAGTTTTAAATAAATGCTGACATAGAATGGTATGAAATGTGAAATTTAAATAAGTTTTAAGATGAAACATGAAACTTCAAAGAGACTCCAGAGAAATATCAGAACTATAATTGGCTGCTTCAGGCTACCCAGACTTCTAGGGGATAAATCTTTTTTTCTCCTCTGTAGTTGGTGCTATTTCTACTGAAAAAGTTGAGAGGCATAGAGTGCAATGTTAATTGAGGCCTGGAAAGGGTAAGCAAATTGCCCCAACTCACACATTAACTCATCCAATATTGATTCAGCATCTGCAGCTCAGTGTGCAAACACCAGGGCCAAAATAATGAGCAAAACAGACAAGGACACCCACCTTATAAAGTTTGTATCTAAGTGGGGGTGAAGGGAAGAGAGAGTCATTAAATTAATATTCAATGTGGGTAACCCACATAACCAGCCACTCTCTTGGTTAGTGCAACAGAACATATTAAGTAAAAACAACTCAAATCTTTATTGCAGACTTTCCAGAAAATACCCAAGGGAGAGTCCATTCATATTGCACAACAAAACCTCTTTAGCATCTTTTCCTGTATCTTACATTCTCAATATGGCTTTCAGCAGCTGGCCACTGACAAAAAATTAACTTTCCCAATGTTCTTCCTGATCTTCAACCTTAACAGCTCCTCGCACTTTGGTCTCCCACCTCATCTCTCTTCCCAACTATTCTTTTTTTTTTTAATTTAATTTTTAAAATTTATTTAAGTTCAATTTAATTAACATATAATATATTATTATTTTCAGAGGTGGAATTTATTGATTCATCAGATGCATATAACACCCGGTGCTCATTCCATCATGTGCCTCCTTAATGCCCATCACCCAGTTACCCCATCCCCCCACCCACCTCCCCTCCAGCAACCTTCAGTTTGTTTCCCATAGTTAAGAGTCTCTTATGGTTTGTCTCTCTCTCGGTTTTCATCTTATTTTTCCTTTCATTCCCCTATATCCATCTGTTCTGTTTCTTAAATTCCACATGTGAGTGAAATCATGTGATATTTGTCTTAGTCTGACTTATTTTGTTTAGCATAATACCCTCTAGTTCCATTCACATCACTGCAAATGGCAAGATTTCATTCTTTTTGATGTCTGAGTAGTATTCCATTGTATATATGGAATATATATATATCTCACACCTTCTTTATCCATTCCTCTGTTGATGCACATCTTCTTCCCATCTATTCTATCCTCAAAAATGAAGCTACCTTCTTATAAGAGATTTCAGTGGTTGTGGTAGTGGGAAAAAAATGTAAGATGTCATGAATTGATTTTTTGTACCTGTCACTTTTTTAATCCGCACAGCATGGTAAATGTAAAAGTGCAAACTTGACCTAGGCTGGGGAATTAGGGCAGACTTCTTTGAGAAAGGGACCCATTAAGCTGAGCTCAGACTGTTAAAGAAGTATGAACCAAGAAAAGGGGTAAGAACATTCCAGGCTTAGGGATCACAGCCAATTAAATTTCTTGTGGGGAAAAGCATGGAAATAACAAAAGGCCATTGTGGCTAGAACACAAGGTAAGCAGGTGAGGGGAAGAAGCTGGAGAGGGAGGCAAGGTCCAATTTTGCAGGGCCTTGTGGCCCATATTTAGGATTTGGTCTGTTTCTCTGAGAGCAGTGAGAAGTTATCAAAAGGGAGAAGGGCAGTAATGGGATCAGATTTTTATTCTGATCCAAAGAACTGATGGAAACTAGAGATTTGGGAGATTTGCAGGTAATTCTAAGTAGACTTCTGGTAAATTTAAGTCATGCCAGAGTTGATGAAAAAAAAAGTAAAAATTCAGAAGCTTGGGGCACCAGGGTGGCTCAGTCGGTTAAGCATCCAACTCTTGATTTAGGCTCAGGTCATGATCTCAGGGTTGTGAGATCAAGCCTCGCATCAGGCTCTGTGCTGAGTGTGGAACCTGCTTAGGATTCTCTCTCTCTTCCTCTGCCTCTCCTTCTCTTTCTCTCTCTCCCTTTCTAAAAATAAAAATAAAAATAAAAATAAAAAATAAAAATAATTCAGAAGTTCAGACTTAGTGCTTGATTGGAAATGGGTGCTGAAGGAGAGAGATATCAAGGATAATGTCCAAGTTTCTGGCTTGGGCAACTAGATGGATAATAATAGATGTTGAAATAGGAAATTCTAGAAGATGATCAGCTTTTGTGGAGAAATTTTAAAGGTTAAAACATCTTGATGAGATGGAAAAAAAATAGTGATTTTTGTTCCAGCAGTCATGAAACTTCAGAATTTTTTACTTATTCTTGCTTGTTTTGCTTTATCATTTTATCTCATCAATAACCACTTGAGAAACACATACAAAGCACGAGTTTACTTGGCTATTTTTTTCATTGCTTTCAAAGAATGATATATACGTTGTATCATTTAGTAAAATTGGTAAGAAGCAGTTTTGTTCTAAATTTCATATGTTGTACTGGGAAATGTAAGCATAAATATTATCTATGTTCTATATAAGAGATGTTGGGCTGTCTATCACTGTATAACAAATCACACCAAAACTTAGTGGCTTAAAATAACTATATTATTCTATTACTATTTTTCATGATCCTGGGGGTTGACTGGATGAATGTAGCTAATTCTTTAAAGTTTCCTTAGTCATATGTCTGGCTAGAAATATTTGGGCTTTTGACTGGAATACTCACATAAGACAACATGTTAGCCTTTCCATGTGGCTAAGTTTCTGCACAGCATGGGAGCTGGGTTCTAAGAGAACTACCAGAAGCTATACTGATCTTTATGACCCAACCTCAGAACTCATGTAGCAAAACTGCTGTACTCAAGGCCTGCCTGGATTCAAGGTAAGGGAATACAGTTCCCACCTCTCAATGGGAGGAGCGACAACGCCACTGTAAGATGAGCAGGTAGGGTGGGAGATGTTTCTGTAGCCATCGTCCATCATGGGAAATACAGTCTGCCACAAGAGATAAATGCAGTTGGAAATAACCTCTTCTCTACTGGCCAATGTCTACAACAGAACTTGGTACTGAATAAGTATTTGCTCTGTGAATGAATAGGTAATTAGAATAAGATATACAATCTTCCCAAACTGATTCATGTTTATTATTTTTCACAATAAGCTACTTTTTTCTAGAATCTTTCTTTAGTATAGAGAGAAGTGAATTAACGGAAAAAAAAACTTAAAATTGAATAATATTATAAAACTATTAGTTTAGCTTTGACATTTTTCTTCAAGATTCTAATTTCTATGAAATAATTCCTAAATTGTTATAATTTCAAATATTTCATTTTGTTTTGAGGACAGAGACTGAGTAGTTAAAATAGTGTTTTAGGCTTAGTAATGGCACTCCACGTCTTAATGCTCCGAACCTGTGAATTCTCCTTATATGGCAAAAGAGACTTTACAGATGTGATTAAGGTAAGGATTTGGGGAGGAGGAGATCAGCTGGAAGATCCCAGTGGACCCTAATGCAATTTCAAGTGTCTTTACAAAAGGGAAGCAGAGGGATATTGGACCACAGTAGAAGAAAAGCCAAGGCCACTGAGTTTGGACGAATGCAGCCAGGAGAACAGGAGAGCCTACAGCTCCTAGAAGTAGAAGAGGCTTGCAAGAGAATCCCCCCACGGTTCCCCACTGATACCTTGACTCCAGCCCCTTAAGACTTACTTTGCACTTTCGACCTCCAGACTGTTGGAGAACAAAGTTGTGTTCTTGTAAGCCATGAAGTTCGTGGCAATTTGTTACAGCAGTAACAGAAAACTAATACCGTCAATAAACTAGTGAAATGGAAGAAAAATAGTTTGCATTTCAAATAATTCAAACCTATATGTTCTTCTGCTGACATAAATAGGAGATTGATATGGTAAATTAAAATGCTGAATGAAGATTATGCATATTAAAATGAGTATATGTGGTTGTAAAAATTTTTCTTTTGAGACGGGTAGTATAGTAATTAATCTTCATTTTTTTCAAGTTGTATGTTCCTGCCTTTAAAATCTTAGTTATAGTTTTAGTGATTTCTTTCTTATGTTCCAGATCTAAGACTAAGACACATGGGCCAAGAGTTACATAAATATAGACGGCCACATTTTGCATAATGTTTTATTTTAAAATAATTTTAAACTTACAGAACAGTTGCAAGAATAATACAAGAAGAAAAAAAAAAAGAATAATACAAGAAACTTCTGTAACCCTTCACCATATCCACTATCTCCATTTTGTCCCATTTGCATGCACACTATGTGCACACACACACACACACACACACACACACCATTGTTTGAACCATTTGAGAGAATTGGAGACATTTTTCTCCTTTATCGTCAAATACTCATGTATATTTCCTAAGAATACAGACACTCCCTTTCATAACCACACTCAAAATTTCAAAATAAAAAAATTAAACTTTGATAAAATGCTATTATCTAACCCAAAACCCAATTCAAGTTTTGCCAGTTGCCCCCAGAGTATCCCTTCATAGCTACTGGTTCTTCCATTCAAGCATCCAATCCAGTAACTCTCAGTGCATTCAGATGTCATAGCTTTGAGACTTCTTTCCTATGCGACACTTCCTCAGCCTTTCTTGGTCGTCCCTCACCATGGCACTCTTGACAAGGGCAGGCTAATTATTGTGTACAGTTATCCCTTGGTGTGGGTATGTCTGGGGTTTCTTCCTAGTTCGGGTTTGATGCATAATACCAAGTGCCTCAAAAAGTGTATCTCAGGGCATCAAATCAGGAGTCACTTGATGTCAGGTGGTCTCAGTGTTGATGATGATCATTTTGATTACCTGGTTAGGGTGATATATAGGAGGTTTCTCCATGATCAAGTCACTACTGTTTTTCCTTTAAGTGAATTAAAGAAATTTGTGAGGAGAAACTCCGAGACTCTGTAAACATACTTTCCTCTCCGTACTTCCACTCATGGAATGATTTCTAATTCCATCATCCCCTCAGTTGTTAGTCAGCATAGTAGAAAGCGGCACCTCTTCTATTTCTTTCTTTCTTCTTTCTATTTCTCTTTCTTTCTTTCTTTCTTCCTTTCTTTCTTCCTTCCTTTCTTTCTTTTTCTTTCTTTCTTCTTTCTCTTTCTTTCTTTTTTTCTTTCTTTCTTTCTCTTTCTTTCTTCTTTCTCTTTCTTTCTTTCTTTCTTCCTCTCTTCCTTTCTCTCTTCCTTCCTTTCTTTCTCTTTCTTTCTTCTTTCTTTCTTTCTTTCTCTTTCTCTTTCTTTCTTCCTTCCTTCCTTCCTTTCCTTCCATCAGTATGGACTCAAAACTTAACTTTATTCAATAGGTTATAATCCATTACCATTAATATATTAATGTTTAATTTGCCCCAGTGTTGGTCAGTGGGAGCTACTTCAAGCCAAATTCTAAGTCCTTTTGATTTGTGCTCATCTTATTTTGAGCATATCTTTACAGATACAGTAAGATGTTCCTGACTCATCTTGCACTTTTCTTGCCTCAATTTTGGAACCAGCATTTCCCCAAGGAATTCAAATTCTATTTAATGGATAAAAGGTAATTAGAAACAATGATCTGGGTAACAGGTGTGCTCTTTGCTAAAAGCTCTTCTGGGCCTTGTGAGCGGCCATATCTAGGAAATTATATACACATGTACATACACAAATACATATATTTAGATTTATTTCCACATCTCTAACTGCTACTTTCTGTATCAGTAGCTTAGTCAGTTTGGGCCGCTATAATAAATTACCATCTTAGACTGTGTGGCTCAAACAACAAGCATTTATTTTTCACAGTTCTGAGGCTGGAAATCCAAGATTTGGGTGCCAGCATGGTCAGGTTTTTGGTGAGAACTCTCTTCCTGGTTTACAGACGGCTGTCTTCTTACTGTGTCCTCACATGGTGAAAAGAGAGGTAGCTGGCTTCTTCTTCTTATAAGAGCACTATTCTCATTCATGAGGGCTGCATCATTATCACGCCCCCCACCCCAAAGCTCCACCTCCAAATAATATCACATTGGGATTAGAGTTTCAACAATGAATTTGAGGATGGACACAAACATTCAGTCCATTATAATGTATAAATATATGTCTAGATATGAAAAACCGTGAGTTAATATTTGCATCTCCAATCCCAACCCAATAGCACAGGATACACTTCATTCCTCCCCCTTTCAATATTTCCAATTCTCTTCACCAAAAATAAGAAACCCGATTTTCATTATCCTCAATATATTTATACACTTGCTCAAGTCTAGAATACACAGAGAGTAGTTTTGGAATTGCTAATCCCCTGAGAAAAGCAAACCTACTAGAGTTAATGTTTGTTTTGGGTCCTTTGTCTTTGAGGTAAAATTTCAATGCCATGAAATGCACAAATCTTAAGTATACTGTTTTAATCCGTTAGGGCTGCTGTAAGAAAGTATCATAAACTGGGTGGCTTATAAACAAAAGAAACTTGTTTTTCACAGTTCTGGATGCTCAAAATCCAAAATTAGAGTGCCAGCTTGTTCAGGTCCTGGTTAGAGCCCTCTTCCTGCTTGCAGACTGACTTCACACTATCCTCACAGGGGGGAAAGAGGTTAAGGGCTCTCTGGGGTCTCTTTGAAGGGCACCAACACCATTCTTGAAGGCTCCACTCTCATGACCTTATTACCTGTCATAAGCTCTACCTCCTAAAAGTATCACACCGAGGGGTAGAATTCCAACATATGAGTTTTGGGGGAACACAAAACATTCATTCCGTAATATATGCAATTTGATGAGTAGAACATTTCCTCACCCCATAAAGTTCCCTTATACTTCCTCCTAATTATCACCTCGCCAGAGACAAATGCTCTTCTAGTTTTTTTATTCCAGATTTATTTTTTCAGTATAGATATTTTAACCTATTCAAGAAATTCATATAAGTGTCATAAAGTTCACCAATTCCACTTCTGGGTATATACCCAAAGAAAATGAAAACATCAATTTGAAAAGATATATGCACCCCTATGTGCACTGCAGCATGATATATTATAGCCAAGATATAATACATAGTAGTTTAAGTGTCCACTCATAGATGAATGGATAAAGAAAATGTGGTACATATACATCTATCTCACTATCTATGCACACACATACACACACATATATAGATCTCTATATACACAATATATACATATATACACATGCATACACACATAATGAAGTATCACTCGACCATAAGAAAGAATAAAATCTTGCCATTTGTGACAACATGGATGGATCTAGAGACCGCTATGTGAAGTAAGTCAGACAAGAAAAGACAGATATTGTATGATTTTACTTATACGTGGAATCTAAAAAAACAAAACAAATGAACAAACAAAGCTAAACAGAAACAGACTCATAAATACAGAGAACAAACTGGTGGTTGCTACTGGGGAGAAGAACGGGGGGTGAATAGGTGAAGGGGATTAAGAGGTACAAACTTTCAGTTATAAAATAAATAAGTTACAGGGATGTAATGCACAGCATAGGGAATATAATCAATAATACTGTAATCACTTCGTAGAGGGACAGATAACTACCCTTATCATGGTGAGCATTTTGTAATGTATATAAATGTTGAATCACTATGCTATACACCTAAAACTAATATAATATTCTATGTCAACTATACGTCAATTTAAAAAAAATCATGCAAGTGGAATCCTACAGTGATACACTTTGTATCTAGGTTCTATTTTTCACTGAGCATAATGTCCAAGATTCATCTATGTTTTTAAGTATTCTTTTCTTCTGGATAATTTTCCAGTGTTTGAATATACCACAATTTGCTTACCTAATCACCTATTAATAAGCATTTGGATTGTTTTCAGTTTTTGATGGCTATGAATGTTCTTGTTCATGCCCTTTTCATTCTTCTTTGGTAAATAGGAGTATAGTTTCTGAGTCATAGGGTAGATGTATGCTTAACTTTAAAAAGAAATTGCCAAATCTTTTCTAAGTGGTTGTACCATTTTGCAATTTATGGGAGTTCCACCACATTTTGGCTGATACTTGGTATTTTTAGAGTTTTTAATTTTAGCCATTCTATTGGGTATGGAATAGTATCTCATTGCAGTTTTTTAAAAATTTTAATTCCATACAGTTAATACACAGTGTTATATTAGTTTCAGGTGTACAATATAGTGACTCACAAATTCTATACATTACTCCTTGCTCATCATGATATGTGTACTCTTAATTCCCATCACATAGTTCACCCATTCCCCCACCCACCTCACCTCTGGTAACCATCAGTTTGTTCTTTATAGTGAAAGGTCTGTTTACTTGGTTTCTCTCCCTCCCCACCTTCCTTTGCTTACTTAATATTGCAGTTTTAATTTACATCTCTCTGATGAACAATAATATTGAGCACTTTATTGTGTTTATTTGACATTCATAAAATTTCCTTTGTCATGTGTCTCTTAAAATTTTTTATCAACTTTTTTCTTGGATTTATGTCTTTTTTAAAGATTTTATTTATTTATTTATTTGAGAGAGAGAGAGCAAGTATCTGAACACACATGCATGCACATGAGCAGGGGGAGGGACAGAGGTGAAGGGAGAGGGACAAGCAGACTCTGTGGGCTGACTGCAGAGCCATAACTGGGGCTCCATCTCAGGACCCTGAGATCATGACCTGAGCCGAAACCAAGTGTTGGATGCTCAACCAACTGAGCCACCCAGCAGCCACTTGGATTTATGTCTTTTTATTATTGAGTTGTAGCACTCATTCTAAAATTCTGAATAGAAGTCCATTGTCAGATATATTTTAACATACATTTCCCAGGCTGTGGTATCCTATTCATTTCCTTAAGTCTCTCTTGATAAGAAGTTTTTAATTTTTAATTTTGAGGAAGTTTAATTTATCAATTTTCTTCTATGTTTGTTTCTTTCTCTGTCCTATCTAAGAAATCTTTTCCTTCCTCCAGGTTTTGACAATACTTATGTTTTCCCTTTAGAATCTCTATAATTCATCCTTTACATTTAGGTTTGTGATTTATCTTGAATTAATGAGGTAGAGGTTACAGTTCTTTTGTTTTCATGTGGATATTTAGGTTTCCAAATAATTTATTGAAGACTTCCTGTCCTCACTGAATTGCTTTGGTGCCATTATAAGTGTGACTTTATCATATAGTTTGAAATCCAGGAGGATGATAGCACCAGCTTTGTTCTCTTTTCTCAGGATTGCTTTGGCTATTCGGGGGTCTTTTGTGGTTCCACACAAATTTTAGGATTGTTTCTTCTATTTCTGTAGATGGGCACCTTTGTCCAAAATGAGATAACCATATAGATGTTGGTCAATTTCTGCTCCTTATTGTATTCCATTGATCTATTCTATTGCTAATATTACACATCTTGGTTACTATAACTTTATATTAAATTTTGAAGCTAAGTAGTCTAGATCTTCCAGGTTTGTTTTTTATTTCATTATATTTTGCCTATCCTAGGTCCTTGGCATTTCCACATAACTTTTAGAATCAGATTGTCACTTTTACAAAAGCATCTGCTGTGATTATGGTTAAGACTGCAGTACATTCCCAGGTCAGTTTGGGAAGAACTGACATCTTAATAATATTGAGTCCTCCAAAACATGAACATTGTGTATCTCTATATTTATTTAGGTGTTATTTAATCGCTCTTATCAGTATTATAATTTTTAGCATTGAGGTTTTGCATATCTTTTATTAAATTTGTACCTAACTATTTTATGTTTTTAATGTTATTGTTAATGGAATTACTTTTTACTTTGATTTTTAAATTGTTTACTGTTAGTACACAGAAATACCTTGATTCTTTATACTGACCTTATATCCCAAAATCTTGCTAAACTCACATTTAGTTTCAGTACCTTTTTTGTAAATTCCCTAAAATGTTCCATATAAACAATTATATTACCTGCAAATAGGAATCATTTTCCTTCTCCCTCTCAATTGTTATGTCTTTTATTTCCATTTCTTGCTTTACCAATAAAATAGAAGTAAAGGGAGAATAGACATTTTTGCCTTGTTTCCGTCCTTAGGAAAGGAGCAGTCATTCACCATTGAAAGCGTCTAAAATATGCTGCTTCCAAATATGTCACTTTGACATAAGTATTATTTTGAACTGAAGGCACCTGAGAATCAACAGATGGAAGAAAAATCCTCTGCCCTCCCCTTAACTGCCTAAATGCAGGACATAAATTTCCCTTTGTGAAGGTGTCATTGGCATAAACTTCCTCCCTCCCCCTACCATCTCCTGAACCAGGATGAGGAGAGCAACTCCTACCAACAGAGAGAATGGAGGGCCAGTACAGAGATGAGGCTGCATAAACAAACTTTACTAGAATATTCCTTATCTCAAATTAGTTTCTCCTATATATATCCTAGTTACTTTCTCACTATTTGTCAGCCCTGGAAGCCCAAAACTCCTTTCCTTTGTCTAGTCATTTCTCCATATTATTTTGCCCTTTGTTAAAATGGTGTATAAGCCCCGAAGTCTAACCGCTTCTTTGGGTTTTCTTTTCTGTGATGCTCCCATGCACATAAAAATGTTAAAATTGATGAGATGTGGAAGCCTTTTCTCCTGTAATCTGTCTTTTGTTAGTTTAATTTGCAGGACCCAGTCACCAGCCATTGAACTCAAAAGGGTAGAGGGAAAGTTGGGTTTTTTGTTTGTTTGTTTGTTTCCTACATCATCAAGTATGATATTAGCTGAAGGGTTTTCATAAATGCCCTTTATCAAGCTGAGGAAGTTCCTTTCTATTCTCAGTTTGTTGAGAGTTCTGTCATGAGTGTATCTGCTTTATTATGTGCCCCAAACTCTGTCCTTTAACTTTCTAAGCCATTAAGACTATATTTTTCTACTTGTGTTCTAGCCACTCTGCATCACAGAAAATGGGCAGTGTCTTCAATTAAAAAGTAATGCATAGTACCCTTTTTCAAGAATTGACTTCCCTCTAGTTTCTACCCACTTTTGGTCACTTTCCAGGGCCTTCAAATAGACATTGTTTAATTTTTTCTTTTTTTAAAGATTTTATTTATTTATTAGAGAGAGAGAGAGCACGAGCAGGGGGAGTGGCAGGCAGAGGCAGAGAGAGAAGCAGGCTCCCTGCAGAGCAGGGGGAGCCTGATGTGGGACTCGATCCCAGGATCCTGGGATCATGACCTGAGCCGAAGGCAGTCGCTTAACCAACTGAGCCACCCAGGCGCCCGCTGTTTAATTTTTTTCTTAGAGTATAATTGTTTTCCACAACAGGTCTAATCCGATACAAGCTACTCTGCCATTAACATAAGTGAAACTCCAAATGACCACTTAAAAAATACACTTTTATGTTCAGTGTAGTTGATAAAGCTCTGAAAAATATGTCTTGTTTCATTGCTCATGGATGACTGGATTCCTAATCACTTGCCCGGATGCGAGAAGCAGAGAAGGAGGAGAGCTCGCCTAGAAGGTCAGGGGATGACACTTGAAAGGGTTTTGATTTCAAATGCTTTGTTGGCTACTACTCTGTCCCCAGTTCCTGAATGACTAGTTTAGCAAAATGTACATTAAGGACAAAGTTCATCATTAAAATAATTTATTGAAAATTTTAAGGGAATTGTGGTGATAGAGGAAAAGGTAGGCTGTTTCACAGGTTACTTGCAACTTCAGATCACAATCAGAGTAAGAAAATGAGTTTATGAAGTCTAAATAATAAAATAACTGGTTAAAAGAATAATGAAATGGGAGAAAATCTTTTATATGAATTTCAAATAATTATTACCTATTAGCTCTTTTAGGACAGGAACTACATTTTATACATTGTGTTATACTTTATATATGGGTTTTTAAAAAAGATTTTATTTATTTATTTGTCAGAGAGAGAGAGAGAGAGCACAAGGAGGGGAAGCGGCAGGCAGAAGGAGAAGCAGGCTCCCCACTGAGCAAGGAGCCTGATAAGGGACTCGATGGACCCTGAGATCATGACCTGAGCTGAAGGCAGACACTTATCCGACTAAGCCACCCAGGCGTCCCTATACAGTGGATTTTTTAAAGCACACAGAGAATATAGTATCCATTTAGTAAATATTTTGGGGTTAGCTATGATAAAAGAAAATGACACATCTTAAACTAATAAAATGTTATATCTCAGTTTCATCTCCATTAAACTCCATTATTACATGTATCCATGGATTTGTTCTCCATAAAAATAATTGGCCTCTCTTAAATATTTACCACAACAAACATGTGATTGACATATTTGGGATTGCAGTGGTTACTATTTTATTTAAATCCACTTTATGGGAGATAAGACATATTGTACTAAAACCAAAGAGGGGCTCTTCATCGGAACCTGGATACATCTGTGATAACTGTCCCATAAGAAAAGCACTGGGTCTGCTTGGAAGGATTCTATAAATCACAAGCTCGAGTTTAAACCAATTGCAAGTAAATCTTGATGAAAGGACTTCTCAGTTAAATGAAACTATTTAGTTCTTCCTCAAAGAAGGCAAAACTACACCTGAAGCCCTTGGCTTTAGGTCTTGACAAAGACTCCATTCTTCACTGGTTGAATAACTTCCTTTGAAAACAATTAAAATCATGTCTGGTAAAAGAATGCAAAGTTATTCTGTTTCTTATTTTAATATTCTTGTAAATAGAGTTCAGTTACAGTTCAGTATCCTTTGAGGTCTTCATTAATAATGAGAGTACAGACTAGATAAAAAGATCTAAGTTCTAATATTCCACTTTTGAAGCAAGAAGAAAGAAAAATACTTGCCAGTCATGGAGTAAACCTAAGTATCTTTCAAAACTATTGAACCTACTGAAAGCTTTTCCTAAGGACAACCTACAATCGATATAAAAGGCACTGCAGAAAATGAATATTTAATGATTGACAAGCCAATACGCTGAATGTGAGGAATAATGGCTTGGGAAAATAGGTAGAAGGATTTTGTTACATTGGAGGATCAAATGAATTACAATTAGTCTAATGATGAAACCTTTTAAGTCTTTGCTTATGGCTGTTGTCCTGAAATTCTAGTCATGGGTTTATTATAAATCCTATTTTCATGGTCCACTGAGCTTCTCCACATGCACGCAGATAACACAAACTCATTATTATCCACAAAAGGTTCATGAACCTAAGATTAAATTTAACTTTATAATTATTATTATTATATGGCTTATCATTTTTACTTCAGATACAAAACAGAGACATATTGACAGCCTACAATGTTTTTAAAAAGCTGTTTCGAAGACCTCTCAGCTTCCAGTTCACCTTGGTCTCTGAATGAAGGATAAGGAATAATTCCATCAAGCAGCAACGAATAAGTCTAACAGGTCAGGCTGATCTGGAAACAGTCAGCCTACAAAAGGCTTGAAATCAATCCAATTGGAAAAATTTCCCCCTTTAAAAGCAATGGCTTTGTTAGTCCATTCCCTTAGAGATGAAATGGCCAGTCCTTTTATTCCATGAGGATTTTTTTCTGGAGGTTCTAACCTGTTTTTCAGAGGGATCCACTCAATTTCCTCAATGCCTTAGGATTATTTGGGCCCAGTGAGTATGGTGTCTCTGTGCTAATTGATGAGTCAGGGAATAAGGAAGGAAATGACTCAGTGTGTGTGTGTGTGTGTGTGTGTGTGTGTGTGTGTGTGTGTGGTGGAGGAGGTAGCTATGAAAAAACCTCTCTTTTGAATCCCAGAATATGTTTACTGTATTATTATTCTTTTGCTCTCCCTAAGTAAGCTTTTTGGGGGGTATGGGTCTACTTTATCCTTTCAAATTCTATATTCAACAATTCATTGTTTTGACTTCTTGGAATACTCTTGAGATTTTCAGTTCTTACTTTTCTTTTTTTCACACTAGAAAAATGAATGAGGATATTTATAAATTTGGGGCCAAGTTAAAGCAACCAGCAAATATAAATCATCTGAACTATTCTTAAGGCACTGTCACTTTGGAACAGTTAAGCTAAGCTGTGTAACCTAGAGTAATTTATTTGACTACTTTGTGCCTCAATTTCTCTATCTATAAAATAGAGCTTAAATATAGTACCCAGTAGATAGAGTATTACAAAGATCAATTAAATTAATAGATATAAAAACACTTAGAACAATGCCTGGCAAACAACAAGTGTCCTATAAATGTTACACATCATTATTGTAATTGTTGCATTTTCTTTTTAAAAAATCTAATGAACAGTGTTATGCATTTATGTCTATCAAAATCCTTTTCTGATATAAATCAATTATATTTCTATATTTCTATATAATTTTGTAATGTGATCATGGGTTCAAGTTCTTTTGTTTTACTTTATTTCATTCAAACATATCCATGCATTACATCTTCCAGTTACTTGTCATTCTAATTTGTATATAGTAATATACGATGGTTTTACTTACTTAAATATTTTTTGGCATTTGAACTAATGCTAATTTTCCCCATAACAGGTAATGCTTCACTGAAAATCAAGAGAGAGGGAAGGGGTAATGGGTCAAAGAACATGTTGTAGATTACCCTGAAGGAAGATGTAGCCATTTAGTATTTCTACCATTAATATATAAAGTATACCCTCTGCCTCTTCCCAAAGACGTCAAGATTGGGTTTTATAATTTTTAAATTTCTTTCTTTAGTATGTTTGTCGGGGAGATCTCACGTTGGCTGGGTTTGCCTTTTTTTTTTTTTTCATTTTCAATACAACTGTGATTTTTTAAAAACATGATGATTTAGTTTAAATTTTTTGAATGTACACTTTTTGACCATTCATAAAGTGGAAAGTGGTTACTGACTTACATAATCATTGATTTTTCTCATATATTCTTTCTCTTGAGAGAAATCTATTATCAGATTATGTCTGTAGTATATTTTACTTTAGAAATTTTCCTTTATAATATTTTTATTTTATATTTCATTGCATGAAAATTAAAAGTTCTAAAAACATGTTCAATGAATCTATCATATTCCTGGTAATAACCTTCATTCATTTCTCCAGTGATTAGAAGTGCATGTTCTCTCCATCTGGGATAAATAAGCTACTCTTCAGTTTTTAAAATTTCTTTTACTCTTTGATACAGCTGGAACTTATTGTAGCATTTGAGTCTCATGTGTTTATGTATCTAAGTGATCCCTTCCAACTTGTCAGCCAACTATTTGGAAGACAATGTATTTAGCGGTTATCTCTTGCCCTATGTTTTGTCTCTGTTCTAGGTCAAGTTCATGTTTCAAAGTATGATAACTCAATTCCATATGATTTTGAACAGTGTATTCAGTTTTCCAACTAGGCTGGATCTAGGCTAGGCTGAGTCTACCTTTATTACCTATGAACATGTTTTGATATTGCCATCCATTTACTTTTCACTAGTAATTCTCATAGGAATTTTAGTTGTACTGCAATAAATCTATATATTAAAATAAAAATATTGGTATCTTTACTTAGTTTCTCTAAATAAACATATGGCATAGTTCTTCAGTTATGTTTTTAATTTTTTTCCATAAGGATTTATTGATAAAAAATACTCTGTGTTTCAAATCAAATTTATTGCAAGGTATTGAATGCATTTGTTGATATGGTGAATTCTGTGTTCTAGTTGTGTATAATGACTAGTTTTTGTTTGATTCCACTGAAATTTTAAGTATGCAACCATGTAACATGCAAAGTCAGATCTGTTCACATTCTCTATGTAGTGATAGTGGTGACAAGATTACCTTATTACATTTCTGTTTTTTGACTAAATTGACCCAAGTGTGAACTGACTCTAACAGTTTTCTGTTAAGAGATCTTTAACAACAGACTGTAAAATTGAGCCTGGTCCTTTTCATTTAAAAATGACCATTAGAGTTAAAGTTGTGTATTATTTTTGAGCTATACGTTGGGGACTGAAGCACAAAAGCAAATCTAACACAGAACTAGGGAGAGTTATAAAGGTATAGTTGTTTGGTGCTTTTAGGTCAGACTGACCTGGTTTCTATCCTAATCCTGTATTTATTAGCTGTGCAACATTGAGCATTTTTATAATCAGACTGGGTTTCAATTTTATCATTTATAAAGTGGGTATAAAAATATCTCCTTAAGGAGCACCTAAGTGGCTCAGTCAGTTAAGCATCTGCCTTCAGCTCAGGTCATGATCCCAGGGTCCTGGGATGGAGCCCCACATAGGGTCCCTGCTCAGCAGGAAGCCTGCTTCTCCCTCTGCCTCTGCCGCTCCCCTGCTTATGCTCTCTCTCTCTCTGTCAAATAAATAAAACATTAAAAAAGCACCTACTTAATCATCCAATTAAAAATGGGCAGAAGATATGAATAAACATTTTTCCAAAGAAATATAGAGATGGCCAGGGATGCCTGGGTGACTCAGTTGAGTGTCTGCCTTCGGCTCAGGTCATGGTTCCAGGATCCTGGGATTGAGTCCTGCATCAGGATCCTTGCTCAGTGGGGAGTCTTCTTCTCCCTCTGCCTGCCATTCCCCTGCCATTCCCTTCCTCCCTCTGACAAATAAACAAAAAGTTCTTAAAAAAAAAGAAATACAGAGATGGCCAATAAACACATGAAAAGATGCTCAACATCACTGATGCTCAGGGAACTGCAAATCAAAACTGCAATGAAAAAATATCACAATGGTCAAATATCACAACTGTCAGAATGGCTAAAATCAATAACACAAGAAACAAGAGGTGTTGATGATGATGTGGAGAAAGGGGAACACTCTTGCACTGTTTCTGGGAATTCAAATTGGTGCAGCCACTCTGGAAAACAGTATGGAGTTTCCTCAAAAAGTCAAAAATAGAAGTAACCTATGATCCAGCAAAGCACTACTCGGTATTTACCAAAGAATACAAAAAGGCTAATTCAAAGGACTACATGCACCCTGATGTTGATATCAGCATTATCTACAAAAGCCAAATTATAGAAACAGCCCAAGTGTCCATCAACTGATGAATGGATAAAGAAGATTGGTATACACACACACACACACACACACACACACACGAATATTACTCAGCCATAAAAAAGAATGCAATCTTGCCATTTGCTAGACATGGCTAGAGTTAGAGTATAATGCTAAGCAAAATAAGTCAGTCAGAGAAAGACAAATACCATATGATTTCACTCATATGTGGAATTTAAGAAACAAAACAAACAAGCAAAGGGGAATAAAGAGAGAGAGAGAGAGGCAAACCAGGAAATAGATTCTTAACTACAGAGAACAAACTGATGGTTACCAGAGGGCAGGTGGGTGGGGGGATGGGTGAAATAGGTGATGGGGATTAAGGAGTGTACTTGTGATGAGCACAGGGTGCTGTATGAAACTGTTGAATCACTATATTGTACACCTGAAATTAATATTACACTGTATGTTAACTATCTAGAATTTAAATAAAAATTTTAAAAAACCCTCTGCTTAATAGGGTTGCTATGAGTAATGAAAAATTAACATATGTAAAGTGTAAAATGCCTACATAATGCATGGTACACCAGCAAGAGGTTGTGGTGATCATTAGATGAAGTCAAATGAAATAATAAGTATGGAAAGTACTGGCAAAATATCTGTATTTGTATTGAGGACTATTTAATAGTCCTCAAATAAAAGCTGGTTGCCTTCTGCTTTTTTTGCTTTTCTTTGTCTGTGGTTCCCTTTTAGCATCCACAAGGGGCTCATACTAACCTGTCTAAACATTTTATTCTCTGTGCTGTCAAGGAGCGTGCGCCATACAGGGCTTCTGGCAGTGAAAATCTTCCATTTGATAGTCACTTGTGTGTGGAAGATGAGAGGTCATCATTTCCGAACTTTCCAATCCCCGCATAAAAACAGACAGAGGAGCAAGGACAGCAAAATTCAAACCCATGGACAAGATTTATAAGAAAACTAGATGACAAGGTATGTGCATGAAGCTCAAAACACTAGTTAGTAATTGAGGAAAGGTACAGACAGCCCAAGAGCTGGGTGGTATCACCAGCTGAATAGTAGAACACAGAGGGAAGCAATGAGGCATTGAGAGATCTGAGAATCCCAAAATAGCCAAAAAATACTCACACGAAAGCTTGGAGGTTCCATTTGAGACTAGCAGCTGAAACTGGAAGTTTTGCATACCACAATGGCAGGGGAGTGCAAAGTGTCTTGGGGAGCACAGTGAATGTTCAAAGCTAATCAGCCAAATTTCCAGTCCAGGACAAGCACTGCACAGAGGAGAAACTTGTGAGAAAATAATGCTAATTAAGTAGAACAGGGACAATAGAGACAAAAGAAAGAGAGAGTCCACATGAAAGTGAGGAAGTGACTCTTCAAAAGATCTCAGAAAGGGGCGCCTGGGTGGCTCAGTTGGTTAAGCGACTGCCTTCGGCTCAGGTCACGATCCTGGAGTCCCGGGATCAAGTCCCGCATCGGGCTCCCTGCTCAGCGGGGAGTCTGCTTCTCCCTCTGACCCTCCTCCCTCTCATGCTCTCTGTCTTTCATTCTCTCTCTCTCAAATAAATAAATAAAATCTTAAAAAAAAATCTCAGAAAGTAAGCTGCTATATTTTTAAACACTACACAAAAGCAACAAAAAAGACAGCAATATAGCTGTGAAATTAGAAAAACTGTCTCAAATCCTGCCTTAAATCCTTTCCCAAAGTTCAGGAAAACTATTTCACATAAAAAAAATTGAGAAAAAAATTATCCAGGTTAAATCCCATATAAAATTATGATAAGGAAAAAGAGAATAAGAAACTGAACTCTTCTAGTTACACAAGCAGTGAGCTGGCATCAACCCTACGGGGCTCCTTCTCAGCACGTGGCTGAAGAAGAAAGAGAAGGGAAAGGAAAGGGGAAGAGGAAGGAGAAGAAGGGGAAGGAGGAGGAGGAAGAGGAGAAGAAGAAGGAGGAGGAGGAGAAGGTGAAGGAGAAGAAGAAGAAGGGGAAGAAGAAGGAGAAGCAGGAGGAGGAGAAGGTGAAGGAGGAGGAGAAGGAGGAGGAACTGAAGAGCATCCTTAGAGTGACAAAAATGTCAGCAAGGCACACCTACCGAAAAGATGAAAACCACTACCTACTATTTCAACATGAGCTAAAAGACATTAAAGAAATCATACAAGATATGAGAGAGTAACAAAAATGAGAATTAGAAAACCTCAGAAATGAGGTGCTAGAATCAAGGAAAAAGTCAGAAGAAAAAGGAAAATCAATTCAGAAATTAAGAGCACACTAAAAGTAACACAAGAACAAATAAAAACAAGAGATATGCCTTAAAAAATAGAAGATGACAGAGGAAAAATAAAGGAGAAAAGTAGAAGGAAAAATATTAAAAGGATTTGAGAGGGAGAGACAAATTCAGAGACAGGCAAAGTAGATATAACATATGTTTAGTGGGAGTCTCTAAAGAAGAAAACCAAAGCAAGGAACAGACTAACTACCAAAAAACCCCCCAAAAACGAACAAACAAACAAACAAAACAACCCATAATCAAGAACACTTTCCTGAAATGGAAAAAAAAAATTGAAACTTTGAAAAATTACATTAAACATTTGTAAAAAAATTGACCTAGAGCTAGCAATATCAATATATATTATAGTTAAACTAGATTTCAAAGGGAAAAAATATTGTGGACATCCAGGCAAAAAAGTCCACTTATAAAGGAAAAAAAATCAGATTTGTTATTAAACTTTTTGACAGCAATGATTTAGACAGAACAAAATGGACTAACGCATTTAAGATAATCAACGAATAAAATATGAGTTGAGGATTTTCAAGGATAAAGGTTGCATACAAAATGTTATTGCTGTGACCAAACTCAGGGATAGGGCTCCCATGAGCACTTGCTGAGAAATCGACTTGAGAACAAGCCTTGGACAGCCATAATGTTGAGACATACAGACATATGAATTAGGGGTAAGCATTAAGCACACACATACACAGGTATAGATGTAGAGGGATGTGTGTGTATGGTAGTACAGCTGGACTAAGTAAGGATGTGTGAGAGTACAATCTGAATGGCAATACACTTGACAGTGTAGATAAAATACAACTATTAACATGGAAAGATAATAGGGATAGCAAAACCAAAAAAAAATTAGTTGTTTTCAGTCACCTTATGGGAGCTGGTATTAATGGTGTTATATTCTGAGGGCTTGTGTGTGTATACTGTGTGATTAAAGCAAATTAATAATTGTATAATATTCTAATTCTGTTACTTGGAAACCAAGATTCTCAGTGTGGAAAGATTACACATGGTCTAGGTATAGAAATAGACAATAGGTAACAGATACAGGTATAGAATATTGCCTAACTCTGTCCTAGAAATAGTGACTAACCTAATATCAATGAACTTCTTTAATACCCAGATTGTGGGTACCTTTTGCCACTGAAAGAAACCAGCTTTTTAGAGAAATGGCTAACTCCAAGTCTGGGTCAGGAAGAGAATCCTGGAAAATATTGTCATCTCAGGTAGCAAGGAAGTTCTTAAAGGTGACTAATATTATGTGATGAGACCTTAGGAGCCAACTTAAAGAGTTCTCAAAGCCCAAAGATGAGAAAATTTAATAACTATAATGGATTGAAATACATGAGTTCATAGTTGAAACAAAGACAGTGACCCATTTAGTTACCTTTGTGGGATTCCAGGGAAACAACTCATTATTTTATTAAATTGGTAAACATAGGGAAAGAATTGAGTATTTTTCCTATCTTTCTTATATGAACTATTCCACTGGGTAATTATATAGTACAGGAAGGTATGTTTCTTGTTATAGAAATATTCCAGCTAGGGGCACCTGGGTGGCTCAGTCAGTTAAGGCTTCAGCTCAGGCCATGATCCCAGGGTCCTGGGATAGAGCCCCATGTCGGGCTCTCTGCTCAGCGCAGAGCCTGCTTCTCCCTCTGCCCCTCTCCCTCTGCTCATGCTCTTTCTCTCTCTCTCTCAAACAAATAAACAATATCTTTAAAAAAAAAAAAGAAATATTCCAGCTAATAAGTGATGACAAAATGACTGAATTATTAATACCATTCTTTTTCAAACTCTAAAGAAATCCTGGATGTAGGCATTAAGTATTGATGCCTGCTAACATCACAAAAAGTGAGTCAATCAGATATTTTATACCTCCTGGTGAAAGAACATAATACCATCAATGAGGTATTCTTCCCTCAACCAAAATCCAACCTGAATCTGACCAAGCCTGTAGGCCCACCCACCAACTATCAGGAGTTAGAACAAAGGAACATCAAGGTACAAGCAGCAAAATTCAGACTGGGAAACTCTACCGGTCCAATGATCCCATTTCTTCAACAAATACATTGCAAAGAGAATTGGAAGTGGGGGAACAGGGAGGGCGAGAGACAGAAAGAGGGAAAGAGAACATAGATATTAAAATAAATATTAAAAAATAGGCAAAACTAAGCTAGAGTGTTTAGGAATGGGTACATGGATGACAAAATTATAAGGAAAAGCAAGGAAGTGATTACCACAAAAGCCAGACTGTTTACTATTAAGGCTGAAGGAAGGGGTCATTATCAGGAGGGTGCTTGGCAACATTCTATTTATTTCTTGACCAAGGTAGTGTCAAGAATGCGTACCTTATAATATTTATTAAGTTATGAGTTTGTTTCATGCCGTTTTCTGTGTCTGTGTTATATTTTACAACTGGAGGTATGGTATAACAAAAAATATATTTGATCCTAGTTCCTGGCACACAGCTCCTAAAACCCTTTGAATTTCCCAAGTGGTAGGAGTATCTTTTGTCAAAAGATGCCCCTTTTGAGCACACCTGAGTCTATGCTAACAAGGTGACTTAGGATGGAACCCTTAGAGAGCCTCAGGATAGGGCTGGTCACCAGAAAGACCAGGTGATTAGAAGGTTGGCACTTTCAGCCCCAGCCACCGACCTCCGGAAAGGGAGCTGTGTGCGCTGCAGATTAATCTCTATGAAATTTTTGGGCAACAAGTTTTGATTAGCTTTCAGGTTGGTGAATGCTTCCATGTGCTGGGAGGGTGGCAAATCCCGGTTCCATGAGGACAGAGGCCTCTGCACTCTGGACACTTCCAGACCTCACTCTACGTATCTCTTCATCTGTTTGTTCTCCTGTGTCCTTTATATCTTTTATAATAAACCAGTAAATATAAGTACATGTTTCTCTGAGTTTTGTGAGCCTCCCTACAAATTAATTCAGCCCTAGGAGGAAGTCCTGGGGATCTCCAATTTATAGCCAGTTGGTCAGAAGCAGAAGTGACACCCTGGACTTATATTTGGCAGCTGAGTGGAAGCAGTCTTGTGAGACTGAGGTCTTCACCTGTGGGATCTATCTGAGAACCGAGTTAAATTTGTAGGACACCCCGTCAGTGTTTGTGGAGAATTGAATTGCTTGTGCTGGGAAAAACACACTGAAGAAGGCTAAAAAAAAATCCAGCCACATCTTTCTGGACACAAGGTTTGAACTAGTTAAATTAATATGTAATGTTGTTTCCAGGTAATATGTATTTTAATGAAAAACTGTTGAAGTTTGCTTAGAATGCCAAACTGTTAAAATCGGTTAACTCTAGGTGCTTACGCTAAAAGTGGTATTTATTTTTGTCTTTCAATTTTTTAGCAATGGAAAATTCTTCTACACTAAAGACCATTGACAGAAATGGGATCATTTCTTGGTCCTAGAGGCTATCTGGTAGGGTAGGGGAAGAAAACTTGAGAACTTCTATCTAGCTATCTGTCTGTCTGTGCATCTATATTCTTAATCTCTGTTCATATTAGTATTCTAGTGCTATATATAATTTACAATTAAGTGAATATTGGAAATGCATACTCAATTTTTTTTTAAAGATAGGAAATTACAAGCAGAATGGTTTAGAGGCCACTGGTCTACTCGAACAGTTCAGGTGTGAGCTGAAGGTTGAAATGAGGAGGCAGTGATGTCTTGG
Source organism: Neomonachus schauinslandi (assembly GCF_002201575.2). Taxonomy (NCBI): domain Eukaryota; kingdom Metazoa; phylum Chordata; class Mammalia; order Carnivora; family Phocidae; genus Neomonachus; species Neomonachus schauinslandi. Next base: position 20,704,789 of record NC_058404.1, read on the forward strand.
GAATGCAAGTCTGTCTGTAGCCTCAAGTTCATAGGCCAATGGGAAGGGAAATGAGTCTTATCAGTAATTCCGAACATGACCTCATACACAAATCATAAATACATGGATAGTAAGTCCATATTTTATCCTTACAACATCCCCATGAGATCTAAAGAACTAATTTTATAAAAGAGAAACAGAGATCCAGACAAGTCAAATCAATTAAAACATATTTAGGTGTCAAAACTAAATCTTGTAACTCCAATTTGTGTCCTTAATTTTGGAGTGATAATGGTATTTTTTTGTTGTTTGTAGTAGATGTACATTCCTATTTAAGATTTGTAGACAATAATTTTTTTTTCCTGAGTTAAACAACAAATAACAATTAGCTGTGGGTTTCTAGAGCAGATAATCAAATTACAAACTACTGAGGATTAATCATAATTTTGTAGGTACTCAAAAAGAGATCAGAAGTATACTTAACCAAAATAGAAAAATCTTTGGTGGTGTTAAATTACTGTCCTGGATCAGCAACCTGACTTCTCAGTGTTCTAGATACCCAAAGGGAAGATTGTCTTACTTTCTGGTAACTAATCAGGCCCTGACTTACAATGTTGGCACATTGCAATGTGTTTTAGGCAAACATAGTGTTAGCCCTACTCACTGTTTGGAGAAAATAATGATGATAATATTTTCATTGGCTCTTTTCTGAATTGCCAGCTTATGTTTAGAAGAGTGATTATATTCTGAGGAATGCTTGTGTAAGAGCATGAAGGCTAATTGCTGTTGTTCATTTAGTTTACGGCTCTTCCTACCTAAGTCATTATGGTTTGCAAACATTTGTTAGAATTTAGAGCACTAAATTGGACACATACCATTTGCATACCATTTGCATGGGGGAAGATCTCAATGTCAAGTATGGATCAGGAGCTATGAATCAAGACCAAAAGTTGCAGAAGGAATGCATGAAGAGTCAATCAGTAGATCAGGCCTGGATGCTGGGCACCAGTCACGATGCATCAACCCTGAACCCGTTAGGCTTCATGGATTTGCATTCTTTGCACTCTTTTTAGAGGATCACTGATCAGTTAGCAGGGCCTAAGGGGAATGGTGGCAATATGGAAGGCTTCTCTCAGCTCCCTAAGGGCAAGAAAACAAGGTCAGAGGCAAAGTCAAAAAGTCTAAGTAGACTGTGATAGTCTCAAAGGTATGAGACTTCAAAGCCACAGACTTGTTATTATATTTGTCATGAAGCAATAAATACTTTGAAATTGAAAATACATCCCCTTTTTAAAAGGAAGACTCCGTCTGATTGGAGCAAAGATTAACCAGTTCCAAGTGTGACACACTTGTGATTCATTGTCAAGCGTAGATTACGCACACCAGTAGTTTCTTTAGTCATGACATTTTAAGCACTCAAAGTAAACATTTTCAATGTGGTTGCATAACAAACTGGTGGTGCTATATTTTTCTTGATTTCTTCCTAATATGAAGAGGTCAAAAGTAGAACTGCAGAACAAGTTGTTTGTGTGTGAGCTAAGATAATTTTGGCATCATGCTATAAGAATGGTTCCTTCTACAGAGTCTATAAATGGAATAGAAGGTCTGTTGCAGATGCCTTCCATAGTATGGGAGGATGAACAAGTTTCTCAGATGCTCTCAGATCGTTCTCATAAGAGGAAACTGTACTTCCTTATTATTGCTACTGCTCTGAACTTGCAACAGGAAATTTCTTTCTTGAGATACTTGATTTACAAATCTGCAGACTTCTACACAAGAACATTCCTGCTCTGATAGTTACCCTTCTGGAATATTGATGGGAGAGTCTACTCAAGTCTCCAAGTCCACTGGGAAGAAGGATGGATAATTAGAAACCCAGGAGTTATTTGTGAGTAAATCAAGACCATTTGCTGCTCTCATGCTGTTTTCTTGCAATCATTCCTACAGCGAGTCAGTCCATGTACTTGACCATGGATCTTGGGACACAAGAATTAAATGTCATGTGGCTGTTTGCAATATATATTTTCTCTCAACAGAAATAGGAAACAGGTCATCAACAGTGTCACAAAATTCTGGCATTCTGGGTCTTTCTCACTTCTGCAGTTCTTCAGCACCTATCAAATTTTTGGCCGACTAGAAAACTTCTGGAATGTTGTTTAAAACAACTGTGTCTCACTCTGAGCCAAGGGATTTGTGGACATGTTAGAATTTTACCATAAGCATATCTGACTTTCAAAAGCATATATGAAAGAACTGCTATATATACAAATGTCTATTTATAGTCAATCCTTGATCCATTGTGCTGTTATAAGTCTTGATTGACATTGGCTTGGTCCCAGACTGGGTAAATATTTTCGAGTTGAATTTTATGATAATACTTTGGTTTTTATTCAAAGCCATTATGAAAAAGAAGCACATAAAGTTTCTTACAGTATTATGTACAATATATTGTTGTTTTCCATCCCGGATGTCTTGATCTGAAACATGAGTGAAAAATTTTCTCTTTGTAATTAGTGTTAAGAACAGCTTTGCTTCCCTTCAAGAACTATCAGCCCATTTTGCAAATGGCAATTATGTAACTGGTTGGGACGCTTGGCTACTCAGTGGTTTAATTTGGTTACTCAATGGTATGTTTACTTACCTGTATGTTTTTCCTTGGATCCTAGTATATACTTCTAAATATTTATTTTTTAAAATTTACTGTGCCTGTCTTTTGGAGTTATTCAAACCCCTCATTCAATGCAGTGCTGGTATAAACACATATAAATAAGCAAGAAATTTTTAAAAAGGGATCGAGTTTGGGAATAAAAATGACGCCATGGAATTCTCATGGAATTACTTCCTCACTACTTAAATCAATGTGCTGGAGTTTCCCTTTTGGGAATTAAGCCTGGAACTCCTTTTTTCATTTCTATTGAATGCAACTTGGGGAAAATTAGCTGAAAGCTCTACTCCAGGGAGATGTCAATGTTAATAAAATTCTAAGGAATTTGCTAAGTCATCATTTTTTTAAAAAGATGTTATTTATTTATTTGAGAGAGAATGAGAAAGAGAGAGAGCACGAGACGGGGGAAGAGTCGGAGGGAGAAGCAGGCTCCCCACTGAGCAGGGAGCCTGATGCAGGGCTTGATCGTGGGACTCCAGGATCATGACCTGAGCTGAAAGCAGTCGTTTAACCAACTGAGCCACCCAGGCGCCCTGTCGTCATTTTCACCATAATGACAGCGTGTTAGAATTTTATGTACTGAATACTTTTTTTTTTTAAATTTTTTTGAATATTTTCTTTTTAGATAAACTAGAGAAGAAATAGTTTGAAAGTATCAGTTAAGTATTTTTGTTTTTCTCCCCATTTATGTATGAGAAATTTTACAATTTATTATATCTGTAAGTGAAATTAGTAGGGAGAGAATTTTAGTCATTCTTGATGGCAAAACTTCAAATAGTGACGCATTTTAAAATATTGGAATGGGTACTATGATTTACACAGTTCAAAATTCAAAAAATACAAAATTATATCTAGTGCAAAATTTCTCTTCCAATCCTGCCCTCCAGCTGTCCAGCTTCCTTCCCAAGATGCAACCAATCTTAGCAGTTTCTGATCTGTCTTTTCAGAGATATTTTATGCTTATACAATCAAATTTATGTATATATATATATACACATATATATATTTCCATAGAAGTGTATATAATTCCCCCTTTTAATAGAAAAATGTAGCATACTTAGATAATTGTTTTTCATTTTTTAAAAATTGTGCACATAATGTGTCTTGGAGATCATTTCAGAAGAGTACAAAGAGCTTTCACTTTTTTTTTAGGTTTTTAATTACTAGAACATAGAGCAGTGCTTATTAACATTGCCATGTAACACATTCGTTTAAACGAAAATTTTCTTTTAGTTTTTCATTTTTCTTCATTCTTTTTTTTTTTTTTAAAGGTTTTATTTATTTGACACAGAGAGAGACACAGCGAGAGAGGGAACACAAGCAGGGGGAGTGGGGGAGGGAGACGCAGACTCCCCGCCGAGCAGGGAGCCCGATGCGGGGCTCGATCCCAGGACTCCTCCTCCCCCCATCATGACCTGAGCCAAAGGGAGACACTTAACCGACTGAGCCACCGAGCTGCCCCTCTTCATTCTTTTCTTAAGCCTTCATAGGATGTCATTTATGGCTGTTTCATAATTTACCAGCCCTTTATTAATAAACATCTATACTTTTTTCAATCTTTTGTTACCATAAACAACGCTGAAATGGATAAGCTTATACACGTCTACCATTTCTTGTGTGTTGTAAGATGAATTCTTAAGTGTAGACATGTGCATTTATAATCTTGTTAGGTAGAATGAATTGCCCTCAATGGAGCCATTCTGATGTACATGCACATCTGCACTGTGACTGAGTGTTTCTCCACTTTGCCAGCACACAGTGGTTATCAAACTTTCTAATCTTTGTGGTTCTGATAAATGAAAAAGTGTTTTCTCAATGTCGTTTTAATTCGCATTTTTCTAGTGCAGGAAAAAAAAATATGCTTTTTTCTTTTAAGGACAAATGACCCCTAAGTTTTGTGGAGTATTATCTGACCCTTAATACTGTTCTTCGAGTCTGTAGCAGGTTAACATTGGAGTTCAGAGATCAAGAACATGGCAACATGCCCAGGACCAAGATGGAAAGAAAAGTCAGCAGGTCCCATTTCAAGCGTATTTGCCTTGATAAAGTCCCTGATGATGTCCCTAGAAGGTAACTTCTGTTTTTATGTGCATGCAATTAAAAGCTAAGTTTCAGATTCCCAATGACCACAAAAGTTGCTTCTAATTACTTAGGAGAGGTGTTTTTTGTTTTGTTTTGTTTTGTTTTCCCTTTGCTTCAATCTATCTCTTAGAAAAATGAAGTAAAACAGGTTCTATATTTATAGATAAAACTAAGCCACACAATAGAACTGTAGGGGGTTGGACCAAATCATCTGGGTCACATGAGGGTTATAAAGATTAAATGATACATTTAACACTAGGACTATTCTGTTTAGGAAGGAGGCATGTTGCTAATTAGCATAATTGCCTCATGACTTGCAGTAACTGTATCAGTGCATTTGTTTTTCTGATTTTTTTTTGTTTGTTTCGGTGCTTTTGCATGAGAGAATCATTCAATGGTGTTTAGTGCTGCATCTCTTTAAAAATAATCATATGCCTTTTAAAGTCACAGATATGTTAGTTACATGTCTGTCTTTGCAACAGGTTCTTCAAAAGCAAGTTGGCATGCAATACAATAAAAAGACAAGATCATGAGTTAGGCCAGATGGGTTTGCACTAACTCTCACTAGCTGTGTGACCCTGAGTAAGTCCCTTGACCTTTCTTAGCTTCCATTTCTTCAGCTGAAATATGGAGATAATAATCTGACCTATTTACTCTGGGTCTTGTTGAGGAAATACTGGGACATTGTAATGTGAAAAGGCTTTGCAACTGTAAATGGCAGTACATCTGTTAGTGGATCTAATGTTGCTAGCATAGAAAACTTAGTCAAATACAATATCCTCAGATTAATTCTCTGAAAAAGCCTCTCTTAAAATGCTTTCAGCAAATCCAAACCGGTTAATTATCATTATTATTTTTTTAAGTTTGGGCCCAGGTTGTCTTGACACTTAATGGCTCAATAATCTTACATCTCTCGTAAGTGGAATAGCATCTTCGGAAAAGCGTTGCACTAAAAATATGTCTATAGAAGAAAATATTTTATGAGCCTAATAGCTATGGATGAAATTCGTTCAGTTTAGCAAAGAAGAAGGACTTCATTTGTGTTTAGAGAAGAGTGGGTCGGGCCTCGTTTAGCTCCCTGGTGTTGTATTCTTTCCACTTATTCCAAGATAACAGCTGGAGCTCATTTCTTTAACCTTTAATAGGTGTTCGCTAATAAACTTCTTAGTAGTACGAAGATAAAACAGACCAGGAGTCGGACACTCTGAGGAGACAATCAGTGCTGGTTCCTAGCAAGCCTCCGCCCTGATCATTCTGCAACCGCCCCACTCCCTACCCCCACTCCTGGCCCGCCCTCGCTGCAATGCCCCACTGCTAGCTGGAAGCCAGAGAGCTCGCAGGGATAACACAGGAGGCGAGAGCCGGAGTAGGCAGAACTCCAGTCGCCCTCGGGGACCTGCGTGGTCTGGGGACGCGCGGGTCAACCAGGTGCGCTGGCAGCAGCCGCGGGGCGCCGCGTTGCACGTGGCAACAGGTGCAGCGCAGTCCTGGGCTGACGCCCGGGGCCTGGGGCGAGTCTGCATTTAGCCCGGGAGCGTGCGGGGCTTCGGGACCCGGACGCGGGAGCGCCAGAGGAGGGAGCGAACTGGCTAGTCGAACCCGCCAACCTGCCGAGTAGAGCGGAGCGGAACGCGGCGGGAGTCTCCCGGGCCTGTATTCCGAGGTACAGCCACGCGCGTCTTTCAAGTTTCTCGGGGCGCAGCCTCCCCCCTTGAATGCCGCCTGCCCTTTGTCTCCAGCAGCGAGGTGCAGACTGGGGCAGCTTGGAAGGGGTGGCAGCGAGCGAGGTGGGTAGAGGCGGCGGAGCTTTTCTATTTACAAGTTTCCCGAACTCCCCGCCCTTGCTCCACCCCCAGCGGCTGGAGAGGCGGGGAGGCTGGGGCGCCCCAGTCTCGGGGTGCCCGCCTGGCAGCTGCAGCCGCCGCTGGCGTGCGGGGGTGGGGTGAGGGACGAGCCGTGTGTCCCCAGGTGCAGACGTTGCCCGCTGGGTACTGATTGCACCGCGGGTCTCCCGGGTGGGCCTGGAGCGCCTCCACCGGGGATCCGAAGGGCGCCGGGGCTCTCAGTCCCTGTTTCCCCTAATCTACGTCTCTGCTCCCGGGAGGAGGAGAAGGAGGAGCTGCGGTAAGTGCGGAGTTGAGAAGAGGATTCCCGCTGCCCAGCCTGTCCGCGGTGGAGATCTAGGGCGGGGGGGGGGGGGGGGGGGGGGGGGGGGGGGGGGGCAAAACGTGAACGCGACCGTCACGGGGGACGGAACTAGCTTTGAGGGAGGGGCGGTTATTCCAGGGGCTTGGGTGCCAAAGTTGGGGGAGAAGTGGGGAGACAACCCCACAGGAGCGGAGGCTGCGGAGATCGGGTCTCAAGTGGGGTCAGCGCAGCTGGTGCGGCAGGGACGGATGCGGATCGCAGTAGCTGTCACCTTGAAAGTGACCGAAGGGGTTTACAGTAGACGCAGACTAACAGGCATATGCTTGCAGCCGGAAGCCGCCCACCGAATACTTGACCTGCCAGGGCCCAGCAGTCCAGCCTTCTCCCGTTGCGGTTCGCTTGGGCCCATTCTCAGCATGAGCAATCAGGGCTGAAATGTGGCGTTAATGAGGTTGCTGCAATTCCCAAGGCCCTCCCGTCCCGTGTCTTACTACTTCCTGCGGCTTACTTGTGCTTTTCTAGCTCTCTAGAAGAATCCACTCCTAAGTCAAGTCACCTGATTGATTACTACTCTACAGTAATTATGGGACTTATTACCTTAAATTTTTTTCTCCTTTTTCAAGACCTACTCTTTGCAAATAACTAAGTGATTGTTGACTTTGACTTAGCATAATTTATTTTGGAGTAAGAATGGAGAGATTAATCCTTCATTTAGCCTCCATCAAGTTTGACCTACCCTGTTAACTACTATTGACTATTTAGTAGTTTGGGTGCTAAGAAAGGAAATCCAGCGTGTTTTGTTTGTTTGAATAAAATCAAAGTTTTAGGCAAAACTCAGGGAATGACAGGGTTTATGTTTTGCCGGGTGATGGGATTTTAGTCATCAGCACATTAGATCCTTAGCCCTGGGGTGGGGGGTGGTGGAGGGTGCCGTGCAGGTGTTAGGAGTGGAGGCAAGGAGGGAGGGGAATAAAAAGGAAATGAGTTGCTGCTTCCTTAATGACCTCCTTAAGGAGTCTAGATACACCCAGATAGCAGTGTGTGGTTAACCCGAAGAGAAACTGAAGAATTTGGAAATGCAATACAGTAGACAGCTTCTTTTTCAGGGATAGTTAGGGCAGGAAATGATGGACAATTTAAATTGAACCAATGATGCCTTATTTGCATAGTGCTTTGCAATGTGTAGGACACTTTTTTTTTCTTCAATACACTATTCCATAAGGAAAGTTATGCAAAGAAATGATTAAAACTATCCTTAAAAACTTAGTGGAATTGAGTTTAAAATATTATTTACTTGTGCCAACTTTTTCCTCTTTTAAAAATCGGTCATGGAGAAAATAGTGCTTGCAGAAGATCTGCACCGTTTAATTATGTATTAGTAATACATGGTTACAATTTTGGGTAATTTCATAGGGTTATAAAATTCTAGCTAGATTTCTTTCTCTGTATTTGTTATTAGACGGAAGCATTTAGAAGGCATGTCCCATAATAGCCTTCCTCTGTTGGCCTTGTTCCATGTCTGCTTGCTGTATAAAAATGGGTAGATTCAGAAAAAGTATGAATTAAATAATTCTACCACCCAAATATAATCACAGTGTTTTCTTCGTGCTTGTTAATGGATTTATTTTTTTTTTACAGTTACGCAGTTTATACAGATATACTATTGCATACTGTTTTTTTTTTTTTTTCCTGTTTGAGGAAAAAGTTTGCAGGTCAGTAAGTTCTCTAAGAGTCTTATTTTAGTGGCTACATAATATTTCACTATATAGAGGTAAAAAATTATAAGCTGAACTTTTATTTCCAAGTACTATTAAATATATACTGTTGCAAGAAATATCCCTTATAAAACTTTATCTACAGGGCCTATTAGATGGAGTCCTTGAAATACAGTTTTTGGCCCAAAGATCTCTTGATACAGATGGACCATTTGCTTTCCAAAAAATGTTTTGCCAAGTATGATCCCCACCAATACTCTGAGAGTATCTGTTATGGTATTCTTGTTAATGTGGGGAATCATTCCTAAAAGGAAAAATAATCTTCCAGCTTTAGAGGTAAATAGTGCTTTCTTGATACCTAAATTTCCAGTTCTTTAATTACAAATCATGAATACCAAAAAAAATTTAGTTTCATTTTTATTCCTTTTTTAATGACTGCAGTGCCAATTTTTTTTCTACTGGGATATTAGTATTTTTCTATTAGAACTTTTATGGATTGATAATAAACTTTTACATTTCATATTACAAATTTTTTCCCCCCATGATGTCTTGGCCTTATAAAGACCAATACCATGAGTTTATAGTGGTTTTGACTTAGAGGTGTTCTATACTTTAATGTAGCCAAGTCTGTTGACTTTCTCAAAAACAAAATTAACACTTCTGGATCATAGCTTAAGAACTGAGTAACAGTGGCAGGCTTTTAAAAGAATCTCCCCTCCCCTCCCCTCCCCATCAATTCTGAGTAAGATTCCTTTCAAATCCATTAGAACAACCTCTATATCCTGGAGTAGAGACCATTGTAAACCAGATTGGGTTTGTTGATAAGGAATAGTTCTGCATGGTATATATCATTAGGAACAACATTCTTCAAAATCAGCAAAGTTTTAAATCCCAGGAAATAAAAATGTTTCAGATCTGTTCTATGATTATGTAAATGTGATTAGGCTCACTATACATTTATTTTTTATTTGTAGTAGTGTCTTGCCAGATTGTACAATCATTATTACAGCTCATACTGAATTGTTCTTTTCTTGATGTCTAGACAGATGTATATGTAGTTTAAAATTTTTCCCAAATTTCCAACACTGTTTACAGATGAAACTATTTGAAGAGGTGGTGGGGGTGGGTAGCCGCCTGATTTCCCAAACTTGAGTTATCTTTCCATACTGTGGAAGTTTAAATATACCCTGAGGACTTTTAAAGGCTTTGCTGAGCGAGTTCTCCATCACTTAGGGCCCACAGATAAGGCACCAGACCATATATAAGCTCCGAGGATAAGGTGGGTGTGTGCTGCATGTGTTTTAGGGCATGTAAAAAACGAGCCCAAACTTTCTCTGGAGGCAGGTGAGCCTACCAGGAGGTGACCTGCCCCACTTGCCTGGTAGGGACCCGGACAGTGGTGGCTGGGGCCTTTGGAGAGGTGAGGAGTGACAGGATGTGTGTGCTGCAGGAAAAGGATTAGGTCCTATGGGGTGTGACCAACAGCCTGAAATTTTTTTTAGAAAAGCCTGCTTTAACCAGGGTTTCCCATACTTGACTTTGGGAAATTGGTTATAACCAGTAACTGAGTTTAACTGGCAACTACTTCTTCTAAAGATGTATTTTTCTAAATCAAGTTCATACAAGATTGTTCTGATGATAATTTTCTTTTTTAAAAGAAAGGACTGCAATATTATTTGAAATCAGAAGTTATTACTCTCTGTGGGCATTTATCCATGATATTAATGCATGACTTTTTCTTATTCACTTGACTCAAGATGAAAAAGACTTTTCCATTTTGGGGATGACAGATTTTGGAGCTAATCTTTACTATGTAGATAAATACAATAAAACTTCATTTTCATACACTATAAAGTATTTTGCAATTTGTGATTGCTCTGATATATAATGTTTACACAATCAAGGAAGAGTGTTTGCTCAACAAAGAGAATAATAAACAAGGCTGAATATAGAGGTGTTAGGTAAATAGCTTTCAAGCACTTCAGAATTCCATTTTTGCATATACATCTTTGATTCCAAAACAACTTTAGGTATTCATTAAAGCTGGTAGGTTTTCCTTAGTCTGCAGTGTAAGCCCAATATTAAAGAGAAAATATTTAAAGATAAACTGTATTTACATTTGCTAAGGCTTATGTCTAAGCTTATGAATGTTCTGTGTATATATTACTTGCATGAGTAAAAGAAAGCACACATCCTACCATTATTCTCACATAGAAATTTTATTTCATTTTGAAGTTGTAAAACTAAATAGGTTTAAAGTCAGTTTCTTTTGAGGAGACATGTTTACTTTTTAGTAGGGTTGACTCCATTCATTTTGAGCAGTGAAAGAAGATCATGTGCAGGTCGTAAGCTTCTCAAACTAGCTCAAAGGGCAAAGCGGTTGCTGGGAAATTACTTTCAGGTAGTGTTAATTTTGCCTGAAATTGTACTGATTTCGTTTTTCAGTAAGAGTTGTGCTAAGTGGGAGGGCGGGTCTGGCCAGCTTCCCACTGCGTGCACACAGAAAAAGCTCAGATTGGGAAGAAAACAGACTGCGAAGACCTCAGGCTTAGGGGAAAGATGCCATGGAGAGGGGTTTAAAGCCATCAAATTCCTTATTTTCACTCTTTTAAATTCTTGTAAATATTTGTACCTTGTCAATTTATATTTACACTCAATGCAAAGAAAATGAAGTTGGCACTGATCGTGGGCCGATCAACCATGATTGAGCTGACCTTCCACGATTAACTAAAACATTTCAGGACATTTGTGTTCTAAATTGGCATTGAGAAAGCAATTCTTGAGAAGAGTGGGAAGGAGATGTGTAAAAGTATAGTCTTGTTTAAACAGGTGCTTGAATACAAGTAGAGCTTACATAATGTCTGTGGCTGTGTTCGTTGGAACAAAATTTGAAGCCTATATAGAGCTTTATGCAATGCAGCTTTATAAAGGAACAAAAATAGAAGCTTTTACAAGCCATATAGGAGCTGACGTTGAAACATAGACTCAGGGGTGCCTGGGTAGTTCAGTCGGTTAAGCATCTGACTTTGGCTTAGGTCATGATCCCAGGAGCCTGGGATCGACTCCCATGTTGCGCTCCTTGCTCAGCAGGGAGTCTGCTTCTCCCTCTGCCTGCATGTGTGACATCTTTGGTCATCTAAAGACTCTTCGTCCTTAATCAGGGATCACGATGACTCTCAGAATTGTCGCGAAGCAGGATGCTTAGCACTGCAGTCTAATTTCACTTATTTGCTCCGGATAATGTTTTTAGCGACCTCTTCCAACGGGTTTTTGTTAAAACTTGTAAGCGTCTTGAGGATAGGGTCTAAACCTTATGTTGGGTATATTTGCACTTTTATAATTATTTGTACCAGATGGAGCCTGGAATAAATCATCTAGAGCACTAATGGCATGAGAGTTTGAAATTCTTTCCTCCGTCAGTCACAGCTACTAGAAGGTCTTTTAAGCCAGAGACGATAATTTACTGACTGCTTTTCTGGACTCTCCTCTCTGTCCTGGCCCGCACACTTCCCCACACCCCCTGTGGTAGCCTCAGCCAGCAGACAGAGGCCACTCCACCGGTGGCCCTGTGTCCTTCCGAAAGCTGGTACTGTTAGGCGGTAGGGTAACCTGGAGTTGGAAGGTGTGAAGTTTGGTCCTCCCGAGTTAGAATTTTCTTTTATTACTAAGTGCCATTCTCAACATCTGGCAAACCCACGTGCAAGTACTTGTACGGAATTAATTCCACTTGTGCTAATTTATTACAGTCTCCATTTTGTGCAGATGGTCACAAGTCGACAATTAGAGACGTGGGCTGTTTCTCATTTAGAGAAATATGTATTTACGTTTTAAAAAGTAATTCAGATGAATTTTCAGTCTGGGGTTGTTGTTTCTCTCATTGAGTTTAATGAGATTGTTTCAGAGTAGTTTTGCATTTCTTTTGAATTTGATTCTGTATTCTTAAGAGTTGACTTTATTTAAGGCTTAGAAACTCCTGGTAGTGCTTTATGGGGAGATAGTACCAATGGCAACTATGCAAAGGAATTTACTAGTACATTGTACTTCCAGTATAAGGGGAGTGTGTCTATCAATAAAATGGAAATGGAGATAGGAAAAATCCTGCATTTCTCTTTTCATGAAAAACTTTAAATGATTTTATATTGCAGGTATCACTGTTAGGTTACAAAATGGTTCTATATACCTTGTTATGCCGAACACTTGAAATTGGAAACCTTATAGGTACATCAAATGAAAATTATTTTCTACTTAAATGGTGGAGCCTCCAGGGGAGGGTAATGCTTTTTTTCTTTCTCTCCTTTCTCTTGTTTTATTAAGATTGGAATAATAAAAGAGGTATTTCAACATTTAGCTAGATTTTGCTCACCCTGATGTCCAGTTTGAAACCTTGGAGACATACTTTGTTAATAGAAATGGAAAAAATGTTACTGGGATCCAGTACGTTTGGTACCAGAATATAATGGAGAGTGCACAGACTTTAAAATAGGACCACGCTGGGCTCACGTCTGAGATCTTCTGTGTTAGCCACATGGATTCAGTAAGTAACTTTCTTCCTTTTGCACCCCTGTCCCCTCATCAAGATGGTGGGGATGATACCTGTTGCTTGGGGTTATTATGCCACAGTGCCAAATATAGGACCTCTTTTCTGATCCATGGCTAGGAAGTTTAATTTAATTTCCTTAACTGAATTTTGAGAGGGTGGTTGCTCGGGCCTACTGGTGCTCTCTGCTGGGAATTAAATTCCAGGCACAGGAGCCTGATCATTTTTCTTCTTAAAAAATTGGTTCATACCAGTAATAGTTGAGAATATTTATTCTTGGACTTCAGCTTTGTTACCTTTTGGTTTTCTGTAGAGTTCAAGTTTAGGGAGCTGCTGATATGCGCGCGCGCGCGTGTGTGTGTGTGTGTGAAAATAGAGATGAGAAATCCAGAATTGCCTCAGTGTATGTGTGCACATGCACGCACGCACACATGCATATGATTAAAATTACAGTGAAATAATAACTGTGTTTTTGGATAGTACCTTGTAAATAGGACATTAAGGACCTTTCTGTTCAGTTAGCACACCAACCTGTGAAGTCGAGGTCTATCTTATACATGAGGAAGTTGACTGGAACTATGTGGATAAATGTTTTGTATTATGATGAGTGAGTTCTAGAACCAGGACTAGGATCCAGTTCTTCTCTCTTGGTCTATACCACACTCCTGGTAGGATACGGATACTTGACTAGTTTTCATGCCATAAAGAGTAATCACTGTTGTGAGGATTTTCTTCATATTGGTGCTGAAGTGGGGTCAAAAGCATCACTGGTTTGGGTATATAACATTTCAAATGACGTTGCTTGGAATTATGGCATGTTTTTCCATCTTATAACTGCAGAATATAAAACTGTTAAATCCTGTAAGCCACTAAGATGAATAGCACAAATGGAAAATTGATAGTTACATTTCTGTGACATTTTACAGTTTTTACACTGCTTCAAAGAGAACCAAATGAATTTTAACAGTCCTCTGAATCATTTGATTGTACAATAATATATTGTAAAATGTACCCATTTTACAGATAGCAGCCCAGGGTCATGTATGTTGAACAGGGACTGATACTTGTTTTTCTGAAGCACTTTTTTCTATAGAAATATTGAATCCTATTTCCTTATTTTAAGCTACATGGAGGCAGGTAATTCTTTGGCAGATGGAGTTAATCCCAGGTAGAAATTTAACTAGCAGGTGAGGCCTGGTGTCCGTCAGAACAGGGAAGAGAATGTCCCATAAAACCACAGTTACACCCTGAGTATCAGTCATGGTTTCTAGCCCTAAAGTTCAATGGTTCTGTGTTACCAAAATGACTTCTAAGGAATGTATGATGTTAGGACTTGACAAGTAGGCCATTTTAGAGAGGTTGGCTCTTTCTTCCTTTGGGCTGCCCTAGGAGTTAGATCTGTACATACACTGACCTTCTGTGAAAGAACTCTTACTTGCCAGTGAAAGCCTAACACAGGTAATCATTTTCCAAGTAAAAGGTACAGGAAGTTGATGTTTAATAAAGGTTGGGAGATATGGTGTGAGGTGCCAACTTGCATAACCACACACACATACTGACGTTTTTCAACTGGTCTTGGCAGGATTCAAATGGAAAATTATTTCCTTTTTGCCAAGTGGACTTTGAGGAGATCCGGCAACTGTCTGAATGATTCTAAACAAGGAGCTGCTCATGGGCATTTAATACCTTGAGGGAGAAAAGTCATTTTAGCTTAAATCTGTGTCCTGTGTAGCCAGTCTACCCCATTTCTCTCCAACAACCTGTGCTACCTTTTGGGTAATTCCTTTACCTAGCTGTGTACAATTTAGAAACAAAAGAATGCAGAGTCTTCACATCAAGTTATTTCTTCAGGCAAACTGTAGAGTTCCTGACAGTGTTCTTGACAAGCATTGTGTGTGAATGGTGGTATGGTTTTAGTTGCTTACTTTTATTGGGGCAGCCCTTTCTGTATGGCCTCAGGGGTACCTGGAACTTAATCTTGCTGTTCTTGACTCCTACTTCTTACCGATTCTCATGAAAAAGCTGAATTTATGATGGAATTCTTATCGGCAAGATGATGTAATCTTGACAAGAACAAGAATGTAATTTTGTTCACCTCTCTATTAGGAGTACTTAGAATAGTGCTTTTATTAAGGTGCTTAAAAAGGTGTTGAAGGAATGCTGACCTAGACTAAGAGCTAATATTTTAGATTCTCAGAGGTCTCTTGGTTTGAGACTTTAGGTACTGGTTTGTGGTCCTAAACTGCTTTTCAAAGTGATTGTTTAGGTCTGGGGCTATAGTGCCCTTCCAGGGTCATAGACAGAGACCTACTCCTCTAGGAGGGTCTAGGTGAATATATGCAGGAGCTAACAGTGAAACGTAAAACTGTGTAAGTCAGCTTTGATGTCCATAAGATCAGACCAAAATGGTAGTTGGTGTAGTAACCATGCAAGATTTTCACTAGGGTAGGAAGGATTAGTTGGAAAGTAGATTCTAGAATAAGAACCAGGGAAAACATCTTTAGTTCCAAAATGAGTTAATAGAGATGTTTGGGAATATACAAACTGTTTACTGGCCACATGATAGGTGAAAAATAAATTTAAGATTTTATTTATTTGACAGAGCACAAGCAGGGGGAGCAGCAGGCAGAGGGAGAGGGAGAAGCAGGCTCCCTGCTGAGCAGGGAGCCCAATGCGGGGCTCAGTCCCAGGACTCAGGGATCATGACCCAAGCTGAAGACAGACATTTAACTGACTGAGCCACCCAGGTGCCACCCAGATTTTTTAACTGATATAAAATTAAGTACCATGCAGTGCACCTAGGTTAGGTGTACAAATATGAGTCTTGACAAATAATTTCCATCTGTGCAACCGTCACACCAATCGAGCTCTAGAACATGTCCATCCCCCCAGAAAGTTGCCTTGACTGAATGAACAAGTTGCTAAGTTCTGGTCCTAAAGTGAGGGTAATAATAAAGCTTGTTTCACAAGGTTGTTGACAGTATAACAGTAGCAACTAACAATGGTGGGTATTAGAAAGTTTCCAAAAATTTCATTTAACCTTAAAACAACCTGAAGAAATGGATTGTTTACTGTTGCATCCATTTTTACAGAGGAGGGAAATGAGGCCAAGATAACTTTTGGCTTGTTCCAGGCAAGGTAGGTAGCCCAGTAGCTGAGGCAGTTCTGCAGAGCTGGGTCTGTGGTGAGCAAATGTTGGTTGACCTTATTAGCTATGGGAAGGAAGGGGGAAAGAGACCAAGGGTACACATTTGAACTGGGTTTTAATGTCCATTGTTACTTATGAACTATGTTTCTTGGGCAAGATCCTCAACTTCTGGGAAGATCTATAAAAGAGGAAGAGGCATAGGAAGTCATCATGGGACTGGTCTGTGCTATGGGGCTGTCACCTGGGAGACAACTGTGAGAACACTTTGGGGACTTGGAAGTGCTGTGTGCTGACATCCTTATCTCTGTCCATGGAAGAGATAGCTGCGTGCTCCCCGCTCCTGGCCTCACACACTTGGGAGACTGGGCAGACAAAGAGGGATTGACAGTGTGTCAGAGAGACAGTCCCCACGTGACAGTCTTGATGGGTCGAACACTGTGTTTACACAACATTTTCTCTCACAGGTCGCTTTGACATTCAAAGCCTTAGATAGTTTTCCAGCTATTATGTCAGCCGACCTCCATAATATTTTAAGTATCCTTTCTCCTGTTGTCCTTCCAGATTTTTGGAGGGGAAATGTTACTAGTTGATAGAATCTGAAAGGCTCAGAAACACTCACCTGCCTGTTCCTCAACCTCAGTCCAAGCTTCCTCTTCTTCAGGGAGCTACACTCCCATCATTCTCTCCATGTCGACACCAGTGGAGTCCATCCTCTGGGTTCCCTTAGGCTGGTTCCACCTCTACTTTTGCAGTTTTTGTAATTACTGACTTGTACTTTCTTAACTGTTGGCTCTTTGAAGGCTCCTTAAACACGGATTGTCTTCACCATTGTGTCCCTAGGAGAGCAGCCGGCATGTGGTAGGCAAGTAATCAGTGTTTGTTGAATGAATGGAAGCTCTTGTAGTAAAAGGTCACTTCAAAGCAGGGATACAGAAACGGGCAGGGTGGTGCATGAAGTATGCACCCCCCCCACTTTCCTTCTCTGGGACTGCTCTAGTACTGTTGTAGGGGATTCCTTCTCTTGTAGCTAATTGGAGGTTCTGAATATTTAAAAAAAAAAAATCTGCTTGAAAGGCTTTATTATTAAGGGAATAGTTGTAAGAAAATTGGTAAGATTTGGAGCGCTAACTATAACATCTTGCATTTATATAATGGTGGGAATAGAATTTTTCTAAACTGTAAACGTGAATTAAGTTAAATCACACTGATATTTTAGGTGTACAAATTAGAAAGTCATTATCCCAAAGGAGAGCTGTTATTTTAATGTCTGATTAAAATACTTTATACAGGGATCAGAATCATTTAGAGAAAGGCATGAGTAGATCCTGAAATTCTTAACTTAAAAAAAATTGGGCTGTTGAACTCCACAAATATTATTTGGGTGAACATGAGTAAAACCTTTCCCTCCCACTTCTAAGTTCGAATCCTCTTGTATCCATTTCTACCTTTAAACTCTGGGCCAGCCGGTCATGCCATCAGGGCCCACCTATCTGTGCAAATGGGAGCAGTGGTTCTGGCTTTGGTCAGTTGGAGATTTCTTGGCCATAACTGAGCCACAGATTGCCATTAAGGATGGGATTCTATTACTGAATTATTCCTTTTGAGCATTTATTGCTGAGGGTGGTTACTTGTAAGTATCTCTTTTGATTGACTTTGTGCTATTGATATTAAAGGCTGTTGCAGTCAGGCTGTGATATAATTGGTAGCCAGACTTGGACCCTTTTCGTGAAGCTAAAGACTTTGCACTGAACATATTAGCCTTAGATATATAAAGCCAAACAAAGCCCAATTTGTGAATTTCCTAATTTTTCTATAGCACAACAATTTGCATATTCAGTGTCTTTAAAAAAAATACCATCTATTCCTCCAAGTCTATTGAGGACAGATTCTAAGATCCCATAGGCTCCCTCTTCCTATACTCCCTTCTGAGAAATACAAAAAAAAGTAGCTAATTTTGGAACAGTGAGATTTTTGTTCTGCTTGTGAGGGTAAGGGAGGGAACTTGGCTGGGTTTCTTGCTTCCTGAGGTCTGTGCTCTATTTCTTGTTCTCTTGGCATATTCCCACATTCAGCCATCCTAGATCGCCAGAGTGCTTGGAGAGGAGACATCTGACAGAGGTGTCCTCACCTTCAGGGCCAGAGACTCCCAATAACAGATGTCACAGCCAGAACCAGTGAGTGAATCTTTACTCCTTGGTTCCCCCTCTGAATCAAGCTTGTCTTCTCAAATACTAGAGCCAGTGTGTTGTCCTTAACATCTTCATTTGATGTTATCAGGAGAAATCTGGAGAACAAACCTTTTTGATGCTGTCAACCTATGGGTTCAGAAAAGATGGACAGTTCTTTACAAAATCCAAGTTGGGGGATGAATGAAAGCAATTAATTTTGATGTGACACGATGTCCTTGGAGGAAAGGTACAAAATGAAATATATGAATGTACTTTTCCTCCATTTTTTTGGATGTGCTCTCCCTTGAAATTTCAGTTGCCAAATATTCAAACCTAGTTTGAGGTTCTTATGTTTCATTTTAGTAGTGAGCTGGAAAAACCAACCGAACACTTAACTTGAAATTTGTCTTACTATAGTTATCTTTAATAGAGGTGAAGCAGTGATGGTGTAGAGTTCTAACGTCAGATATATTTAGTATTTCTGGTGGGCCTGTACCAATTATAGATGTTGTAGTATGTGGTTATATTTATAAATAGCACAAGGAGATACTTTTATTATGCCATCTTGGTATATTCTTTTTTTTGAAAGGTGACTAACATTTTCTTTGAATATTTTTATCAATACCTACCTCTTTCCAAGGTTAACAAATCCAAAATCTCAGTGTTGTTACTGGACATGACATTTAAGGAAAAAAAAAAAAAAAAAATCAACACTGAATAGCTTTAAATTTTCTAGCATGTGGGTTAAAACTCTCAAAGTAGGAAATCTCAGCTTTGTTTTTTTTGTTTTTGTTTTTTCCCCCCTGATGAAATTATGGGTACTATGGATTGCATGTCAGGATTGGGAGCCCAGCCTTGGTTGGGTCAAGTGAGGGCAGTGGGTGGGTTGGGCTATAAAGGTCATGACCCTGCTATGCGTGGGAGGGCATTCTCCTTTGTAGCCCTTGGGAGATTGTTGCAGTGGAGTGTTGTTAATCCCACTGGGACTTGCCTGGCTTCTGAAGGGTTTCTCACTGCCTCATGATTACCTAGGGCCAAGTTAGGAATCAGAGAGGGGCCGCTGGCCTAAAAATAGTCACAGTTCGGGAGGAGGGCCTGAATGGCAGGGCACCACCGCTCCCTTCTCACTGCCAGAAGGTGGTGCCATAAGGAGACGGTCAAATGGGGAGCGTGTGCGTCCGAAGACAGGTGTGAAAAGTGTAGAGGAGAGTGAATAAAACTTTCTTCCTGGCTTCTAGAGGGGGAGATAAACATTTTAGAGATTGACTTTCAGAAACCCTTAGAGACAGTAAAAGCAAATATGGGAGGTGATTCTTTTTATGAGGTTGGGCTTAGTGGGGTATATTTCTAGATGTTTCTAATTTGTAAGAAAACATTTTGTATTTAATGTCGGTCGCAGATTGTTGAGGAATGGAAACCGTGATGTGCCTTGTTTCCCATAGTGCCTGAGAACACAAAGTGAAGCATCATTTGAAAACTTGAAGGAGACAGGTCATTTCAACAAAGACAATTTTTTAAATTCAAGTGTAGTTGACATACATTATTAGACTAGTTTCAGATGTACAACACTGATTCAACATTTATATATTACGGAGCAACCACAGTAAATCTAGGTAACATCTGTCACTATACAAAGTTGTTGCAATATTAACTATATTCCCTATGCTGTACATTGCATTCTGTGTCTTCTTTTATAACTGGAAGTTTGTACCTTTTAACCCCTCTCCCCCATTTTACCCCTCTCCCTACTTCGCTTCCCTCTAGCAACCATCAGTTTGTTCTCTGTATTTATGATTCTGTTTCAGTTCAGCTTTGTTTTTGTTTTTTAAATAACACATATATGTGAAATCATTATATTGTCTTAGTCTGGCTTATTTCACTTCGTATAATACACTCTAGTAAAAGGCGAAAGATTTATGTGATCTGAAGAGAAACCAGAGTATCTTGAGGTCCATCTATATTGTCACAAATGGCAAGATTTCAGCCTTTTTGTGGCTAAGTAATATTCCATTGTATATACCCAACATCCTCTTTATCCATTCATCTAATAATAGACACTTGGATTGCTTCCATATCTTGGCTATTGTAAGTATGCTGCAATAAACATAGGGGTGCATATATCTTTTCAAATTGGTGTTTCTTTCTTGGGATAAATACCCAGAAGTGGAATTGTCGACCGTATGGTAGTTCTCATTTTAATTTCTTCCTTACTAACACTTGTTATATCTTCTTGATACTAGCTATTTGAATAGATATAAGGTGATATCTTGTGGTTTTGATTTGCATTTCCCTAATGATTACTGATGTTGAGCATCTTTTCATGTGTCTGTTGGCCGTCTGTATGTTTTCTTTGGAAAAATGCCTATTCAGGTCCTCTGCCCATTTTTAAAATTAGATTGTTTGCTCTTTATGTACTGACTTGTAGGAGTGCTTTATATATATTGGGTATTAATCCCTTATTGGCTATATCATTGCATATATCTTCTGCCATTCAATACGTTGCCTTTTCATTTCATTGATGGTTTCTTTTGCTGTGTAAAAGCTTTAACTTGATGTGGGTCCCACTTATTTTTGCTTCTGTTGCCCTTGTCTGAGGGGACAGATCTAAAAAAAAAAAAAATTGCTAAGGCTGATGTCAAAGAGCTTATTTCCTATGTTTTCTTCTAGGATTTTTATGGTTTCAGGTCTTATGTTTAGGTCTTTAATCTGTTTTGAGTTTATTTTTATTTATGGTGTAAGAAAGTGGTCCAGTTTCATTCTTTCAGGTGTCCAGTTTTCCCAGCACCATTTTGAAGACTTTTTCCCCTTGTATGTTCTTGCCTTTTTTGTCACAGATTAATTAACCGCATTTATTTCTGGGCTTTCTATTCTGTTCCGTGTGTGTGTGTGTGTGTGTGTGTGTGTGTGTGTGTGTGTGTACACCATACTGTTTTGATTACTATAGCTTTGTAGTATAGTTTGAAATCTGGGCACATTATGCCTTTAGCTTTGCAAGATTGCTTTGGCTATTTGGGTTCTTTTGTAGTTTGATAAAAATTTTAGGATTATTCTAGTTCTGGGAAAAGATGTTATTGGTATTTTGATAGGGATTGCATTGAATCTGTAGATTGCTTTGGGTTGTATGGACATTTTTAACAATATTAATTCTTCCAAGCATGAGCTTGGCATATCTTTCCATTTATTTGTGTCAACTTCAATTTCTTTTATCAGTATCTTATTTCAGAGTACAGGTCTTTTACCTACTTGATTAAATTTACTGTGGACCTATGCATTTTAAACTGAAGTTTCTGGAAAGATTATTTAACATACTAACAACACTTCGGATACATCTGGTACACATTTTATGTTGAAGTCATATTGGTTAGAAGAAATTGCTGTCTGAAAGTGATAGACAGTCTTCCATTTGGTAGCTGTTTTCTGACTGGGTATGATAGATTCAAAACTTAGTATTTATTTTCCAGTCTCCTTTTCTCTTTAAGGTGAAACCAGATTACTTCAGATATTTAAAATATCTGTGGTCAAAAGACCAAGAGCTTTGTTTTCCCTCCCAGCCTCCAGGGTGACTGAGGAGGTCTGATGAGAT
Source organism: Neomonachus schauinslandi (assembly GCF_002201575.2). Taxonomy (NCBI): domain Eukaryota; kingdom Metazoa; phylum Chordata; class Mammalia; order Carnivora; family Phocidae; genus Neomonachus; species Neomonachus schauinslandi. The sequence goes on from NC_058404.1 coordinate 20,726,814, forward strand.
AAGAGGTGGAGAGTATTTTGTTTGAACTCATTGATTTAGGGATGGGTGCTTATTGATTTTTTTTTTTTTTTTTTTTTTGAAAGGATTCTTTCACTGCATCTGAGCATTGATTACTAAGTTTAAGTAATATTCTCTGATTTAGGGGTAGCAGGAGGACTCACTTGACTTTGAAGATATTTCTTGTTACCTTCAGTGCAAAGGCTAATGTGTTGCTAATTGCTCTGTGTGAGTTTTTGTGTCCTGAGGGCCCACAGAGGACTTTTGAGAGGGGATTTGCAATGAGCTGAGTTACAATGCGGAGAACTCCTTCTGATTGCTTTGTGGAGAATGTATTGTTAGGAGGCAAGAGGCTAATGATTTACTCAGTCCTTCAGGGGAGAGAGATGAGTATCTTGGACCTGGAGTAATAGTGAAGGTGAGAAATAGTTGCATTTGGAATATATTTTGAAGGCGGTGCCTATTTTAATTGCTAATGAGGTGATAGGGAAAGAGGGGAACAAGGCTGACTGCTAGGTTTTTGGTGTGATGATCAGCTTGGGCGCCTAGAGGCATCTTTTATTGAGAATAAGGAACACTGGGGCAAGAAAGAATTTGTGAGTCAAGAAGCCTGGAGTTCTTTTAGAGGCAGGAAGTTTGAGATGCCTGTTAGGTATACAGGGGCAAATGTTGAATTAACAGTTGGGTCATCAAATCTGGAGCTTTAGGGAAAGATCCGGGCAGTGAGATGCTTGTGGGGCTTGCCATGAAACAGAATGTATTTAAAACAAGATGATGAGTGTAAGAAGAGAGGAGCTAAGGGGCAGGAGCCGTGAATTACTCCCAACATTAGGAGGTTGGTCAGAGAAGCCCGCAGAGGAATTTGCCAAGGAGCAGCCCGTGAGTTGAGGATTAAAGCTAGGGGAGTGCCTCTGAAGCCAAGTGAAGGTGGTGTCTTGGGGCTCGAACCCTATAGTGTGAAGAGTTTTGTTTACCAGAGGACACTTTTGTTCACTTTTTGGTAAGTAAATGTGTTTAGTCATTTAGAATCTTGATAAGCTTGAGGAAACCATGGTAAATTCAGCCAAAATTAAAAACAAGCACAATACATCTCTTGAAAACACCACAACATGACATTTAATTATCCTTAGGCAGTCTCATTGCAGGGAACTGGATACATTCTGTTAATCACTTTTGAAATATCAGCAGTGGATGGAGGAACCATAATACTCTTTGAGGGCCCCCCAAATCCACAACATTTTTTTTTGTATCTGGCCATTGCCCATAGTGCTGTTTTGAGAGCCTCATTTGCTTACTTAGGAAGCCCCATTCCACATCATATCAAAATATTAAAATATAACCACACTTCCTGCATTTAAACAGTTGAGTTGCTATTGAGTTGTTAACTGTTGATATACTAGTACATCTAAAATCTTTCCATGCTTTTTCTCTTCTCTGCTCCTTATTCCTCAGGTCTCCGCTAAACATGTGACTTGCTCAGAGACCTTCACCCTATAATAGCAACAGGAATGCCTGTGATTTTCTTCACTGACTACAATTTCTGTTTGTATAGTTGTTTGTTTTGTTCACTGTGTGGTAGCGCCTAGCAGAGTGTTGGGCATATGTGGGCACCTAATAAATCTGAATGAATGTCACCCAGTATTAGAAAACAGGTGCCTCAGTAGCTTTGGTTTGGTTTTCAAGCTCAGTGGCTTTATTTTTAAGTCAGATTGGCTGAGGTATCCTTTACTTACCACAAAAATTGCCTTTTTAGGTGGGCAGTTCATTGAACTTTGGCAAATATATTGTCAGCCACCATCAAAAAATAGAAATTTCTATCATGCAGTTTCTTTGTGTCCCTTTCAGCCTCTCTCCCCTGACTCCCGGGCAAACGCTGATCTCAGTCTTTCTTCATGGTTTTGCCCTTCCAGATACTATGTAAAGAGCATTACCTGCCTTTTTTGTCTGGCATCTTTCACTTAGAGAAGTATCTCAAACACACAGGCTGTTGTTTGTATCAACGGTCTACCTTTTTCTTGCCAAGTGGTATTTCATTGTATGGATGTACTTCAGTTTTTCTTATTCAACCACTGGTGATGGACATTTATGTTGTTTCTAGTTTTTGGCGATTTATTAGCTTTTCCTTCCTGGTCTTAATTAGTAGACAGGAAATTAAAACAGCAATAGTGACCCACAGCCACAAACCCCTATTCATGTCTACTGTTTTCATTTTCCCATGTTTTTTTCTATGTGTTTTGCATGGTAATACTGCTAAAACACACATTTTGCCTAGTTTTATAAACTGCATATTTTTAAAATAGTTGCATTTCATGGAGTCACTCTAATTTTCTAATCCTTGGTGACATTCAGATTGTTTCTAAGTCATCACAGTTGTAGAAAATGTGCTAACCATCATCTAAAGTGTTCCTATAAATTCTTGGCAACAGTTTAAGACTCTTAATTTGAAAGTAATAGAAATCAATTCAAGCTAACCGGGGCAAAAAATGGATAGGTGTTACAAGGGTATGGAATATTTCTCAGAAGTTAATGTCAAGGACATTGTCAGGAACCAAGTCAGGTCAGTCATTCTTCTTCGTTGTTATTTCTGCTTCTCTTGGGGCTTAGGTAGCATTCTCTTTGCAGAGACTTGTTTCATCTGCTCCAGGGTGCATGGCAGGAGGAGGCTAACTCCACAGTGCTGGGATTTGTTTTCCAGTCCAGGGACGTCCACAGACATACTCTGCCTGACTAGCTATTTCAAATCCAATGGTGGGGAAGAGACCATCTGACCACATTGGAGGTAGTCGTCCACACCAGGACAGTTCACTGTTCATACAGTGGAGCCCAACTCAGTAAAAAGGAGATGTTCTCAGAGAAAGAGGGTTGTTGTAAACTAATCCACACTCAGAGGTTACCATTTAAAGTAAGATTACACAAAATCCATTTTATGGCTATTCAAGTTGCTTTTCAAAAGGGTAATTACAGTATGGTCTTAGGAGAGAGTTGGGAGTATTACATGTATCTATTTTTTTATATTTGTATTTACATATTAAAAATCATTTAGGTACCTGTTTCCACAGCTCATATACTAAGATTAGAATAATACAGAGAAGGATTAGCATGGCCCCTTCCCAAGGATGACCCGCAACTTCATGAAGCATTTTGTATTTTTACAAGCTAAGTGCTGGTGATGTAATGTACGGCGTAGTGACTATAATTGATGATACTGTATTGCATGTTTAAAAGTTGCTTAGAGAATAGATCTTAAAAGTTTTCATCACAAGCAAAAAAGAGTTGTTTACCTCTTCTTGGTTTGGATCCATCCCCTCTGAGTGATGTTTAATGGATAGCTAAGAAAATCTGATCTATTAGCATTTATTGAATGCTTGCTTTATGTTAAGCATTGTGTCTGAGACTTCTGTAAATACAAGGCAGTTTATTAGACAGCTCTTATTCTTGGAACCATGCAGTCAAGTTGAGATTTACTTAACCCTGGAGGAGCTTCTTATTAAGTGGTCCTTGAGTGGAAATGTTCCATATACAGGTAGTTGTGTCAGTCTTTGTCTGGAAATAATATCAATATGGGTGCTAAATGGTTCAGTAGGAACGTCAGTACCTTGATTTAACTATGGAATGCCTGCCTAGAAACCTGTTCCTAAGTTGTGTGACCCATTATGGAGTTATGTATCTTGTCCTCACTTTAAGTTTTAGGTCCTAGCTGGAGTCTGGAGTCCCCTAGCCTGGCCGGGCTGCTTTACCTGGAGTCTGCTTTATCGGCAGTGACTATCGGCAGGTTCCCCTGTGCGTCCGAGTGCCCCCTTCTTAATTTTAAACAACTCATATGTGGTACATAAGGAGTAGTGCAGAGGACCACAGGGGAAGGGAGGGAAAACTGAATGGGAAGAATCAGAGAGGGAGACAAACCATGAGAGACTCTGGACTCCGGGAACCAAACTGAGGGTTACAGAAGGGAGGGGGTTGGGGGGATGGGGTAACTGGGTGATGGGTATTGGGGGGGGGCACGTGTGGTGATGGGCACTGGGTGTTGTGCGCAACTGATGAATCGTTGAACACTGCATCAAAAACCAATGATGTACTATATGCTGGCTAATAGAACATAATAATGAAAATAATAAATTAAAAGAAACTAAAGAAAAATAAAAGTCTTTGTCAGCAAATGCACTCTGGTTACTATCATAATCTTACCCTTCTCTGAAATCATTTATTTCGTGACTTTATGTTGATACAATGAGAATTTTAATGAAGATTTTAACAGTGAAACTTGCCAAGTTAAGGTATCTGTTCATGTGTATAAGTGGATTCTTCGTATGTGATGGTCTAACTCAGAAGAGCTTCTCCCTGGCAGCTGGGTTGTACCACAGTGGTCAGCATGATGATGCATGCTAGAGTGTAGACCCTTCCATTTGTGGGTTTAATATTTGAGATACCAGATAGTTACAAGGCAGCCCCAAATTCTAAGATACCTAATACCGTATTTTTCTCCTATTCTATAGATTGGGAAAGTTGAGGTTGCAATGAAGTTATGCTATTAGCTCTAGCTCTTCTGGTTTGTGGTTTTGATTTGTTCGTGGTAAAATATACATAACATAAAATTTACCGTTTTAACCATTTTTAAGTATACAGATCAGTGGCATTAACTTAGCTCATAATGTTGTGTAACCATCACCACAATCTAGTTCCAGAATTTTCCATGAACGCAAACAGAAACTTTGAACTCATTAAAGGCTAATTTTCCATTCAATCTTCCACCAGCCCCTGGTAACCTCTATTCTACTGTTTGTATGAGTTTGACTATTTTGGTACCTCAAGTAAGAGGACTGCTACCATATTTGTCCTTTTGGTCTGGTTTATTTCATTTAGCATGTTTTCAAAGTTTATCTATTTGTAGCATGAGTCAGAATTTCCTTCCTTTTTTATGGCTGAATAATATTCCATTGTATTTATGTACCATATTTACTCATCTGTTGATGGACACTTGGATTGCTTCAACCTTGTAGTTATGAATAATGCTGCTGTGAACATGGGTGTACAAATACCTGTTCAAGTCACTGCTTTTGGTCCTTTGGGGTATATACCTAGGAGTGGAATACAAGGTCGTATGGTAGTTCTATATTTAACTTCGTGAGAAGCCACCAGATCGTTTTCCACAGCTGCTGTATCATTTTACATTCTGACTGTGAATTTGAGAGAGTTCGTTTCTTCACATCCTCACTAACATTTTGATAATAGCCATGCTAATGGGTGTGAAATGCTATCTCATGGTTTTGATTTGCATTTCCCGGAAGACTTTTGATGTTGAGTATCTTTTCATGCACTTATCAGCCATTTGTACTTGTTCTTAGGAGAAATGTCTTTTTTTTTTTTTTTTTTTTTAGCTTTTATTTTATTTGAAAGAGAGAGCACAAAGAGGGGGAGTGGCAGGCAGAGGGAGAAGCAGGCTCCCCGCTCAGTGGGGAGCCTGATGCGGGACTCAATCTCAGGACCCTGGGATCATGACCTGAGCTGAAGGCAGATGCTTAACCAACTGAGCCACCCAGGCACCCCGGAGAAATGTCTTTTCAAGTCCTTTTTCACATGATGTTAACATTTTGAATTAAATTTTCTGTTCCTTGGTTTCACTTCATAGTCCTATATATTAGCTTTCTTTTTTTTTTTTTTTTTTTAAAGATTTTATTTATTTATTTGACAGAGAGAGACACAGTGAGAGCGGGATCACAAGCAGGGGGAGAGGGAGAGGGAGAAACCGGCTTCCCGCGGAGCAGGGAGCCCGATGCGGGGCTCGATCCCAGGACCCTGGGATCATGACCTGAGCCGAAGGCAGACGCCCAACGACTGAGCCACCCAGGCGCCCCTATATTAGCTTTCTTATTGTGTATTAAGAAAGTTAGATTGAAAGTGGGGAGGAAAGTTTTCGTTTTGGTGGAAGATGTTAAAAAGTGACAGGTTTTTTTTTTTTTTTTTAAAGGATAGATTTATTTGAGAGAGAGCATGTGCGTGCGAGTGTGGGGGAGAGGCAGAGGTAGAGGGAAAATCCCAAGCAGACTCCCCACTGAATGTGGAGCCTGACATGGGGCTCAATCTCACAACCCTGAGATCAGACCTGTGCTGAAACCAAGAGCTGGACACTTAACCGACCCAGTCGCCCCTGACAGATTTTATCTGTTGAAGCCAAATTTTGCTCTTGGTGTTTTCAGGTTGGCTGTGTGCTTCCATGCACGTGGACCAGGTAGGAGACCACCTGTCTAACTGGAGTGAGGAAGGCCTGAAGCCTTATGTCTCGTTTGGGATTGTAAAGGGAGGAGGAGGAAGAGGTAGGGTGGAGAATGAGATTCCTTTCTCTTTCATCTCCTTATATTTTAGAAAGGCAGAAACTTTCTCCCATTTCTTTTTTCCACCGCCCCCTCCTTCCTCCACTCTCTTCTGACTCCTGAGACTGAAGATGATGGCGGCCAGGGTCAGGTAGCAAAGTAGCTTCTATCATTCTTTTCCCTGACTGTGTTTTTTCCCCATTGACACAATGCCCTACCCAGTGTTCTGCTTCTTGGTCTTTATACATACGTATAGTATGTCTGTATCTTAGTGGGAGATGTACTACACTTTAGTTTGGGGGCTAGCCTAGGAACCTAATCCTCATTAGCATTTCTCTAGGAAAATGAATTTTGAGTTAGAATAAATCTCCAAATGAGCTTTGGAGGATAACGTGCTTGTAAGTTGGGGACTGCCCGTCCCAGCAGTATAGCATAAGGGTGTGTGACGAGGTGCTTGGGGTTGAAGGAGGACACGTAGTTGCAGGGGCTGTGGAGTGGGTCAGACCATGGGCTTTGGAATGAGCAGGTTTACATCTGAATCCCACTTACATATTGTGTGCTTTGCGCCTAAGTTTCCATCTTGGAAATTGTAGCTGTTGATACACATGTATGTGGGTACGATGTCTGCATGCTGGTTGACTCCAATCAAAGTGATGAGGGAGATGTGAGAGTTTTTCCCTCAAAGTCCCTTCTGCCTGTTTGTGCTACATCAAAGTGCAGCATCTTACCTAAGTTTTCCTTTGTGCAGAAAGGGCACTGATGCAAGCACTGGGCCTTCTGACTTGCTTCCAGAATCTTCAGAGCACATCCAGGCTTCTGTGATAACTGGAGCAGGCTGAATTCTTGCAGGTCCTTCCCTCACTGCTGCACGTGGACTTGGTCTCTGGCATCCTAAAACGTTGTAAAAGTTGGGTTCAGAGATGTTAATTTCCAGTGATGTTGAATTCACTATTATTTTTGCTTCTGGGAGGATTTCTAGTCTTCCTGTTTATTTTATTGTGTAACTTTTTTCTCTTGGGTCTTCAGTGACATGTCTGGGAATAAAGAGATAAGTTTCTCAATCTAAGTTAATTTTTCAAATCAGGTAGGAGAAAGGAGGGAAAGTTTTGAGTGTGTACTGCACATGCCTAGGGAACTGGAAGAATGATTTAGTTTCTAGTCGGTAGTTAGCCTTTCTCAGGAATGTATTTTTGGAGGTTGAATCCCTTTTTGAGATTTTTTCTCTAACATGGATTAAGCAGTCTTGTACTATAATCTTCATAGTTCCCTGCCACTACTTTTTCAAAGACCTGTGTTGATTTTTTTTTTTTTTTTCCTTTCTACCTCTCTCCCTTTGATTATTTGTGATGATTGGCAAGTAGTTGTGCAGTTTCAGGAATTGGGAGCACTGCTCTGGTTCTTTACTCCATTGAGTAATCGGATGTTTTCATGCCTAGATCATCTTTATCATTGAGAGATACCGGCTTAAAAAATGTGGAACATAGGGTGTTTGGTTTGGGGCCTACGTTATCCTTGTAGAAAAATGTAATCTGTCTTGAGACCCAGTAGAGGACTGAATGTCCTGCTCCTTATCCTAATTGGCATCAGCGATGGTGGCCACAGTGCTTTCCTTGTATGACAGTAATGCAGATGAAGCTGGCCTCAGGACCAGATAATTCTCAGTGGATGCACATGGCAGACATAATTATGAATCACTTTATCTCCTTTGTGGTGTAGTCACTGGAAGATAAAGAACAAGAGGGATTCGGGTTTGGGTAATGCAAGGTAAATATTGACTCTTGTTTTCATCTGCAGCTTTGGGACAGACTATTTAATATGTTACATAGGTGTAGCAGGCCTTTGGTGTCTTTTTTTTTTTTTTTTAAACAAGTTGTTTTCTGTAGGTTTGTCTCTAGTTTGTGCAGGTTTTCCTTTTAGTACATTTGATGTTCTCACTGCAGGATTCATCTGTAACTCCGTGCCATTTCCCCTAAGATAATTGAATGCATGGTGTTAAAGAGGATACAAATTTGCTTATATCCTAAATGCACCATTAAAGAGCAGCTGAAAATAGAGTTGTGATCCTGGTTCTGTCTCTAAGCAGCTGTATGAACTTGGAAGTCCTCAGGGCTGCTCTACTTCAGGATTCTAAGGGCACTGTTAGCATCCTTTTTAATTTAAGTAAATGGTACTGCTGGGCTTCTTTTCTGTAGAATGCGGTGTGAACGGTGACCCCTAGAGTCAGGCCACAGAGCGACCTACTAGAAATCCTAACTTACTCCCTGGACCACTGGTTTTTTCACAGAATAAGGTTGGGTAGAATGAACTCGGACGCTCTGAGCGCTGGGAGAGGCGTCCATCATCCGTGTTAGCCCCTCTTCCATGACTGGGCCCCGTTTCCAGGAGAATTGGAAAATTATTTTTGTTAACAAAAGTAGCGTTTTATTTCCAGAGAATTGACGTAGTCCTTAACAATAGCATTGCTCTAGGAAAATGAATTTTGAGTTAGAATATATTTCCAAATGAACTTTGGGAATCACCTGCTTATCCGTTGGGGAACCGTGCACCCCAGCAGTAGAGCTCAGGGTCATGTGTGACGTGCGTGGGGTTGCAGGAGGACACGTTTATGCAGGGGCTGCGGGGTGGGTCAGTGTGCGGGCTCCAGCACGAACAGGTTTGCACCGGAGTCCCACGGTTGGAGTGTTTGACCTCATGTGTAGACTTGCCATGTCTTGTGTAGACTTGTCATGTGCAGTCCCTGCAAGACTTGTCGGCATGTATTTCGGGTCTCTGCATGGGACAACCTGTTGTTGGGATTTGAAAGGCATTCATTTTTAGAGCCTGTATTGACTATGGGGAGAAGTCACAGCTTCAGTGACCCCAGTTACTCGTAAAGAGCGGTAGCGCTGGTCCAAAATGCTGATTAAATGATTTCTAAATCTTCCGATTTCAGTTTCTATGAAAGAAATGTTGATCCAAAAAGTACAATCTGTAAAGAGTGGGTTTTACTCCATTGGAGCATAAATATTTTTAATATTTTGGTATTTAGGTAAGATTCCCAAGATGATTATAAATATTTAAATAATTATGAAGCAAATTTATACATAGGTCCCTTATACATAAATCATTTGATAATCTGTGAGCACTCAGAATTTCCTGAGTTTAAAGGCTATGAAAATCGTCAGAATTTTTAGTATAGGAAGCAATATTCCTACACTGATAGAAAATGAGAAATCAAATTGTACATAGATTAATAAGGATTCCTATTGTGATGTAGATACATACTTAAGATGTTTCCTTCTAAACTTTTTTTTAATTCAAGTCACTGGAATATTCTTTTTTTTTTTTTTTTTTTAAAGATTTTATTTATTTGACAGAGACAGAGCGAGAGAGGGAACACAAGCAGGGGGAGTGGGAGAGGGAGAAGCAGGCTTCCCGCGGAGCAGGGAGCCTGATGGCGGGACTCGATCCCAGGACCCTGGAATCATGACCTGAGCCGAAGGCAGACGCTTAACGACTGAGCCACCCAGGCGCCCAAGTCACTGGAATATTCTGGGTTCTTTTTTTTTTTTTTTTAAAGATTTTATTTATTTATTCATGAGAGACAGAGAGAGAGAGAGAGAGAAGCAGAGGGAGAAGCAGGCTCCCAAGGAGCAGGGAGCCTGATGGCGGGACTCGATCCCAGGACCCTGGGATCATGACCTGAGCCCAAGGCAGACGCTTAACCGTCTGAGCCACCCAGGCGCCCTGGGTTCTTTAATTAAGAAGCAGTCACCCAGCAATGGTGAATGCTGATTTAATCTGACAAGTCAAACTCCCTCCTATTTGCAGAGATGGTCCGGATAGACCAGTAAGTTGCTTGCTGTACAGAACTTTGTGTTTTTGTTGTGTTTTCAGTCTTACTGTAAGTGATGTACAATATAACCAAGAAACGTCTGTGTACAAGTTTTCCTCCTTTAAGCTTCAGACAAGTCTGTGATGTTTTGTTGGCAAAGAGTCCAAGGAAAATTCTTTAGTTTGGGGTTGGGGAGAAGGCATTACACTCAGCTCTATTACTGCTACAAGACCCAGCTGGTCTTTGAATAACCGTGGTCTCCTGAGAGGATTCATTGAATGGTCTGGTGTTGGGATTTCTTTTAGTCTGCTTGCAGTTTCTGCTCTATGAAAAAGACAGTTTCTTATGTACAGCCACAAACTATTTTATTTTGGGAAAAATAACTTGAATAAGACCTCTCAATTTCACAGCTGTTGATTTTAATATTCTAAAGAATGCAGGTAAATTACCTTGATACAACTGATTGAGGGCATTTAAATTAAGCAAAAACTCCAGAGTTAAGTTTTAAAAGTGATAATTTTTTTAAAATAAGCTACTTTTAAAATCTTACATACTTTTCATCTCCTTAGATTTTGTGTTTATATTAAAACATCCCTACTTCCACATAAATTCTAGAATATGTAAAAATGCAAAGATTATTATGAGCAAATGTGAGTACACTCTTATCTTTTGGGGAGGAAGAGAGTTAAGTGTGGTGTGCCATATTTTGTGCTTATGTTGTCAAATACCAAAACTCTAAGCAACATGTAAAAAAGTTTATATGTTGTTAAAACGGACTATGGTCGTTTTATGGTTACGTATGCAGTAGCATGGAGTATGATAGAAAATTATAGGGGCACCTGGGTGGCTCAGTTGGTTAAGCGGCTGCCTTCGGCTCAGGTCATGATCCCAGGGTCCTGGGATCGAGTCCCACGTCGGGCTCCCTGCTCGGTGGAGAGTCTGCTTCTCCCTCTCCCTCTGCCTGCCTCTCTGCCTACTTGTGCTCTCTCTCTCTCTGTCAAATAAATAAATAAAATCTTAAAAAAAAAAAAATTATATGTACTTTAGTTTACTGTGTACATCTGAAATACCCAGATGGTTAGTGTTTTGGTTATAGCTCTGAGGCAGAGGGGGAGGCTCCTGCGTAAGAGTAAGTGAATGAGGCAGAATGGGAGGGAGGGGTAGAAGAAAACTTAGAACTACTTGAATATTTAAAATGCTTTGAGTATGTTTAACCTGGCAATTTGCCTTTCACACTACCTTAGCAACAAGATAGGAGGATTGGGAGAACACTTATTGATGCTATCTTATGATATGTTTAAAGAATATAGGATGTCCTGAAACATAATTGTTTGTAAAAGGCAAATGTTGAAACATTTTACTTAGTGAAATTACTAAGCTTGCAGGAATGCGGTTTTAAGAATTTGTGAACATGTGGGGTCGTCCACATGCTGGTTTTGAGGTTTTAGGAATTTCTGAAGCCAGAAAATCTTGGAATAAAAGTAGATTTTTGGAATAAAGTCCAGGAATCAGAATTCTTGAGCCTCGGGGTGCCTGGGTGGCTCAGTCGTTAAGCGTCTGCCTTCGGCTTGGGTCATGGCGAGCCCCACATTGGGCTCCTTGCTCGGCGGGGAGCCTGCTTCTTCCTCTCCCACTCCCCCTGCTTGTGTTCCCTCTCTCGCTGTCTCTCTCCCTCTCTCTGTCAAATAAAATTCTTGAGCCTCAGTAGGTCAGTGAATTGGTTTTGTGTTGACTTTTTTTTTAATTAACATAATGTATTACTTCAGAGGTACAGGTCTGTGATTCATCAGTCTTACATAATTCACAGCGCTCACCATAGCACATACCCTCCCCAACGTTCATCACCCAGCCGCCCCATCCCTCCCACCCCCCTCCACTCCAGCAACCCTCAGTTTGTTCCCTGAGATTAAGAGTCTCTTAACTGTTTGTCTCCCCCTCTGGTTTCATCTTGTTTCATTTTTCCCTCCCTTCCCCTATGATCCTCTGTCTTGTTTCTCAAATTCCTCATATCAGTGAGATCATATGATAATTGTCTTTCTCTGACTAACTTATTTCGCTTAGCATAATACTCTAGTTACATCCACGTTGTTGCAAATGGCAAGATTTCATTTTTTTGATGGCTGCATAATATTCCTGTGTGTGTGTGTCTATATATAGACACACTACATCTTCTTTATCCGTTCATCTGTTGATGGACATCTAGGCTCTTTCCATAGTTTGGCTATTGTGGACATTGCTGCTATAAACATTGGGTGCACGTGCCCCTTCGGATCACTACATTTGTATCTTTGGGGTAAATACCCAGTAGTGCAATTGCTGGGTCGTACAGTAGCTCTATTTTCAACTTTTTGAGGAACCGCCATACTGTTTTCCAGAGTGGTTGCACCAACTTGCATTCCCACCAACAGTGTAGGAGGGTTCTCCTTTCTCCACATCCTCGCCAACATCTGTCGTTTCCTGACTTGTTAATTTTAGCCATTCTGACTGGTGTGAGGTGGTATCTCATTGAGGTTTTGATTTAGATTTCCATGATGCCTAGTGATATTGAGCACTTTTTCATGTGTCTTTTGGCCATTTGGGTGTCTTCTTTGGAGAAACGTCTGTTCATCTCTTCTCCCCATTTCTTGATTGGATTAAGAAGTCAAACTCACTCTTTGCAGGTGATATGATACTTTATGTGGAAAACCCAAAGACTCTACCCCAAAACTGCTTGTGTTGTCTCTTGAAGTAGACTCTAGGTAGGTGCTTTCCTTCAGTGGTGGTGTCTTTGTCATAATCAGCTAGGGGCCTCACTCTTTCTAGGGCCCTGAAAGGCTTTTAATTGCATAGTGTGAATTATCTAAGACTGATTGTACTATATGGTTAACAGAGTAAGTCTGTTTTGAAATGCCAGTTCTGATAAAAATGCGACCATAGGCTTAAAGTAAATTTTATTTACCACAAGATTTAGACAGAATATCAGTTAATTGTTTAATCTTTACTCGTGTAAAAATAATTATTTTTCCCTTGGAGGATTCTTTTTTCTGGGATGTTTGTTATCAGTTTTGAGTACTTTGGTATGCCATCTGTCCACTGCCACTCTTTGTTACCTGCTGGTGGTCTTATAACTGGGGTGGTTTTCTTTGTATTTTGTTTTGTTTTTTTGTTTTGTTTTTGGAGGTGAGGGGCTTATATCTACTTTTAGGATACTTGGGAACACTCGATTGTTCCTACAAAAATATTCTAATTAGCAAAATGCAGGGCCTTAGAGATATTTTAAATACAAACCTCATGTGCTTTTGAGGGTGGATGAGGAAAGAGAATGATACATTTTTGAGGTAATTTTAATTGTTTACCATGGCATAAGCAAAGTTTCTCTGATAGAGTTCATAGTTGAGTAGTATTTTCACTTAAAAACTCTTAAGTCTTGGTGTTTTAGAAAGAAGTGAATTACTTTCCTTGAATGACTAAACTAAATAGCATCTGTCTCTAAGCTTAATAAGCCTTTTAACCTAGATCCCTTATTTGTTCTTTGAACTTTTCCTTTATTATTGCTTGGAGTGGGAAAACAAAAACCTTTTAGTTTAAACAAACTAAAGAAAAAAGCATAGAAAGCCCTTGGATTTAAGCTTTTAGTATAAATTACCTTTTGTATCTACCTAACATGTGAATATTTATGCAGCTTTCCTGTACTGTCTGTTGTAGTTCCTTCTTAAAATATTAATATAAGTGGAACAGTCTTTTGAAATAATGTTTTATTTAACACTCGTATGTTGGGCACTGAGTGTCTGCCAAGCTTTCTGCAGCTCCGTGCAGAAAACACAGAGGTGAGCCTTTAAGCTCTGTCTGGGGTTTCGTCTCCTCCCACCACTGTGTTCAGATCCATCCCAGCAATTTGCTGCCCTTGGGCTTTCCTCATTGGGACATCTTTCACACTTTAGCCAAGCCAAAGTGTTCGTATCCATTTTAACAGTGTTGGCAGACTCCTGTTGTTCCCAGAATAGAATGCAGAACCTTGAGCTTACCCAACTGCTGCCCTGGATCCCTCCCACGGCCACTTTGAGCTTCTTACTCTTTCCAATCGGTGTGGTCATTTCGAACATCAGAGCCAGTATGATCTCTTCTGATAGAATTGCCTGTCCTTCTGTCTCTATTTGATATTTCCCCCGACTTCGTTTGGCACACGTAAATCTCCATTCAATCATGGTCTGTTGGTTACCTCTGTTGTATGTGGATCTTTTCTCTAGTGAGGCACTTGCCTTGCTGTAAACGCAAGTGTTCCCAGTCCAGTCCACAACAGCCTGGCCCCTAACTGTGCCCCGGCATGTGGTCGACATCAAACACATGTTTCAGACAGTATTCCCTGGTTGTATTCATTTTGTAATTTGAACAGTGCACAGTTTTTGATTGAATACAAACTGGTCCAAGATCCAAAAGCCCAACTGTCATTAATCACATGTAAGATGTGAACCATTAGAAGAGTTTTCTTCATCGATAAGTAAAACCAGGCTTAAAATGAGCTTGATTCGGGTGCCTGGGTGGCTCAGTCAGTTAAACGTCTGCCTTCAGCCCAGGTCATGATCTTGGGGTTCCGGGATCGAGCCCCGCGTTGGACTCCCTGCTCAGCAGGGAGTCTCCTTCTCCCTCTGCCCCTCACCACGCTCGTGTTCTCTCTCATTCTCTGTCTCTCTCTCAAATAAAATCTTAAATGGGCGTGACTGATGATCTTTATGAAAACAAACTAAATTTTTTCTGTTATCAGAATGGTTCACAGTGATCCATGAGCTTTCCTTAAGGTCTACAAGCCCACCACCACCGTTGTCATAAATAGTGGATCTGTGGCTTAACCATGTAGGGACCATCTTCTCCCCTAAATCTAGCCAAGCACTTTCAGAATATAGATCTGAGTTGGAGACATCCTGGTTTCTAGAAAACCTCTGTTAAAGTGTAAATAAATAATCATGGAGATCTAAGTACAAACCCATTCTCTCTCCAGGGAAGAGCAGTGATCTGTGGAGGGGGGCATTGGGTCTGTGTTGAGTGTGACAGAGATGGCCATTTGCCTCTCAGTCCCTGTTTCCCCCCCTCTTTTATGTTGATGGAATCTTGAGTGGGGTACAGCCTGTATTGTTGTCCATTTCCCAGCCTGCCTTGCAAACAGGTGTGGCCATGTGGTTAGGCTACCGACCCTGGAGAATAGAGTGCTGTTAGGGAAGTAGCTTCCATACTTGTTGCCTTTACACCCTGCTCAGCAAAATGCAGAGGGTGCTATTTTGGGCCGTAGGTTGAGGTCATGCACAGCAGAGGAATGAGAAAGGTGGAGCTGGGGTTTCTGACAGCTGGGTCACTTAATCCTGGACAACCTATGCAGACTTCTCCATGAGACAGAAATAAAGTTTGGTCTTTTGCCACTCCAGTTGAGGTTTGGTCTCCTTTGGCTAGACTTTGAATCCCAAATACTATAGTATGCTTTATGACTTTGGACAGGGAATGTCTAGACCAGGAAAGTAAGAACTGCCGAGAAACACGGTACATTCTCTGGAATTGTCAGAGATTTGGTTGATTATGGTCTGCAAGGATTTAATGTTGGGTTAGTGTTAAGATTCCATGGATCATTTTTAAGGCTTCCTCTAACCTGAGACTCAATGACTTTGTTCAGTTTTGTGTTAATAAATTACCGTATTTGATCATTTCTAAAATAGACGTTTCCACACTGGAATGTTTCTGCTATTAGAATGTGTTTTTACAAGACAGCCTCTTAGCTTTGGCATATAATCAGAGCAGAATTTGACATGTGACCTGATGGTCCATAGGCATCCCCCAAAGTAGCTAGAATTAGTTGCAGAAAAATGTTGAAGCATGAATACTGGCTTAAATGAGCAAGGTCCAGTAGCCAACCAGGATTCCTAGTCTGAGCAATAGCTGAAGAAGTGACTCGCTTCAGGTTCAGAAAATGGCCACTTGCAGCTCAAGTTTGTAGTTTCTTCATGCAGCCCAGTTGGTGGTCTCTCTTGGCTTCAGACCAGGAACAGCTAACCTGTTCAGGATGTAAGGAGGAACTAAGAGCAGCCTGATTTGGTAAGAAGATTCTCTGTGGAAGGAGGAAACAAGATAGATAGTGAAGGTTTGAAATAATCCTTTTACCTGATTCTTTAGTTTGTTCCCTATGCTCAGAGTTAAGACAAGTACTGCTAGAATGATTATAAAAAAGAAGAGCTCATCCTTTACTCTCAGAGGCAGTCTTTCCCTCTCCGCTAATTTTATTTACTTCCATATATTAAATAAAAATGACTGTAAATATTGGGTCTCTGTGACCCAAGTAGTATACAATTTTAATTTTTTTGTATTTTTTCCCCTATTTGTTTTCTTTGAATATTTGGCAGAAATAGTTCACGTTCTCCAAAAGCACACTCAGATTTCTCTCCGTTCTGTTTTTCAATTGTTGAAACTTTCCAGTGTGTACTAGTTCTCTGTTGTTCCTGGAGACATCCTTATTGGACCTCTGACTTCCTGCTGCCAAACGGGCTGTTTGCCATCCAGGTGTAGGACACAGGGTCACCCAGGTGTTGCCGGGGGATTCCTTTTTCCTTTGTCCTCTTGGATGACATTCATACCGGGTTTAATTCCTATTTCCTGGATGACACTCATACCTGGTTTAATTCCTATTTCCTGGATGACACTCATACCTGGTTTAATTCCTGTTTCCTTGGTGACACTCAGACCTGGCTTAATTCCTTATTCTGGTGGCTTTCATTCTTAAATTCCTGAGAAAGCATGAAAGAGCTAAGACTGAGGCTTTCTTTGCCTGAAAAATCCCTTTATCAGCACTCCTATCTGATATATGGTTTGGCAGGATTGGAATTCCAGTCTGAAAACCCTGTTTCTCTCAGAAATTTGAAGATAGTGCTCCGTCTTCTAGCTTTCAGGATTATAGCAAAGTTTGTCATTCTGATATCTGGTCTTCTGTGTGTCCCTTTTTTTTTTTTTTTTTTTTTTTGGCCTCTGGAATGTTTTTCAGCGTAGTTGTTAAAAGATGAGTACAAGACCAGACTGCTTAGCTTTGTCACTTCCTAGCTATGTAACTATGGCAAATTATCAAACTCTTATGCCTCAGGTTCTCATGCGTACAATGAAGATAAAAGCACTGTGTGACTGAACAGTTGTTTGTGGATTATATGAGAATTCATGTAAAGCACTTAGAAAAGCTTTTTGTGCATAAGATTCATATTGGCTGCTATTAGTTATAATCTAGCTATTCTAAAATATCACAGTGATACACTGTGGTCAGATCTTGTTCATTTATTGTGTAGAACAAAGAGTGCACCTCTTTATTTTGGAGACTTTGTCCTTCAGCTCCAGGAAGAATTCTTGGATTACTTCTTTGGTTATTTCTTACCACGAATTTTTTTTTTTCCTTGTTCGGTTAACAGTATCAGCTGAATGCTGGATCTCTTGGATGAACCCTTAATTAAAGAAGAAAAGAAAGCCCTTTTCCTTTTGTACTCTTTGAGGGTGTGTGTGTCTTTTACATAAGTTCTTAAACTATGTCTTTAAAAAATTTTTAATTACAGCTTTCATGTTAATTTCTGAGCATTCTTATTCTCTGCTTATATTACTTAAAACATCCTGCTTTTGCATGAATATGATAAATTTTTTTCAAGATAGTAGTGATCCTCCTTGCCGGCCTCAATTTTCTCTGAGAATTTTTTTTCTTGTTTTCTTTCATATCAAAGAATGTCCTCAAATATTAGGTTGATGCTTGGCTTCCTTTTTAAGATTGAGTTCTCTGGACTCAATTTTGTTTCTGCCAAGAACGATCCTCTTCTGTTTTGCCTGGCTATCAGCCTGATTATAAGCTTATTGTGGAATGGTGCACAATTCAGTATGCAGAAGAATTTCATTACATTTCCCTGTATGCACCCCCGTGCCTTGCTCTCAGCCTCCCCTAGAACTAGTAGCTCTAAAGTTGGGACATCTAATCAGTTTCTTCTGAGATTATATAGCTGTTTACCGAGTGGGGGGTAGTTGTCTAAATATACAGGGTATTGGTAGGTACCTGGGGGGGGGACGGGATGTCCAGTGGATCCTTAGAGTTACAGGCGATCTCCCTGTAGAGGCCCTATTTCTCTCCACCTTCTGTTGTTCATGTGTCCAATTCCTGGGTCATTCTGGGGTTCTGTGGGGTGTTCTGCCTTGCATCCTGTGGTATGTTCTCTGTGACTTTGTTTGACCTCTCTGTAAGTCATTCCTGGTTTCAAATATTGAGCTTTGTGGTTAAAGTGTCATATACTATTGAATTCTTTTTTTTTTTAATTTGAGAGAGAGAATGAGATAGAGAGCATGAGAAGGGGGAAGGTCAGAGGGAGAAGCAGACTCCCCGCCGAGCAGGGAGCCCGACGCGGGACTCGATCCCAGGACTCCAGGATCATGACCTGAGCCGAAGGCAGTCGCTTAACCAACTGAGCCACCCAGGCACCCCACTATTGAATTCTTTTTGTTTCTTAGTTTTTTTAATGCAAGAATACAAATATTTGAATTTATTATAATGACTTAAAATTAGGAAGCATAAGTATGCTTGCAGCATATTGTTTTAACCTTGTGGCAAAAAGTGGAAAGAGGACCTTCCTGTTTTAGGAAGTATGGGGAAAGGTATTACTGTCCATTTTTTGTTACAGAATGAAACTGGAAGTGCTATTTTGTTCATAACATTTTATCATAACTTTATCACTTTTGTATGACTGTGCATTGCACTCACTAAACTACCATCATACTCAAGGTCAAGTTTGGCATTTGAATCCTCCATAGCCGTTGGTGAGTTTTAAATGAAAAAATTTGTTGAAACTTTGAGTGTAAGTGGGAGTCTCTTTTGATGTTTATTGTTAAATTTATACCCATTGAAATTCTAAACTGAAGTATTAAAACATCTTCTTGCGAACATAATAAATCTTAAGGACCTGAGCTGTTGACTGATTTTCCTGGGCCTGATGGAATATCAGGACCTCCATGATTGGCTTAGACCAGTCAGAATGTACCCCTGAGCTGGGTGGCATTTTTTCCCTAAATTACATGGACTGGGTGGACACCTGTATGAACTCAGGTTTCTGTCAGCAGGGAGGAAGGGCAGGATGCATAATAGGTAAGCACCTTGTAGGGGCTGCTGTGAGATTAGAAGTTACAGGAATTTGGAGGCACAGGAGCCCAAGGAAGGCTGTAGCTGCAGAAGGAAGCTGAATGGAGGAATGGAGCCTCTTTGTGGCCTTCGGATGGGTGGGATTGATACATTTTCACATTTCTTCCGTGTCTAATCAAGGAAGGGGATTACTTGCGTACTGGGTGTCCTTGCGTGTGGTACTCTGGGGACACTGAATCACCCATCAGTTGCCAAGTTTCTGATCTTGTCCTTAAAATTGCAGATACTGGTAAAATTTGTTTTTGCTGGGATGCCTGGGTGGCTCAGTCAGTTAAGCGTCTGCCTTCGGCTCAGGTCATGATCCCAGGGTGCTGGGATCGAGCCCCGCATCGGGTTCCTTGCTCAGCGGGAGCCTACTTCTCCCTCTCCTGCTCTCTCTGGTTGTGTGTGTGTGTGTGTGTCTCTCTCTCTGACAAATAAAATCTAAAAAAATTTGTTTTTGCTAATAAAATATGCTTTCAGTTTTATGGTCTTGAACATCTATACCAAACTTGAATAAATTCACTAAAATGGCGCCTAGTGTCAACTCTTCTCATATTGCCTCTAAAGTCAGAATTAGGCTTTTTTTCACAAATACTAGCACTAATATCTCTTCACTAATACTATATGATGATT
This sequence comes from Neomonachus schauinslandi, assembly GCF_002201575.2. NCBI lineage: Eukaryota > Metazoa > Chordata > Mammalia > Carnivora > Phocidae > Neomonachus > Neomonachus schauinslandi. The sequence continues at coordinate 20,746,717 of NC_058404.1, forward strand.
TTATCACATAGTATAACTTCTGAGAATTGATGGGGAGGATTTGTGAAAACCAGGAACCAATTTTTAGTGATATTTTTCATGTTTGTTACTAGGCAATTTAGGAGCCTTGTGGTACCTGGTTTTAGGATTGGGTGTCTTAATCAAGATCAATATTGACTGTACCCAGAGAGTTGAGACTACACTGTTTTTGCATTAATTCACTTTGCTGAGTCAAGAAAAAAAAATAGAAATATTTATTTATTTATTTATTTTTAAAGATTTTATTTATTTGACAGAGAGTGAGAGCAGGAACACAAGCAGGGGGAGTGGAAGAGGGAGAAGCAGGCTTCCCGCGGAGCAGGGAGCGCGATGCGGGGCTCGATCCCAGGACTCTGGGATCATGACCTGAGCCGAAGGCAGATGCTTAACGACTGAGCCACCCAGACGCCCAAGAAATATATTTTTAAATGAGGGTATAGTGCAGGTGATTGCCCATGCTGATGCGGTAGAGAAGGGACTAGAGCGAAGGTCAGCATACTGTGGCCTGAGGGCCAGCTCTGGCCCACTGCCTGTGTTTGTTTTGTTTTGTTTTTTTAAGTTGTTAATTGGGACATGCCCATGCTCATTCACTTACTAATGGTCTGGGGCAGCTTTTTTTCCACAATCCCTGAGTTGAATAAATGCAACCGAGACCGTATGGAGCATAAAGCCTGACATACTTACTGTTGGGCCCTTCCTGAAAACAGTTTGCCAACCCTTGGACTAGATTAACATGAAGATTTCTTGGAAGAAGCAAACTTAAGAGGATTTAAGAAAATAAAAAAGGAACAAGGAGGTTTTTCAGTGTGTAGGAGATGCATTATGAATTACTGTTTGGGTATAATTTTCTTCCATATCAGTGCAAGTACACAGAAATTACCTTTTTTCCTGTTTTTAGATGTTACTAGCCCGTATGTCTGGACATTCAGTATAAGAGGACAGGGCAAATGGAATGAGCTACTCTTTGTATCCTCAAGAATTTGTAGATCTTACGGGTTTTTTCCTATTTAGGAAGTGCTGATTAAAGAATGTTTTCTTTTGCCAAAATGAGATGACTAAGATGATGGAGTTCTTAATGATTACTCCTTTCTTTCAAGGTAGTTAGGTGTTATTTAAAAATATAATTTGCTTCTCCCCCTTGCCTCCCCACCCCCCCCCCAAAAAAAACCCTCTTAAAAAATAGGCTCAAATACTAATTTAATTCTTGTTCTTTTAGAGTCCAGAATTGGTAATTCTGATTGGTGGACAATAATCCTCCAAGCAGTGATTCAGGGATCCAGGCTTCTTCGATCCTGTGGTTCTACCTGGTTCATCTGGGTCAAGCTACGTAAGGAGGGAAAACCTAGGGAGGATTCTATGTGAGTTTTATGGTCCAGGCCTAGAAGGGGTACATACAGTGTCTGCTTACATTCTATTGGCTAGAACACATGGCATTTACCTGCAGGAGAGGTAGGAAAATGTTGTCTGTGTGCCAGGGGGACAAAAAAAAAAAAAAAAAAGGAAATGGATTTTGGTGACCAGCCAGTCTCTCCCACAATTACTGGTCATTACAATCACCTTATATTTTGAAAGCAATCAGATACTGGTGACAGATAGAAGCCTTCACTTACTTTGTATGTTTTTTTCCTTTTTCTTCCCTGAAGACTGCGAATCCCTGATAAGTGATTTCAGCTGAAGAGATATAGCTTGGGCAGAAGAACTGTAGTGTCACTCAAGGCAGATTTTAGCAAAGATCCTATTTTGGTGTGATGTGCCATATACCGAATATTGACATAATTACCCCATGTTAACCTTAAAAGTAAAACTGCCAGTTATTTTTACCAGCAAAAGACGGGTCTATTCGGGAATAAAAGAGAATTGCAATCCAGGAGAAACAAGCTGTGTCAAAACTGTAGGCAAGTCCAGGGAACAAAGGAGAGACCCACTTTTTTAAGGGGAAAAGGGGTCCGTTGGGAAGGCTGTTCAGAACTGAATGAAAGTCCATTAGAGGAAACTGGGTGTTCAAAGTGTGGTGGCTTCTCCTTGGCTGACCTGTTGTCCCGGGAATGGGGAAAGCCACTCTTCCTCTGGCTGGCGTGGTAGAGTAGTACATGCATGCAAGGTCACGTACGTCTCTTCCTGTAGGGTCTGTGGCAGTAGGGCATGAGATCTCCCCCTACCAAGACCTCCTGACTTCATTTTAGTGAGATTTCCCATTCCTGATTTTCCCACCTATAGTGGAAAGGAGTTCTTATACCACCTTAATGCTCAGCACAAATATTTTCAGTTCGCCCACCACTGGGCAAGTGGTAAGATGGTGCTTTCCAACTTTGCTGAGATTGAGTATTGTCCTGTGGCCTGCTTTGGTGAATGGTGAGCACAAGTAATATGTGTCACGGCTTGGCAGGAGCTTTGAGTGAGTGGGCACTTGGCTGTGGTCCTTTCCCAGTGTCTGGAGATGGTGGAAGTTTTTGTTGAGATGAAGACTCCATCAGCCTGAGTCTGTGGTTGACCATGGGTATGAGCAGGGCTCCCAGCCAAAACCCCTGGGCATTTGCATTAAACCATTGAAGTTCCTGGTGGATTTTGCTCTGCGCCTATCCTGAGGGGTAGAGGGTAAGTGTTGGTGCTTCGAGATCTTCACCCCTCTAGCATTTAAGGATCCAAACTAGCATCATATTTATAATAAAAAAAGTAAATCTCTATTAATTTCTAATAGTGCTAGGCATTTGAACTATTCGTTGCTACCCATGTAGGCATCTCCCAAGGTAAAGATACTTTGGAATTTCTACCAAGATTTTCACCTCATTTCCCCCCCCCCCCCCCCCCCCCCCCCCCCCTCCCTTCAAGCATAAGATGTTCAGTTGGTCCTATCGGCA